>NC_068938.1:161770062-162120059 GCF_016801865.2 Culex pipiens pallens
CTCGTTACTTTCCAATTATTTGACCAAAAGGCTTTCTTTAGGTTGCATTTTTTTTAAATTTTAATATCAACGCTCAAATGCCTTTCAATATTCTTTCTTTGCAGATGGTGGTTTAAAACGTGATTTTCACACATTCCACTGTTCTTTTTTCTTCACCACCGTATTCTCCGGACAATTTTACATAAGAATCAATGCATATCTCAACCTAAACCACACCACTGCTGAGAAACAGCCCTTCAAAAATAAAAACTCAGAATTTCCTATGCAAAACTTGTTTGCGCCATGTACCAGTGCATAGAGTTGCAAACCCCTGAAAGTAGGCCTCGTGCTTATTTTAATACAGAGAACCCTCTTTTTACGCGATGCGTTACGTTTCACTAATTTGTCGATTTCTCTGTAACGACGCAACATTTTTGCAATCTTTTAAAAGCATTTTGTAGGTTTTGTTCAGATCTACAAAACGCTTTTTGAGGCTCACAAAAATGTTCTACGGTTTAAGAGAAATCGACGAAATAAAAAGCGTAACGCTTCCGCGTAAAAATAGGATTCACTGTATAGGAAATTCAGAGTTTTTATTTTTGAAGGGATTTTTCTCGGCAGAGGTTTGGTTTAGTTTGACTTGAGATATGCATTGATTTTTTATGTAAAATTGTCCGTGGAACACGATGGCAATTAAATGAAAAAAATATAAAATTATGGAGTGAGTGAAAATACCGTTTTAAAACATATACAGCAACGGAATAATATTCGGGGTTGATATTTAATATTTAATGAATTCTTTGAACAAATTCCTATAAAATGCAACCAGAAGCAAGTCTTTTGGTCTAATAGTTGGAAAGTTACGAGTACAAGAATGAAAAGCTTTTTTTTTTGAAAATCGTCAAAAAAGAGGGCAGTGCCAAAGAAATAGGGATGTTCCAATCGGCACTAAACTTGGGATTTCTGTTTACTATCGATAGATGAACGTTCTCCCCAAGTTTAGACCAATTCGGCGAAGATCGAGTCCAATAGTGTACCCAGTTGACATTTTACTTAAAATTTCACTCAATGGGTGTTTTTCGGAATTGCAAAAAATGTTGTATGGAACTCGTTGCAAAACTTGATTTTTTCAGCACTCTTCGTATTTATCCAACTCGGTGAACCTCGTTGGATAAATGTACGACTCGTGCTGAAAAAATCCTCTTTTTGCAACTTGTTGCATAAACTACTATTTCCATATTTCCATATCTCGGATTAGTTTTCAAAAAGCCGTAAGAGCCATTGGTAAACAAAGTCCTTTTTGCATCGGTACTCCATCTACTTACGAAAAACCAAAATCAAAAATGCTCGAGATTGTTCATCTACACGTCCTTCAAGTGCCCCAAACTTAAAATAAATGAAATTTAGTTTCATTTTCAAAAAAACGAAAATTAGTGTCAGAGGTCGCGGTGGCTCTTACGGCTTTTTGAAAACTCATCCGAGATATTATCTTAATATGGTTCAGAAAATTTTCTAAAAAATCGCATAAAAAAACTTTTAAGTTTGAAGCCTGAATATTGTAGGATGTGATGTATTTAATAAAAGTAAGGATTTCGAATATGTTAAAGATGTGGTCTATCAATAACAAGCGAATGATAATCTTTAATAATGTATTTGTCGCCGCTTGTTGTTCAATGCATACAGCGCGTCCTATATTAAATCCCACATTTTGGGAATTTGCGTTAGTTGAAGTTACTTACTGATCGTGTATAAATATGTGTGAATATGCGCAAGCACTAACACTAGCGCGTAAGCCTATCTAATCATTCTCCCTCAAACATAACTTTCTAGTCCTGCTTTGAGCACAGTCTGACGGTAATGACTAGAAGTTATGATCTCTGATCGGCTCGCCAGGCCTGTCGTCGCGATCGCTTCTTTGCAACTTCTTCACTGGTGCCGCGCGCTGGTTATTATTATCGTAATAGTAACACATAAAATAAACAATGTGTGAAACACATAGAAAGGGAATAATCCAAACGTAACTCGTGAGAATTGTGACCACTGGCGGCTTATTTCACGACCTTTTCTTGCTGGTGCTCGCCATTGCCGTACAGAGTTTGGATCAGTTCTTTCTTGTTAATCTTACCCATGGCGTTGCGCGGGATGTCCTTTACCAGCTTGACCTCCTTGGGTATCGCGTGCTTGGGCAGCTTCTGTTCCAGCCACAACAGCAGCCGTGGAATGCTGAACGTTTCGGCGTCCTTTACGCTGACAACGGCGACCAGCTTGGAGCCCCAGGTTTCGTCGGGGATGCCAATCACTGCGACATCGGCCGTGTCGGCATGTTCGTGCAGTACGGTTTCGATTTCGAGCGCCGACAGCTTGAAGCCGCCACACTTGATTATGTCTACCGAGGTTCGGCCGAGCAGTTTGATCGTGCCGTTGGAATATTCAGCTGCGTCGCCCGTCTTGAACCAGCCATCCTCGAATTCCGACTTGGTTTCCTCCGGTTTCTGCCAGTATTCGCGGAAAACTGATCGGCCTCGGATGTAAAGGTATCCGGTAATGGGCAGGCCGTTTGTCGGATCGGGGATGCATGCATCGGTGGCGCCATTCCAGTATCCTTCGTTTGCTGCACCTTGCAGAATTAGCTCCTTGTTGTTCTCTTTGTCGACAATTTTTGCGTCAACTCCCGGCAGTGGCATTCCGACACAGCCCTGTTTACGTGATCGAGTTCCATCCTGAATAAGCGGGTTTGAAATGGCCATTCCGATTTCGGTCATTCCGTATCGTTCCAGCAAGTTGTGACCGCTAATGTCGTGCCATCTCTTGAAGACCGTTCCTGGCAACGGAGCCGATCCGGAAATCATCAGTCTAATCTTGTTCTTGCAGTGTGTCTTCACGTAGTCGCACATTCTGGCGTTTTTGCCGAACACGTTGTCGTACTCCTTAATCAGCAAGCTGTACATCGTCGGCACTCCCATAAACATGTTGACGCGCTCCTTCGTGGTCATATTGACGTTCAGCAGGTAGCTCCATACCATGCTGCTGTCGAATTTGGGCAGCATGACACACTTTGCACCGAGCGTCAGTGGCAGATTCAGAGCGTTGATCGTTCCGTGGACGTGGTTCAGTGGAAGAGCGTGCAGTACGGAATCGGCGTTTGTTACCTTCCAAGCTTGAGTCAACGCATGGAATTGGGCATCCAAATTGGCATAGCTCAGCACCACGCCCTTGGGATTGCCAGTTGTGCCAGAAGTGTAAAGAATGAGTGCATTTGCATCACGGTAGAATTCACCGTTCAAGCAACCTTCAACCACAAGCGTGTCGTTCAGTTGGAGCAAGTTTTCGCGTTTCGGATCAAGATATGATGTTTCTTCGTCTGGCTGGGTTCCATTATTTTCTGCCTTTAGCAAATCATGGTGCACAAGGAGCAGCTTTTTGTCAAGCTTGGTAGCCAAGGGTTGGGCGACGTTCTGGAATTCCGGCGTGGCAATGAGAAGCGATGCGTCAGAGTCCTTGATGTAGTATTCCAGAAGGTTTTGTGGGTATTTTGGATTCAACGGAACAGCTGGGAATAAGAAAAATTCAATCGTTAAATTGTGAGATTTAAGCATGATAAGTATTGCGCTTTACCAATTTGTCCCGAGAACCAGCACGCCCACTGGCTGATAACGTAAGTTGCATCGTTGGGACAGATGAACGCCACGCGCGACTGAGATGCGCTACCTGTAAAGATAAACAAAATAAAATTAGATTAGAATGATACCTATCATGTGAGCAAATCACACAGCATATCAAATAGATTGTTAAATAAAATTAATTTCTTTTGCTAATAAAAAATACATCAAATCCTTAAACTGCCTTATTCTATTCAATTTAAAATTTCTGCCCTAAACCGCTAACCACAAATCAAAAAAAAATGCTCTTGAGCCTCGTGCGAATGTGATCCAAAGGTCACGCTGAAACTCAAACCTGGCGACACTGCGCAACCCAGCGGAGCATTCAATCCTGCGGCGCGGCGACGTCGCCACACCGTTTAGGAAGACAATCACAAGTCGGGTTAAAATTGATCCAAAAACGATGCAAGCGAAAAAAAAACCATCAAACCAGACCATGAAATCCAAACCGAGCGAAATAAATTGGTATAATTTTCATGTGGCGGTCGCAATGTCGCTCACAAGAGGGAAGAAACACAAAACGACATGTTTATGCGAAATCTACCAGCAGAGGAAGAGAGTGTTGATAACTGACCATGGGGAGCTGGAAAAAGGAAGACTGCGAATCGAAACAGGTTTGACTGAAAAGTATCTCCAAATTTGAAAACTGCAAAACAATCAATGTTTCAGGGTACACATCAACCAAGTAAGTTGTTGTCTTATTTAAATATTGCACAAATTGAAGGACCCGATCCTGCAACAGTCTGATTGTAAAAATAGTCCAACATTGTTGAAAGAGCAATTCCAGCCCAAATCCCTACTACTGCTGGTTTTCTGGTACTTCAATGAAACTCCAATTTCCTATAAGTTTGCCTTAAACAGCATTTGAATTGGATGTATGGGCTAACAGAAATGACCTTAATTACATTGCTCATAACTGAGAATAGTAATTTTTTTCAGTGTGGTAGAAACCTGGATAGTAAATAAGCTTACGGAAACATTAAAACGAGTCAAATTAAAAAGCTTACAAAAACAAACTTATATGAAATTGGACGAGCTTTCCGGTTAAAATATTTTCGAGACTGAAAAATCAAGTCTTTCATTTAGAAATCTAATCTAATCTAATCTAATCTAATCAGACCCTAGCGCAGCCAATCTTTCGAAGGGATCCTGGAGAGTGCCTTAGGTTAGATGACGCCTAGCACTCTTCTTGTCATTTATTAACATTTGTAGTGCGCCATTGCATTAGAATGCATTGAAACATCACAAGCGTTAAAGCGGCCAGGCCTACTGCGTAAAGCCGTATCGCAGAGATGACTCGTAATTGGGTTGAGTTTGAGCACTGAGTGTTCGAACAACAACACAATTCTGAGTCGACAGGGGAGGAAGAAGCGTGGGGACACACCACCATACGCTCCGAGATTTTTGGTTGTATTCGTTGGGAGCACAATGCTAAGAAGGTTTGGTACTCCGGGACCCTCTGGGACGGGACATTGTATTTCCACAAATGCCCTGGACACTATTTGCCGTGGTTATAGCGCCACAACTCGCTCTCTGTAACAGTATTCCTAATTCCAATCCAAGCTCACAAAGTCGTCATGGCCTAGTGGTTAGCATTTTTGCTTACCAATCCAAATGACGGAGGATCGAACCCCGCCTCGAGCGACTTTGATTTTTCGTTCACATTCATCATTTCAAATTTATGTGTTCTTAACTTTCTCGTTGGGAGCAGATGGGCATCGAACCCAGAACCATTCGCTTACAAATCGAACACCGTAACCAGTCAGCCACGGGCGCTCCTCAATCAAGTCTGTCATTTAGAAATTGCAAAAAACCATCAAAAAACCTAATTTTTCAACATTTTTATTATTAAAACCGCTGTATCTTTACAAGGATTGGACATAGGACAATGGTCAATATGGAGACTTTTAGGTAAAATTGTCTGAGGAATCGATTCCCCTATTGGTTTTTAAAAATTTTGACGTTTAGACCATTTAAAAAAACGGTTTTAGTAAATGATTTTTTTTTATCTTTTTTAGGAGAGACATACCATCCTGCATTTTTCGTGAGTCTTTTTGTTACATTTTAGGCTATTTCCTAAAAAAATTTGAACGAAAAAAAAATCGTGACATCACCTTCAAATTTGACTTTCAAACTTAAAAATTGAAAAATCTCATGGAAGTGACGTGTATTTTTCTTTCAGTGTTTTTTTTTTCAGAAAGCACGTCCAATTTCCTACAAGTTTGTCTTTGACCACTTTTTGATACGATGCAACGGCTTTGGGTTACAGTAATTTTTAAATTACAAAATACAAAAATATTTAAATTACTTACGCCCTTCTCAAATGTAATTTTCGAGTACAATTCCAGAGTTTTTTTTTGAAAAGGTCCTATAAGCTATTGTCTTTCATATGTTTATAGGACCTAATCAAAAAAAAAGTCGAGAATTGGCACTAGCCTGTCCCATTTTGAGGTCATGTCGAGGAATTCCTGGTGCTCACTTCTTAAATGATAGATTATGATGTTAGGAACAATGTTTTCTTAGACAAGAAAAAATAATAAAATACTTTCTCGCACCCCCTAGTCGATTTACTGAAAAAAGTCACTTTTTTGAACAAATTTTCTAAAATCGCTTGGAATCAATACAAAAACTGTTTCGATCAGGTGTGTATTATCTTCAAATGATAGGTTTTTGTCCATAGATTAAGATGCACTATCAATATTGGACCAAAATTTAAATTTTTGGACTCTCCCAGGCGGATTTGTGTCGAAAAAATCGCATTTTTCGAAACTTTTTTCAGAAATGTTCATTTTATTTAGGGTAGCCTATTTTTCCCAGTGAAACCAATACATGCAGCTTGTAGGAAATTTCATGGCGAACATTTTTCCCTCTGAGAAAATGCAATTTCGGCACTCCAGAGCCGAGATATTTGAGTTTTAGTGAGGAAAAAAGTGCCAATTTTCAAAATTTCTCAGAATTCAGAAGCAAGGCCTACTAATTACACGATGTAGCAAGTATATGTCTCAAAGGTCAGGATATGCTTTTTTATAGTAATTTTGGCCGCTGAATCCGAATCTGAAATCAAATTTCGTGTAAACAGTGATGTTTTGGAGCTACACCCTTTTGGAATGTTATTTGCGTGTTTAAGAGGCAGTTTTTGTAAATATTGCTCGGTTTGTTCTAGAGGTCGTATCAAGGTGTTCCGATTTGGATGAAACTTTCAGCGTTTGTTTGTCTATACATGAGATGAACTCATGCTAAATATGAGCCCTCTACGACAAAGGGAAGTGGGGTAAAACGGGCATTGAAGATTGAATTTTCTGAGGATTTCAAATATGACAAAAGTGAGACTAAAAAGTGCCGCTATGGATGCCTACAGGACAATAACTAACGTTGTAAAATGTTTGTTATAGAAAAATCGAAAAACTATGAGAAAAACTGTGATTGGCCAAAAAGTTATTACCGTAGGCTTATAGTCCATGAAATTCCCTAACTTTTGAACTAAAAGAGTATGGGTGTTGGAGGCTGTTGCAAAAAGATATTGAGGTTAAAAAAAAAAACATTTTAACGGTAATTTGCAAAAGCTATGAGAAAAAGTTAAACCAATCCTGGATGTCTATGGCCCATTTTGAAGTGCTTCAAAAGACCTTTCGAATGCATCTAAGAGAGTGGGAATTGATGAAGTTTTACTAAAATGCGAGCAATTTAATTTTAAGATTTTTTATGTTTTTTATCCCACTTCCCTTTGTCGTAGAGGGCTCATATTTGGCATGAGTTCATCTCATGTATAGACAAACAAACGCTGAAAGTTTCATCCAAATCGGAGCACCTTGATACGACCTCTAGAACAAACCGAGCAATATTTACAAAAACTGCCTCTTAAACACGCAAATAACATTCTATAAGGGTGTAGCTCCAAAACATCACTGTTTATACGAAATTTGATTTCAGATTCGGATTCAGCGGCCAAAATTACTATAAAAAAGCATACCCTGACCTTTGAGACATATGCTTGCTACATCGTGTAATTAGTAGGCCTTGCTTCTGAATTCTGAGAAATTTTGAAAATTGGCACTTTTTTCCTCACTAAAACTCAAATATCTCGGCTCTGGAGTGTCGGAATTGCATTTTCTCAGAGGGAAAAATGTTCGCCATGAAATTTCCTACAAGCTGCATGTATTGGTTTCACTGAGAAAAATAGGCTACCCTAAATAAAATGAACATTTCTGAAAAAAGTTTCGAAAAAATGCGATTTTTTCGACACAAATCCGCCTGGGAGAGTCCAAAAATTTAAATTTTGGTCCAATATTGATAGTGCATCTTAATCTATGGACAAAAACCTATCATTTGAAGATAATACACACCTGATCGAAACAGTTTTTGTATTGATTCCAAGCGATTTTAGAAAATTTGTTCAAAAAAGTGACTTTTTTCAGTAAATCGACTAGGGGGTGCGAGAAAGTATTTTATTATTTTTTCTTGTCTAAGAAAACATTGTTCCTAACATCATAATCTATCATTTAAGAAGTGAGCACCTGAAATTCCTCGACATGACCTCAAAATGGGACAGGCTAATTGGCACCATATACACAAAAATGGCCTAGGATAACATGTCTAAAAAGTTTCATTAAAATCGGAGAGGGTTGGGTACAAAAGTAACAGAAAAAATCCTGATTTGAGCTGGAATTGCTCGTAAAGTGTTGTGTAGACAGTATCTACTGCAGAGAATGAATCAACAAATATATCAATAGCTCCCTTAGTTATGAAGATACTAAAAATGTTTGTAACCAAATCTAAGTGCTGAAAGTTCTGGTTGATGTGCACCGTTAAAGACATTGGCAAGATAGACCAAAAATTAAGAAAATCTGTATGAAATGATCCATTAATTCTATGAGATGTTTTAGCCAGTTTTCAAAGTAACAAGACAAAGATTAAAGCTCAATTTAGTGAGGGCGCAATGTGATAGAGCGAGAGGAAAATTCGTTTGTAAACAGCCGTACGCTGATAACCGGCTCAAGAGCCGTAAACACATTCACGGCGAACGGCCGCGGATTTCTCCTATAATTAGAATCAACACACAATCTGCAACAACGCAAAATACAGTGACGTACGGGTGTTTGGTGAAAACAAAATAAATTCGTCGCACCAATGCGACAATGTGACTGTCCCCGCACGGCGCCTGTCGAACCTACGGCGTAGTCATCGTCGTCAGGCGGACAGACAAACCGATCGGAGAATAATACACAAATTTGTACACTGACTTGAAATAGACGCTTGTTTGGGGAGACAATTAGCGAAAATAGAATCTGCGGAAAAACAAGTGGCGACGAGACGGCGATAATCTGGGTTCAGCCAGAAGCCAATTTTTGAAAAACATGGCAGAACGACGCATCGCGCTGCAGTCACTGGCCCCGTCCAAGGACCCAGATGTCCATCATTTTCTCTCTTTTACCAAGCTCTTTTGCTCTTGCAACGCAGTTGCATCATCAGCGGGAGGATGTTGTGACTATGTGCTGGGAAGAAAATGGTTCTTTAAATAACTCACCACAGCAGCTGGAGATCTGGATCGCCAGTCGCTTCACGGCCTCGTACAGCTGGATGAAGCTGTAATCTCCGGTCTGGTCCCGGATGGCCGACTTCTGGCCGTGCAGCAGAGCCCGCTTGAACGGCGGAACAACCAGCTTCTTCTGCACTTCCTCCTCGTACAGACCGGCCAGTCGTCGGTGAAGGTCAGCGTGAACCAGCTCCGGGTCGAGCGGAATCGACTGCGGAGGATTCTGGATAATCTTGCCGGCCTGGGTTGACAACGCCCGGGCGTATTGTGTAATCAGTGCCGTTCTACCGGCGCCACCGAACGCCGCCACCGCCTCCAGGCACCGTTTCGCCCGCAACAACTTGGTCATCTTCATCCGGAACCAATCTTCGCGTCACAAGGCAATTCCAAGAAGCAGGAAGCAAAGTCACAAATGTCACACTTTTGTCGAAAAAATCGCTTTCGCTTTGCGGTTTTTCCAATCTCAGATAGCGGTGCCTTTCAGACGACGAATGGAATTTCAAAAGTAGCTTTTGAAAGTCTGCAAAAAATCGCGAAAATAAATGCGTATTTTAGAAGATGAGTGGGCCTGCTACGATCAACGCACTGTTTATTCTTGGATGTCCTTCCCACGACTAGAACTTGTCTGAACAACTCACTTTTTTTTTGGTGTTGTTTTTTTTCCTTCCTGGGCACTGACAAATTCGGACCGCTAATCGTGATTCAGTCGCCGCACTCTTAACCACGTTGGTTGAAATAACTCTGAACACTGTGAAAAGAGCTAAAGAACTCGCCAACCCAGTCAAATCAATCCGAATTCTGAAACGGAATCTAATTAGAATCTTATACAAATTCCGTTTCAAACGCAACAACCGGTTCCGTGTTCGAACCGGTTGTTGCGTTTGAAACGGAATTTGTATACGATTCTAATTAGATTCCGTTTCAGAATTCGGATTGATTTGACTGGGAAGTAGCGGGCACTACAAGCACATGTGAAATGCAATAAATGAGCATGTGGTGTGTCTCGCGAACACACTTGCATCCACACCTCATTCAGTCACGCATACTAGGGAGCAGGGAAACTTGTGTATGGATTGCTACGATTTGGAATGATTTTGCTTGGGTTTACAATCCCTGGATTTGAAATCAAACTGGTGTGCACGTAATGAGAAGTTGTGTGAGTAAGGGTGATGTCAGAGATGACATTTCTCGGCTGGCATGTGCGTGCGCAATGTGGGGTTCCAAGAAATTCAACCCAGTCACGAGATTTTCTGGCAGAAATAGTTTGCTAGAATCCTGCTAGAATGATTCTAGCAGGCCTGTCAGAATTTAGTTAGAAATTTACTAGAATGTTCTAGCAGAGCGAAATCTGTAAGAATTCTGCTAGAATTTTGCTGGAAAGTTCTGACAAGACATTTTTTCGCCATCCTGTTGGTGGCGAACAAAATTTTCGCCAGAACCGCTTGTTTTCCTTTCTTTCTTTCTTTCTAAATCCTGGGATGAGCAAGGTGTTCTCGCGATTCTGGTAAGTTGGTGCAAACAAAATTAAAAAAAAGTGCAACTTTTTGGAGATCATGCTTAGTTTGGTCTTTTATAATATAGTTCTAAAAATCTTCATAAGAATGTTTCCGTTAAATCTTATGTTCTTTTTATTTGTTTTCCCAGGGATCTTCAAAGATGGCTGAAATCCATGGATTCTCCGCAGATCATGCACAAATACAAAAATGGGGTCGTTCGCCTCGATTATAACGCAAGCATCCCAGGCGTATGTCGGTTGATTCCCTCGCCGATGCATGGCCACGCACTCGGAACCGATGGGAGCCAGTAGTGAACCTTCAAGGAAGACTCGTCGCATCGCACTTAAGGAAAATACCGTGATTTGTATAGTTTATTTTGTTAAGTGAAAAGAGTGATAACAAAAAACGATGTTGAATAAATATATTCTTCCCGAGATAATTACTGAAAATTTATTTGGTTGTTTCTGCTTAAAAAAATTAGCAAAAAACTAGCAGGATTCTAACAGAAATCTCTGCCATCACATTCTAGCAAAATTCTTAAAGAATTCTAGCAGGAGGCCTGTCAGAATAGTTCTAGCAAAATTCTAGCAAGATTCTAACAGAACCGGTTGATTTCGCCGGCTCCTGCTAGAACCGGTTATTGCATTTGAGCTAGAATTCTCTGAGAATTCTTGCAAAGTTCTAGCAGGATGATGGCATAGTTCAAGTAAGAATATTTTCGCTCTGCTAGAATTCTGTAAGAATCCTGTGAGAACGCCGTGACTGGGAATGATTAAGAGGCAGTTTTTGTAGATTTTGCTCGGTTTGTTCTAGAGGTTGTATCGAGGAGCCACGATTTGGATGAAACTTTCAGCGTTGTTTGTCTATACATGAGATGAACTAATGCCAAATAGGGGCCCTCTACGAAAAAAGGGAAGCAGGGCAATTGGGTACTAAAGCCCTATGACAATTTTTATGTACAACGGTAAAAACACGATTAAAACCCATTTCTGATCACTTTTTTTCATTTTAATGCAAACATTTTTTTTGACAAGACAACATTTTTTCGATGGATCAACTATGGTCCCCTTGGAACGAGCTGTCAAGTAGGAGCTCTTCTGTCAAGAAGGAACGCGAGGTTAATTTTTCAAAATTGATTTAAAAATCCATTTTAAACTTTTTGTGGTCGTAGGGTCATTGTACTCAGAAAAATAAGCTTTATCGCTGTAAACAATCGAATTAACAGCGCGAGTGTTTATCATCTCGCGAAGCAATTTTCTGTTGTTTCTTTTCTGAGTGTACCCCAAATGTCACACGCGAAACCAAAACAAAATTTCGCCGCGGCACCAAACTGAAATGTCGCCAGTTGAGCTGCGACAAGACTCGCGCCGCGTCTTACACGGAGCATGGAATCGATCACGAAAATCTACCGGAAATCGTTTTGTGAGCGTGGATTTGATCATCCAGATGGACCATTTTATGATGTCTAGCTTGGAGAGGACAATTACAGCGCTTTTGATTTTCAAGTTGGTGGCTGGGTCTTCCCATTTTGACTCTATAGAGCTTATTCAATCGACACCCGCAACATCCCGCATCAGCAAAACTCTCTCGGTGAGAGGACACAACGGACCGGATTGAGGTCCCTCGACAATGAGGCCACCTATTTTTGTTTTATTCAGACGGAAATCCATCCGTAATCAGCAACTTAACCAAGACTTTTTCCCTTCTGCGTCTTTTTCTGAAGCTGGAAACTGACTGAACTTCATAAATTACCCCAAATGAAACAGTTCTAGTGGTAGTAGAACTAAAAACCAAGATTTTAAACAATAATTTAATCTAAAACGTTCCATTTCCTTGGCAGATCAGAAAAGATCAGCCACGTTTTTCTCATCATCCATAGCCGTCAAAACAAAAAAAGCAAACACACTGATTCAAAATCACCTAAACATGCTTGACAGATATTTCGCGACAGAAAATCGTCGCGAGAGTTAAACTTGCTCAATTCGGTTTAGTGCCGCGGCGACAATATCAGCAATCTAAGCTTCATTTTCAATAAATTTCAACGAATCATCTTTGCGGATAACTTCACACAGTTGGCCTGGCCGTTCAGAAAAGAAGGATGTTGGAAGTAATCGCCCCGACATTTTCTAGGATGCTTCCGAAAGAATGGCTGCGCTAGGTCTACATTAGATTAGATATTCGAAAAAGTGTTAAATTTATTAAATTTTACAGGAACTTTTTTTAGGAATATGAATGAATGAATGAATAATTCTCATACCCGCCGGCGGCTTGGTCCAGTTCACAGGTGTTCGCTTGATCAAACAAATCGTCATCTTATGTTCAGTAATCTGTACACCCACGTACATATGTTTTTTGTACGAATTTTGTTGTTACAAATACCAGTGCTTATAACACAAGTAATTTCCCAGCCCCCCAAAGAAACGGAAATTTGCTAGGAATAATATGAAAATTTGAGAAAGATAAAACAAAACAACGGAAATACTCTTAGACTTCGGATTGTGATAAATCAAGGGTCCTGATTGCTTCAAAAAGACTCATTCACTCGCAATCGTTAATCGAACGCGACGAAAAACTGCTCTGAGAGATCCTTAAGTAAGAGATGCGTCATTACACTCGTTTAAAATAAGACCATTTGTTTGGTTGAGAGCCAACCAATAGAAATACACGATTATTATTTAGGGTTAATTCTCATATGTACTGCCGCTCAAACCAAGTCCGTCCCATATGTAATTTCATCGATTTTGAATTAATGATGCAGTTTGGTTCAAAATCATGTGAACTTTCAGGAAAACCAATAAAATTTAGTAGTTTATTCCAGAAAATCGTGGCAAATTTCACTTTTTCGCGAAATCCTAACACGTGGGCGGGACAAATTTGCCTTGCGTTTTTCTCGATGTTTTTCTAGATGTCGCTATTTCAACCAATCAGGTAATGTTTACATTTTCCCAACCAATCAGAAATCAGGATTTTACGACATAGATTTCTCTGCAAACGGGTCGCTCAATTTTGACAAGTATTTCGAGGCACTCACCAAAAGTTGTCGCATCTCTTACTTAAGGATCTCTAACTGACCGTTTCCTATTGTTTGTCACTTCCACCCAGGGATGCCATATCTACGGATTTCTCCGTAGATCTACGGATTTTGGCCATTTCTACGGATCTACGGATTGATCTCCAAAATCTACGGATTTCTATACCGGTTGATAATTGTATGAAGGACGTGAAATTATATTTTTGCGTGATAAAAATGTTTTATGAAAACCTTTTGAACAATCTGTTTTACAAGAAGTTTTGAGGATCGTTGAATTGAAAAGTCGTTTAGGGGAAATGAGGCGATGGCTTAAATCCAGTGCAGCTTATAGATAAGTAATCGATCTAGTGGGTTGAGGTCACGTCAAGTCGATGATTGAAAAATAATTATGTTGGTATAAATAAAACATTAATAAATAATTTAAAACAAAATCGTAACAGAGTTGCTTTGGAGAATTTGAACGGTTCGCGTCGCGGTCAACAAGCCGGATTTTCGTTGCCGTTTCCGTCTAAGTTTCCCCCCCGATTGTGTGTGTATTTTGACCCGGGTGATTTCGGGATGTTTGACAGTTGCTTTGCAACTTTGCCGAAGACACCAAATCGACCAAAAAATTCCTTCCTAAGATACAGATTTTCGAATTTTCATAAATCTGTTTTGTATGGACAGCTGCCAAATTTGTATTGAACATTATATGGACAAACTAGTGATGCAAGATGGCTTCTTAAAGCATACCGAAGGCACTAAAAAAGTTTCAGCTGGATTAAAAATACAAAAATTCAAATTAAAGAAAAAATACCGATTTTGTAGAGAATTGCTCAAATATGTAAATTTTTGCAAAATAACGCTGTAATATCCCAAAACCTGAAATCCATGTAAAAATTTAAAAAATATAGACAATTTGTAACTTTTCTCCATACCAGCACGTCCCTGATTTTTTTTGTACAAAAAAAAGATAAAAGCAAAATTCATATAAATGTTTCAAAAAATGTTTTGTTAAAAATATTTAAATTTTATCATGTAATTGTTTTTTTGAATTTATGACATAAATATAATATTTCATGAACGGTCTACACAAACAATTTTCGAAAACCGCCGTAGGCCAGATAAAATGCCTTTGCTGCCGGATGTTAGGTAGCCCTGGCTTAGGATTTGCGGAAAATTTAAAATTTTCTGAATTTAAATAATATTTAATGAATGAAAGGGCTATCTTGAATAAAACAATCTTGCTGTTCGGGTGACATTATGAAAACTATTTTTTTTCTTCTTAATATTTAAGTGGCTATATCGCAAGAACGAAAAGAAAAAATCTACAATGTTTATGAGATGATTTTATAAAAAATCTGTACTTAAATAAAAACTAAAAAAAATAAATGAAATGGACATTATGAAGAAATTTTTTTCTTTGTAAAAGCTTTATCAAAATTTCTAAAAACTGCTTTTCGATTGCAAGTTTGATTCTACTTTCAAAAATGCAGTTTAAAACGTTTTGCGTGAAAATTGTATAAGTCACGGCCAAACATACGTTTTTTTTGAAAAAAAATAAACACAAATTTTTAGAATTCAAAAGTTAATTATAAAAATGTGTATTTTTTTTGTCAGACTTAAAAATCATATTTAGCATGTCTGCGATCGATTAAAAAATATTTTGATTTTTAGTAAATTTCCGTTGTACATTACTGCAAAAAGTTTTTTTCTGCGAAAAAAAAATCGTCAGTATTTATATATTTTTAAACTAATGATTGCAAACAACTGGGAAGGTGTAAAATGCATTTCAAAACACTATTTCAAAAAAATATTTGCAACGGCCTTAAAAATATGAAAATCTTAGCCGATAGTTCATTCACAAGATAAAAATTTTCGACTATCTACAAACCACTTGAAAACGTTGCAAATGTCATTTAAGTAATATTATATGTAATATGAAGGTTTATCAAATTATATAACAATGATGGGAATAAGACTGTGGACATATTTTTTTATGTAATACACATAAAATCAATGTTAATGTTGCCTTTTCTTCTACTAGGGTACCTAACAAATTATGGTAAACCATTTTTTATAATAAAAAATCAGAGTTGTCTTGAAAATAGGAGTGCAATCAGCTCAACATTAAAATGCATTTCCCTGTGTTTATAAGACACATTCTCCGGGCTAGTATACCAGTAGTATACCCAAGACACCAACCACCTGGATTTTTTTTTTTTTAACAAGTCTACGGATTCGACTTCCACCAGACCTGGCATCCCTGTTCCACCCCAATCGCTACTGAATACTCTCTCTTTGCTCTCCCTCTCACTCCAATCGGGTCGTACAGCGAATGGCTCAGAGAAGCTGAATGCGCTATGTCACCCAAAACTGACTCGAAATAGTCTGCGATCAGCTTTGTTTTGATCATCAACTGCTTAAAACCAACGTTATCAAAAATGTTTTGTAATGTTGTTGATAACATCAAATACACATTTGACAGCAATTTCCACCATGGCAAATATAAATTGACGGTAAACTGTGGTAGTGCAGCCCAAGCGAGCGCCTCGCTGGTATTTTGTTAGATTCTCTCCTCTCTGAACATTTTGGTTTGTGACTTGGGAGATTCGTTCTGCGATGAGAGAGTGATATCTGATCTTTGAACTGAAAAACTCTCGTGATATTTTTTTTTCTTTGGTTTACGCTTTACATACGTTGTTGTTATATGCCCAAAGGAAACATTTTCTACACAGTAAAAAAATTCTGTGTAAAATCGCATGCAAAAGCATGCACATCACCTTTGTGAGAAAAAGCATGTAATATTGTATGAGAAAACGTGTACACATGAAGCATGTACAAAAGAAAAATAAATAAATTTTGCACATCCCAAAAATAATATCAATCTGATTCGAGTCATATCCAGATTACAAAGTTCGCGCCCCAACCGTCTCGGCTATCTCGCCGTCTTATAAAAGTTGTGTTCAACGCCGATGTAGTTGTAGGTTTCCCGTACGTCGTATACTGAATTATGTATGGGGATGTATGGGGAACGTACAGCTACATCGGTGTTGATCCAGCTAAATTCACAGCGGCGAGATAGCCGAGATGGTTGGGGCGCGAACTTGGTAATCTGAATATGACTCTCACCAGATTGATGTTATTTTTGGGGTGTGCAAAATTTATTTATTATTCTTTTGTACATGCTTCATGTGTACACGTTTTCTCATACAATATTACATGCTTTTTCTCACAAAGGTGATGTGCATGCTTTTGCATGCGATTTTACACAGATTTTTTTTACTGTGTAGGCTATATTGCATTACACCGACCAACAAAATTTCTGCGCAGACTCAACTCGACCCCACATGAATCAGACTCAACTCGACCCAGTATAAATTTGGGGACCCCAGAAACACGAGCACTTTGAATTTTTCAAAAATATTTAAACAGGGCCTCCAAAGTTTGTTTGGAGGATTAGGGCGGTTCGTCGCTTTTGCGTACAAGCAAAAATTGTATACAATATGTGGGAGTAGCGAACAGCACTGATTCTCCATAATCTCCATACAAACTTTGGAGAAAAATCATTCGGCCCTGTCTAAACATTTTAGAAAATTTCAAAGTGAACATGTTTCTGGGGATCCAAAACATCATGCTTCCCCTCGTATTAAGCATGTGCAGTCATTTTTGTCAATTTTTGTAGGTCGGTGTTATCCATGCAAGTATCCATGCAATCCTAAAAAAAAAAACTATGTAAATGATCGATAATCTGTGTCATCTAAAGGAATTTCCTGATCGATTTAAGTTAAAAAATAATGTTTAGTAGAATAATTTAACCATAAAAAAAAACTTTAAAATCCGTCTTCTGAGGTAATGTTTTATTTATTTTAATATAGGATTTTACGCGAAAAATTAAACTGGTTAAATTTGAGTGATTGTTTGTTTGTTTTCTCACAGAGATATTTTTCGGAAATAGTTTTTAATCAATAAAAATTCTACTTATTTATGCCTGGCACGAACACTCAAAGCGTGTTCTAGCGTGTTGCTCGTACTGACTCAGAGCAAGGGTGAGATGTAGGTGTAAGGGCAGTGCGTGTTCGTCGGGAACCTGGTGCATAAGATCGGTCAAGGCCCGTTCTTACACTGAAAATTGCGAATTGCAAATAAAAATTCTACTTATTTGTAAATTTGACGTAGAAGTTTTAAAGGTCAGTGTGATATCCACTATCTGCCAGCAAAAGGCCCGTAACATGCGATGCTTTTTCCATGTTTCAATGCTTGTATATTAATATATTTTGTCGTGGTAATTTTACAATTAATATAATTTTATAAAACACTAGACTTTCGATATATATACTATACATACCGCTAACTTAAACTTAGTGAAGTATTATGTTTTCCATGATTTTTGTTTTTTCTTCTTCAACTTTTGTCTTCATAGCAGCAAATGATTTCGCTTAGTTTCGTTCGTTACGTTTGTTTTCTGTTTTTTTTTTACTCCTGTTTATTGTAATTTGTCAGTTTTACTCATATACTAAACTCAAACGCACAACAAGCGGTGGCACAGCAGTTAAAACCAGCACGTTTAAGAGACTTTTTGTTAAAACGAATAATGGTAAAAACGAAACGTGGAAAAATTGTGAGCTTGTGTTGAAATCAGTAAAACGTTTGTAAAATACGAACTGAATGGTTGGTAAAATCCACTCGTGGGAGAAATAAATTATGCAGAAAGTTTGTAAATAAATACTTTTGCTAAGTGTGTCATTTGAGTTGTGTTGTTGTTTTTGTTCGCGTACGATGATTTTATGTTAAGTTACGTGCTTAGTGAGTGAGTGTGTGTGTGTGAGTGTTTGTTTACTTAAACCGATTGGTAAATTGATGTTTATACAGTGTGAAGCATCGATGAGTTCTTTTTACAACAGAAACCTAACGCAAGGTTGTTTTTTTTTATAAATTAGTTGTGTTATTTTACATGGTTCAAGTTTTTTTTTGTAGTTTGCGTTCATGAGAGTTTTTATCTGTTTTTTTCTTTCTTTTCTGCTATGCGCACTTCCTTACTATTTGTATATATTATCAACAAATACAGTAAATCTGCATCGGAAATACTAAATATTGTCATCAGTTTTTTCTTCTTCTTTCTAATTTCTCCCTTTAAGCGATGTTGGCTCTTTCCGCCTTAAAGAACGTTCCGGTGAACCTGGATGGTTGATGAACGACTTTTTTTACGAGAGTAGTGTTGCGTAAGAGTAGGTAGTAGTAAATTTGATTAAATTTCCTTTTTTATTGACTTTGTTTTTCTCGCTCCATTGGCGTGTGATTTGTCTCACATAATTTGAGAGTTTACACACAGAAGGGGTGTTTAGCAATGCTAACTTTTTGTTGTTATTTTTAAGGGGTATTAATTGTGGGAATGGCTAGTTGAAAACTGAAACCACCCTGGAAAGTCGCGGGAAGTGTGTGTTATCTTACCGTAATGTGTTGGTTTAACCGATGAATAGACAGATAGAACTACGCCAGGACTTCAACTATGGTATTTGCGATCAACATGGTTATTATTACATGATATTCGTGTACAATTTGTGAACGATATAGGAAAGCTGGAGTGATAAGACATTTCTGGTTTCTTCAGTTTATCCGTTGTTCACGAACTCGTTGTTTAGGATTAAGATGTTAGTTGATGTGTTTTTTTTTATTTGCTTTGCTTTAAATTGAAATGGTTAAAAGTTGGCTTGCGACCAGGAAATGTTTGCTAACGTGATAATTGTTTCTATGTTTACCTACTAGTGAAAATTGAAGGTCGTTCTATCCCTCCCCCTGAATGCCGGACGACTAATCGATCCGGCATCAACGATTCCTCCCCTTTGCCTAATTCCATTCTATTTGATATTGCACAACAACACTCCGCTGAAAATTCTAGAACAGTGGCGTAGCAGTAATAGGATGTTTCTTTTTTAATTTATATCAGTAGAGGTTTAAAAATTATTGCAATTTAGGACGAGAGACTCGCGGCTCGCGTCTGATTGTGCCCGCCTTCTAGGGCGGCGGGACAACACAACCGCTTTAGTGTTCAGTACAGTTAGGTTTGTCATATCATGTCAGAGAGATCAATAGGGTTTCGAAGCTCGCATTTGCACTAACAAAATCTTTATTATTTAGTCGGAAATGTTTGTAGGGGAAAGTAAATAAATAAAGAACTAAGCAGAATGGAGTTCATATTAGTTACGAGTATTTTTTTTTCTTCTGTTTTAATTTCCAACTAGTCTGGGATAAAGGACTCACGTAAGTAACTTAAGTGATTTAGAATCATTGCGGATCAGCTAGAAACTGAACGTTATCTGTGAGAGCGTGATGCGATCGAATGGTTTTGGGACGTTGCTCACAATCGTTGTGAGCATTTCTCTTACCACTATGAGTCGTAGCTGGAGCTGAGCCGATCGTTCGTCGGGGACGGCGGAGTGGACACCGAACTGGAGTTGTTGCTGGCCACACTCTGCCGCGATTCCGACTGCATGTCGGCGACCTGCTAGCAAATATGAAACGATTAATCAGGGTGCCGATCTTCAGCAGGTGCGCTCGACCTACCTTGAGTACATCGTGCAGCGAGGACATGCTGCCCAGCGGACTAGGAGAACGTGGTAACGAGGGTGGCTGGTCGCGCGGTCTGGCCGGAGCGGTCCGTTTGGCGCCTGGGAAGGAATTATTCGAACCTTCTTTTAATGGGGGACATGCATAGCTGCTCTAGCAAGAAAACTAAAAACTTACCGTTGTGCGGGTGCATCATTGGACGGGGCGGGGCACGTGGCGGTGGAGGAGCGTGACGCATCGTGGAAACCTGAAAAAAAAAACCAATTAAAATTGCAATTCTCAAAAAAAAATAAAATTAAAAAAAAAATAAGTTTTTAGTTTTTTAAAATAAAATTCTAAAATTCTAAAATTCTAGAATTCTAAAATTCTAAAATTCTAAAATTCTAAAATTCTAAAATTCTAAAATTCTAAAATTCTAAAATTCTAAAATTCTAAAATTCTAAAATTCTAAAATTTTAAAATTCTAAAATTCTAAAATTCTAAAATTCTAAAATTCTAAAACTCTAAAATTCTAAAATTCTAAAATTCTAAAATTCTAAAATTCTAAAATTCTAAAATTCTAAAATTCTAAAATTCTAAAATTCTAAAATTCTAAAATTCTAAAATTCTAAAATTCTAAAATTCTAAAATTCTAAAATTCTAAAATTCTAAAATTCTAAAATTCTAAAATTCTAAAATTCTAAAATTCTAAAATTCTAAAATTCTAAAATTCTAAAATTCTAAAATTCTAAAATTCTAAAATTCTAAAATTCTAAAATTCTAAAATTCTAAAATTCTAAAATTCTAAAATTCTAAAATTCTAAAATTCTAAAATTCTAAGATTCTAAAATTCTAAAATTCTAAAATTCTAAAATTCTAAAATTCTAAAATTCTAAAATTCTAAAATTCTAAAATTCTAAAATTCTAAAATTCTAAAATTCTAAAATTCTAAAATTCTAAAATTCTAAAATTCTAAAATTCTAAAATTCTAAAATTCTAAAATTCTAAAATTCTAAAATTCTAAAATTCTAAAATTCTAAAATTCTAAAATTCTGAAATTCTGAAATTCTAAAATTCTAAAATTCTAAAATTCTAAAATTCTAAAATTCTAAAATTCTAAAATTCTAAAATTCTAAAATTCTAAAATTCTAAAATTCTAAAATTCTAAAATTCTAAAATTCTAAAATTCTAAAATTCTAAAATTCTAAAATTCTAAAATTCTAAAATTCTAAAATTCTAAAATTCTAAAATTCTAAAATTCTAAAATTCTAAAATTCTAAAATTCTAAAATTCTAAAATTCTCAAATTCTAAAATTCTCAAATTCTAAAATTCTCAAATTCTCAAATTCTAAAATTCTAAAATTTTAAAATTCTAAAATTCTAAAATTCTAAAATTCTAAAATTCTAAAATTCTAAAATTCTAAAATTCTAAAATTCTAAAATTCTAAAATTCTAAAATTCTAAAATTCTAAAATTCTAAAATTCTAAAATTCTAAAATTCTAAAATTCTAAAATTCTAAAATTCTAAAATTCTAAAATTCTAAAATTCTAAAATTCTAAAATTCTAAAATTCTAAAATTCTAAAATTCTAAAATTCTAAAATTCTAAAATTCTAAAATTCTAAAATTCTAAAATTCTAAAATTCTAAAATTCTAAAATTCTAAAATTCTAAAATTCTAAAATTCTAAAATTCTAAAATTCTAAAATTCTAAAATTCTAAAATTCTAAAATTCTAAAATTCTAAAATTCTAAAATTCTAAAATTCTAAAATTCTAAAATTCTAAAATTCTAAAATTCTAAAATTCTAAAATTCTAAAATTCTAAAATTCTAAAATTCTAAAATTCTAAAATTCTAAAATTCTAAAATTCTAAAATTCTAAAATTCTAAAATTCTAAAATTCTAAAATTCTAAAATTCTAAAATTCTAAAATTCTAAAATTCTAAAATTCTAAAATTCTAAAATTCTAAAATTCTAAAATTCTAAAATTCTAAAATTCTAAAATTCTAAAATTCTAAAATTCTAAAATTCTAAAATTCTAAAATTCTAAAATTCTAAAATTCTAAAATTCTAAAATTCTAAAATTCTAGAATTCTAGAATTCTAAAATTCTAAAATTCTAAAATTCTAAAATTCTAAAATTCTAAAATTCTAAAATTCTAAAATTCTAAAATTCTAAAATTCTAAAATTCTAAAATTCTAAAATTCTAAAATTCTAAAATTCTAAAATTCTAAAATTCTAAAATTCTAAAATTCTAAAATTCTAAAATTCTAAAATTCTAAAATTCTAAAATTCTAAAATTCTAAAATTCTAAAATTCTAAAATTCTAAAATTCTAAAATTCTAAAATTCTAAAATTCTAAAATTCTAAAATTCTAAAATTCTAAAATTCTAAAATTCTAAAATTCTAAAATTCTAAAATTCTAAAATTCTAAAATTCTAAAATTCTAAAATTCTAGAATTCTAAAATTCTAAATTTCTAAAATTCTAAAATTCTAAAATTCTAAAATTCTAAAATTCTAAAATTCTAAAATTCTAAAATTCTGAAATTCTAAAATTCTAAAATTCTAAAATTCTAAAATTCTAAAATTCTAAAATTCTAAAATTCTAAAATTCTAAAATTCTAAAATTCTAAAATTCTAAAATTCTAAAATTCTAAAATTCTAAAATTCTAAAATTCTAAAATTCTAAAATTCTAAAATTCTAAAATTCTAAAATTCTAAAATTCTAAAATTCTAAAATTCTAAAATTCTAAAATTCTAAAATTCTAAAATTCTAAAATTCTAAAATTCTAAAATTCTAAAATTCTAAAATTCTAAAATTCTAAAATTCTAAAATTCTAAAATTCTAAAATTCTAAAATTCTAAAATTCTAAAATTCTAAAATTCTAAAATTCTAAAATTCTAAAATTCTAAAATTCTAAAATTCTAAAATTCTAAAATTCTAAAATTCTAAAATTCTAAAATTCTAAAATTCTAAAATTCTAAAATTCTAAAATTCTAAAATTCTAAAATTCTAAAATTCTAAAATTCTAAAATTCTAAAATTCTAAAATTCTAAAATTCTAAAATTCTAAAATTCTAAAATTCTAAAATTCTAAAATTCTAAAATTCTAAAATTCTAAAATTCTAAAATTCTAAAATTCTAAAATTCTAAAATTCTAAAATTCTAAAATTCTAAAATTCTAAAATTCTAAAATTCTAAAATTCTAAAATTCTAAAATTCTAAAATTCTAAAATTCTAAAATTCTAAAATTCTAAAATTCTAAAATTCTAAAATTCTAAAATTCTAAAATTCTAACATTCTAAAATTCTAAAATTCTAAAACCAATCCAAAAAAATCCTAAAATTCTAAATTCCAACCAAACCAAATTGTGAAATTCTAAAAATCTAAAAGTCTAAAATTCTAAACTATAATAAATAATTTAAAAAACATAAAAAATAGCTAAAAATTTCAGAAATTCTGTAATTTAGAATATCACTGACTTCGGAAATATGACAAAATCATTCTAAACAATAGAAAATTCATAAATTCAATACTATAAAACTTCAAAATTTCAAATTAAAAAACATTAAAATGTCATTTAACAAAAAAAAATACTAAAATTTCAAATATAATTTGCGAAAACGCAGGGAATTGCTCCAGAAGCTTTTTAAACATACCCTGTGCTGGTTCGTCTGGTCGGCGGTTTCGATCGTGGTCGGCAAGTCGAGCAATCGCTGCTTCTGGATACCGTCGCCGGGGCCCATGTGGGAGATGTGGTTGAAGTTGGTCGGAGCCGAGATCAGCTTCGAGCGGCGATCGGTGCTACTGTGTAAAATTGGAATTAATTAGAGATAATTCACGGATGACAAAAGTCCCAGACTTACGCTCTGATGGTACGGCTGCCTTCGTTACGCAGCGAGAATCGTTTCGTCTTCAAACGACCGTCCCGATCCAACGGCGCCAGGTTGAGAAGCTCTCCTGGAATATAAGCAAGAATCACGTGTCAAAATAAGCCCAATTCATAGCATCGCTGCTCAGAATAAAACTCACTTGTATGCATGTTGGCCAGATAGATGACGTGCGACGCGTCGTTGAACGTCGTGATCGACAGGCTGCCGTTGTTCATCAGCGGCCGGGAGCGTTTCAGCCCGATCGACTGCACCCAGTCGGCGGTTTGCGCGTTGAAGATGTCCAGATGCGTCTCGGAGTAGACTAGGAGGTGGCCGTCGCAATAGGCTAAACGGAATTCAGTTAGTTATCTTGATGAGTATTTTCAAAAGGGCCAAGCTGAACACTCACTTATATGCGTAGGGACGGCAGGATACATGATCTCTCGATCGCGCGATTTGCGACCTTGCAGATCGACGTAGATGGCGAGCGTCTGGAACACCAGCAAGTACTCGCCGTGGGCTGAAAGCAACATGAACTGTATTGAAAGCTTCAAGTTGTGAACACAATTCGTACCTTGACCAGACTGAATTTCGATCACCCGCCAGGCATCAACCCCGGAATAGGCCAGGAAGTTGTTCAGCTGATTCTCCGGATGGACTAGAGCTGTGGGCAAAAATAACTCATTGTGAAACAACGTCCCAACGCAGCACAATCCTCAACTTACGCATTGCTTGTGCCTCCCCCTGCAGGCAGTAGGCAGTGAAGCCACTCTGATGCCCGACCGCCAGTCGCAGATCCGAAAGCACCTGCAAACTCTGCACCGGGTACGCGACGGTAAACTCGCACATCTTGTGGTGCCGGCTGCGGTTCCGGTTCACCACGTAGACCACGATCTGGGAGGTGTTTTGACGCTTCAGCGCTATCACAATGCAGTACACCGGCTGGGGACCCCGCTCGATGATGCCCGTGCACGCCGTGATGCAGTTCTTCGACTCGGCAACCTTGATCCACTCGACGTCGGTCGCCTCCAGGGCACGGATCGGCAGCAGCCGCAAGTGGCGCTGCTTGCCGCACAAAATCACCAACAGCTGCTCCTCGGCAATGTACCACAGCTGGTAGACCTTCTTGCTCTCGCCTATCCGCGCAATCTCCGACCGGTCCAGATCCAAACAGAACAGACCGTCCTCGGTGCCGAGCAGGATCCGGTCGGGGTCGATTATGAGGGCGCTCAGCGCGCTTCGTATCACGGTGAGGGTGCTGTCGAGCACCTCTTTCACGCGGAATATTGCCGTGTTGGGCAGGTTGTTTCGTTTCAGGATTCGATGTAGTTCGCTCAGCGCCACGACCCACTTTGCCTTCTCGGACTCGGTGTCCGCCAGCATGAGCGTTTGCAGCGAGGGGCCGCCGTCTAGTAGGGAGGTTGTTATCTGGGGGAAGTTAACTTGTTAGTTAAGGTGAGGGCTCCAAAAGACTTTGAGATCGTGCATAAACCGCGTGTCCTTCAACAACACTTTATTCCATCGAATGTTGAGAGCATGATAATTTGAATTTTTCTATTTTTGAAATTTTCTGCTGATATCGCATCGAGATATTTTTGTGTTATATATATTTAACTATCAAGTTTAAAACTAGATTAAATTAGATATTTTTTTTATAATTTAACACAATTTTCTCGCAGCAGCAAAATATCTTATTTTGATATTTTAAAGATATTTAGAAAATATCAGGAATATCTCAATGAGCAATTTCTTAGATAAGTTGTTTTTTTTTTTATTTGGATTATAAAAATACCTAGCTGTTGAATAAAAATAGTTTGCATACTACATTTTTTTTGCAATTCCGAAAACACAATTAAACTTAATCTTTCAGTGAAACGTTTGTTTCCCCCACTTTAGCTTTGTGTCTGTATGAAAAATATCGATACAATTGCTGAAAAGTTGAATTTTCAGTACTGAAAGTTTTGGTGATGATAAGTAATATTTCATTCTGATATTTTTGTTATAGAAAATTATAGAAAAGTAGGCCGTTCGTCGCTCAAGAATGACACAGGGTGACCACTCAAATTCACTCAATTTTCCCCACTTTTTTCTGAAACTCAAATAATAGGTAATTTTTTTCAATCTTAAAAGAATGATTTCAAACAAAACCCTCTTTATGAAAAAGTCGAAAAAAATCTAAATGAATTAAAAAATATTCAAGCTATTGTTTTTTTTTGTAAAAAAGAAACTAATTATCCTAAAAAAAAAACTTCAAAAATAGAAGCACTCATTATTTTGATTTAGAGTAGACACATAAACAATAAGTCTTTGAAAAATTACCGAAAGCTTAACAATACTTATAATTTCAATGTTTATTTAGGCAAACTTTCTTTTTTGATACTTCGTTTCAACTGGAAATGGCAAAAAGTTAGAGATTTAACTGAATTCAAAAATTTTATTATTAATTTTATTTTATTTTCAATGAAATAACACTGAAAAATTGATTACCGTTATTATTCTTTCATATAATTTAGAAAAAACATCTAGGAATTCATTTGAAAAATGTTTTTTGCAATTCCGTCGTGAAACTACATGCTTTTCCTGTTATTCTTGAACGACGAAATAGCCTACTTTTCTGTACCAAAAATAACAGAATCGAATAGCAATACTTTTCAAAATAAATGCTGAAAAGTTCTACTTTTCAGCACTGAAGTGGGTGCTGAAAAGTTGAACTTTTCAGCACTTGTTTCGAAAAGTAACATTTTTCAACATTTTTTTTATTTAAACGATTTATTGACAAAATACATGAAAATTTGACTTAAAATTTCACTCAATGGGTGTTTTTTCGGAATTGCAAAAAATGTTTTATGGAACTCGTTGCAAAACTTGATTTTTTCAGCACTCTTCGTATTTATCCAACTCGGTGAACCTCGTTAGATAAATGGACGACTCGTGCTGAAAAAATCTTCTTTATGCAACTCGTTGCATAAACTACTATTACCACATTCCCTTTTCAATTTTGAAAATTTTTATATTGATTTTTTGAATCAATGTTGATCTAGTTGGCAATATTTAACTGATTTGATTTTTTTCAATGATAAATCTTGTTGTTGAAACTTCGTTTCAACTAGAAATGACAAAAAGTTAAAGATTGAACTGAATTAAAAAATGTATTCTTAATTTTATTTTATTTTCAATTGAAATAACACTGAAAAATTGATTACCGTTATTATTCTTTCAAATAATTTAGAAAAACATCCAGGAATTCATTTGAAAAATGTTTTACCACATTCCCTTTTCAATTTTGAAAATTTTTATATTGATTTTTTGAATCAATGTTGATCTAGTTGTCAATATTTAACTGATTTGATTTTTTCAATGATAAATCCAGTTTAGATTATTAAGATTTCCGATAACTGAAAATCATGTTTTATCTTAGCAATTTGCTCATACTCACAAAAAAGTAAAA
The DNA here is from genome assembly GCF_016801865.2 of Culex pipiens pallens. NCBI lineage: Eukaryota > Metazoa > Arthropoda > Insecta > Diptera > Culicidae > Culex > Culex pipiens. The sequence continues at coordinate 161,797,605 of NC_068938.1, forward strand.
AAAAACTCAAGTTGGAATCTTTTTTCAAATATTCAATCAATGTGACAAAATGAAACATAATCATTATTTTATACTAGCCATAATCGTCAAAATTAGGCTCAATTTTAATATAAATTTTTCATTAACTTAGTTGTTGTTTAAGGTTAGATGTTACCTCTAGTTTGATAAACAAAAATTATTAAAAATCTTTTGATTCATAAAAAACAAGCCTTACCCGACAAACTTCGTTCTGCCTTTTTCGTTTGTTGACGTTTTTTGATTTTTTTTGCTTATTCAGCCTCCTGTGATCAAAATATGATTTTACGTAACTTTCTCCATACAATTTGCCGATGCTCCGGAATCGGTTCCAGAGTGGCCAAAGTGTCAATTAGTTAGCCAATTAGTTAGCGTTAGAACCTTCCTTGGGCTTATACGAACCCAACGCAACAAAAAGCACCTCGATCCGACGCTCCGTATTGAACTGATTCGCGTTCGAACAAAACCGTCGAAATTTTTTATATATATAGAAGAAAATAGATATTATGCAAAACTGTGTTAACCTTATCCAATATTTAATAGGATTTTTGATGTTTTAAAAAGCCTTTTCATTCTCAAATATATTGAAATAGTGAAAGGAACCTTAAATTTAAAGTAAGTTACTAAATAAGAATTGAGTGAATTTAATTTTGAACATTGTATAAAATATTAGAAGTTATTTAAGAGTTAGAAAATAATTTCCAAACAAGTATGCTTAGGATATCCTACATTTCCCGACTTTTTGACAACAAATCACAAATTTCCGACTTTTGTTGAAGGATTTTGGCGAATTCCCGACTTGAGTGGCCACCCTGTCATTGACAGGAAATGTAAGTGTTTTTCTACGGAGTTGCAAAAATATATTTTAATATTGCAGAGAATATTTTTTGCAAACATCAACTGGATTTGAGCCACATTTTAAAGTAACAACTTACCCTAAAGATACAAGGAACGTCTTTCTTGGCGGCGTGAATGACATCACTCTCCCGCACTCCGGAAACCGCAAATTCGGGATCTCGCATATCTAATACCTGTTGAAGAAATTCGAGACAGTTAGCACAAATTCAAGCTCGAATCAGCAAACCCGCCTTACCTGAGTAACATGAACACTTGGCAGCGCGCTCCGGTCCGCCGTAATGTCGTACAAAAACAGCTTAAAGTCGCACACGACGACGAACTGGCGCACCCAGCCGCGCTTGACCGCGCCCAGCTTGGGCACCTTGACGTAGCCCTCGTACGCCGTCCCAATGCCGCGCGTTGGATCGATCCCTAGCGGGCGCTTCGTCTGGTCCGACGGCACCGGACACTGGGTGGGCACCTTCTGGCAGCAGATCATGTGGCACGCGAACCCGCACAGCTCGCACACGACGCCCTGCCGCGTCAGGCCAACCATCAGCGAGGTGCAGTGGTTGCACTTGGTGGGACTAGAGAACGTGCGCACCAGAAACTGGTGCACCTTTTGCTTCGGCATCATCACGCTGTGCATGCTCTGGAAGATTTGGAAGGGAGGACGATCATTAGTTAAGAAATCGGGTTGCAAGAGAGGGAAGTTCCTTACCAAAGAATGATCACTGAGGTTGCTCTTGGAGCTGGACAGCGAGTGGCCTCGGTTATCCTCGACATCGCCCTCCTCGCTCTCCATCGAGTAGTTGGAGTGATGCATCTGGTGCATCTGCTGCGCATTACTGTACGTGTGGGACTGCTGATGCTGCTGCGCTTGTTGTTGCTGCTGCTGCTGTTGCTGGATCTGCTGGTGGGCCAGCTGTTGATGCAACGAGGTCAGACTCTGGTTATGCTGGTTCATTGGTGTGTTGGTAAGGTTGTTCGACGACGAGCTCGTGGAGGTCACATGCTGACTATTTTGCTGGGACGGCTGCTTTGAAGGGTACACAACGACAGTTACTTCAACCCCTACAATGAACCAAGCTTCACCCAAAATCTCACCATATTCACGGCCAGTGTCGAGTTGGTGTGCGTTGTCGAGCTGGATCCCCCGCCCGACTCCTTCAGGAAGTGATCCAAATAGGACATTTGCGACGACGGTCTTTCCAGGACTGCCCACCCAAGACGGTTCGGTTTGTCATCAACGGTTATTTTAAGGTTTAAATTTCGGTTTTGTTTGTTATTTTCAACAGTAATGTAAATGAAGCATGAGTTTTTTTTTGTTTTTGGTTTTTCAAATTTTGAGGTTGATTTGGCGCGGTTGGCGATTTGTCCATCCAATGGAGAGTTAGCAACAGCGGCGGCGGCGGAGGCGGCGTCAGCAGGTATCAGAAACACACACACACACGTTATTTGTTGAGTTTGGAGCAGATGTGGTTGTTGTTGTAGTTGTTGTTCGTGGTGGCGTTTAGCAGTTTCGAATTCATTGGGTTTAGGCGGCACAACACAGAACACGAGGTAAAAGGCGCGCGTCGCGTTGATTACATTTGGCGATTTGGTGTGTGTGTTTTTTTCATTTTTGGTTTGGGTTTTTTTGGTATTTGGTGATTTGGCATGATGCGAGAAAACAGAGAAGAGAGAAAACATGTTTGTTAGCGAAATGTGTGATAAGTATTGTTTTTATTTTGTACAATTTGTTTGGTATCGAAAAGTGTTGATGATGATTGCTTATGAGCACATGAAAGTAAAACAGTTATTTGTATGCAAAATTTGATATAAGAATATTGAATGATTCACATAAGAGCAGTTCTCTAGCTTTACCCATATTTTTTTTTAATCAGAATTTGTTGACCATTAACCATTACTCTGAACATCAATTCCAAACAATTTCGCGGGCTCGTTATACAGATACGATTTCGAAAACTAGTACTTGACTATCCGAATTTTTGATTATCCGAAGTTCTTCGAAGTACTTCGGATAATCGAACGAATGATGAACATATATTTTTTAAACTTTCTTTATCAATTATCTGAAGTGAAATTTTCCAAGGGTTTCTCTAATTGAGTATTCGGTTTAGTTTATCAAACTATGTATAACAAAACAAAATGAAAATGCAAGAAAACGCAAAGAACTGCTCTTCAATCCTAATTTATACGTTAAAAAATCAGTTTGCTGAAAATATGAATCACTCATCCTTCTAATCTGAAGTATAAATTTGTTGGTAAAATTTAAAAGAAAAACTTCAAATATAACGGAAGAACTAAGTTTGTATAACAGTTGAAATATCTTTTCATTTAACGTTTTACAACATTTGAAGTAAATGTAAAGACCAAATATTGTCCGTCAACGGTTTTAACAATGACGAGTGAACCATTCGAAACAGATTAATTCATTTTATTTTGCTAAGCAACACGGTTAGGCACAAACTACGGTAAGTCTTTTGTTATGTTGGTTAACATTATCGCTTACGTCACCTAGAGGAAAGTAAAAACTCCAATTTACTAACAATTTCACTATATTTTCTTCGACCTTTCTAGATACAATAACAATTTCGCTGTGTACAATCACATGGCATCGAGCAGCAGCAGCTCATTTCCTGACTTGGCTGCAAACAAAAGCTAAACTTTTCCATAACTTCAAAACATAACATGAGTTTTTTTTTTATTGAGGTGGTCACAACTCTATGAGTTCTATAACTAAGGCAACTTTTCACTACCGTTCCACATGCTTGGGAACTGACTTGCTTGTTCTAAACAACCGTTGTGACTAGTGTTTTTTTTTACTTCAATTAATGAGATGTGTAATTACGTATGATTTAAGTAACATTTTTCGATTGAACAATTCAGTGTATTGGTAACTGAGTAAATGCGAATGCCCATCATTTCTCCTGCCTCGTTCAAGCCACCTCACTTCTTCCTTTTCCTTCGCTTCTTATAGCTACCCTTGCCGCGACTTCTACCGGTCAGTAAAGGTTTCGTTTCGAGCTCGACGACCTGCTCGGACAGATTTCCGCGTTCAGGACGTGGCGTGGCCGGTGGCGTTATTTCGCCGCACCCTCGCAACTGGTCTTCTAAAGCGTCATGCACGCATGCAGGACTACTACTTGGCTTGGAAGCTGGGCGGAACTTGCTTTTGCTGGTGGTGGTGGCATTCGGCGTTGCGGCGGTGCAGGTTTGTGAGTTGCTGGTGATGCTCTCTTGGTTCGCCGGCGGCGCGGCCCGAGTCGAGTGAGAGTCGATTATTTTTCTGTTATTTCTACTACAACATTGTTTGAGTTTATAATTGTTACAAAGATCTGGAAGAAGAACAATCGTAGAAACCGCTATAGACTGGGCTTTGGTTGAGATTTTGTTTTTTGGGGGAGGAGTTTAGCGAGGTTGTAGTCTGCTAGTTTGGCGCGAAGATCTGGGATTAGCTGGTGTTACTGTGTGGCATGGTGGGTGCGGGCGAGGATCGGTTCGAATTGCACAGTTCGACAGAAATTAAACTACAGTCAAATTCTGAAAACATCTAAGAATTACAAACTCTCAGAAAGTGTCTTAAAATTTAATTTGCAATCCACTGATGTTTTACGGTCGAACTGTGTTACCATTTGAGCAAAGGTATTGTTCTGTATGGAGTTGTTCAAACTTCAATTCGAGACTCCATACAGAGTTTAGTCTGTACGGTGTAATAGCAGGCGATAACTTGGTGCGTATTATTTGGGGAGACTTTGCTAGTGAGTAGTACCGTAAATTTAGCGTTTGTACTGTGACTAGAATAAAGTTAGTTACTAAAACATATCATTTGCTACAGTCACTCTTTCGTTTGATATACCAACAGTCAGCTAATTCAAAAGTATTACTCACGCAAACTCCAGGGTTGCATTGGACGGGAGGGAAAAGTTTGGGAAAAGTAAAAGAGAAGTCAACGAACAAAGAAAATGAAAATATCAAAAACACAAAAAGGAGAAAACAACCAACTCTTGAAAGCGAAAAAAGAAAACAAAAAAAATTGCGCAATGTTTGAAAATGTAGTAACAAAAGCGAATATAAAACAGAAAACAAACAAAAATCACATAAAATCGCACACGGCAAAACCAAACAAAAAAGAGAAAAGGGTAATAAAATAAATGCAACATTACGTATACGATTTGATTAGATAGATCAAGATCCCCCAGACACACGATGTAACACCAACCCAAACAGAAAAATTTCGTCTCATCGCTCGACTGCGCTGCTTCTGGGCCTGCAGCTGCTGCTGTTCTTCTGCTTCTTGGACGTCGAGCAGAATCTGCTGCTTCTGGCGGTGACTTTCCAGATCTTCGGTGGCGGCTGCACTGCTAGTGTTAGTAGTACTGACAGCGGTAATTGTAGCAACAGTAGTGCTTGTGGTAGAAGGTATAGCTGTGCAATTAATGATATTACTAGAGTGATTATTTGCCAACGGAGGCTGCGTTATGTTTGCACTGTTATCGGTCGTGGCGGTGACTAGACTGCTATTGCTAGAAGTAACCTTTGGCGTCGGAGCGACCGCTGGCGTTGACGGTTGTTGGCTGGTCGCACTTTCTTGGCCACCGTTGGCCGATGGTTCGCTGGACGTGGCCTGCTGTACGGGCGGCTCGTCCAGCTTGGACACGGCAATCCGAAATTGGTTAGCGTTCTCATCCACTCTCGCTGTAGCATCACCACTAGCTTCGTTATTGTTCAACCGGTCGAGATCATGCGCACCTTCTTCTTCCTGCGGGCACTTCACCACCTCCACAGGTGAAAACCCGATCACCTTCATCGGGTCGCGCTCCTGCTGGCGATCCGTCGCCGTCAGGTGGCACACCGCGTCCGACTTGTCGCTGAACTCCTGCTCGCGCATCTCCAACATGTACTTACTGAGCACCTCCCGCTCGAAATCGGTCAGTTCAGACTCGTCGGGCTCGTCCGGCACCGCGTCCAGCAGTCCCTTCAACATTTGCTGCACCAGCTCAGCACCTTCTTCCGGTTCCGCTGGCGTCAACTCACTACCGGCCACCGCGGCACCGACGTGCTGCTGCTCGTCCAAATCCAGAATGATCAGCGGCTTCTCGCTCGATTCCGGGACTCCGCTGGCGATAGCCACGCGGCAGGCTGGCACATCATCCGAGACTGGCGCCGTTTCGGCTGCATTTTACACAACAAACACCATAACAATCATTACAAAGTACCAGGACAAACAAGCGAGAAATGAATGTAGAAAGCAGCACTCCGGGTGTTGTTTTTTTTTTGTTTACAGTCAGTCACAGGGAGAGTCCAACGGCGCGATTCTGGGCGCATGGAGCGTAACGGATGAAAATGGGACCGGCTTTGGGCACAACTATATCTTGGAAGGTCCTTTTCATCCGTTTAGTTGACATTTAATGTTGCTAACACAATTGATTTGAGCACTTTTTCAACATTTGAAACTATTTTTAATACAGAGTATTTAAGTTTAAGCCTAGCTGACGATATTCTACTCTACACAATTAAAGCACTGTTATCAGGATTGATTCAATAAAACAATTTTTGCTTCAAATTATTGGAACTTTTTGACAAATTTTTTCGCTGATATTTTGTTTATCCATAAAGTTACACAGTACTGGTAAAAAATATATGGCATTCAAATCTGCTTTAAAAAGTCGAAAATATTTTACTATTATTAAACTGACTAGTTCTTTCTTTAAGAGAGGATTAAGCATAAATGTTTAAGCAATGAAATTAGAGCTGATTGAAACAAATTTAAAGAAATTCTAGATTTAAAAACAAAATATTAAATTGCTTGCATCGACCGAATCAAAAATAAAATATAAAATATATTTTTTAAACAAATTACTGATTGATTTTTTAATTGCATTTAAAAAAACAGAAATTAAGTTCTCAAGATAGTGATTCTTCAACATTTCCGCAAAATTTTCGTTTCAACCTTGCATTGTTTCAAGTCTCAGAAATTGCTCAGCGAATTCTTTAATTTATATTACAAATTGTTTTATTCATAAGTTGCTCAAACAAATGAAAAAATAACACTCAATAATCGATTTAATACCATGCACTTTTGACCAGTTCTGTTTGTCGAAAATATTAAACCCGATTTCGGGCGAGCCTCTCCTCGCTGTGGTGCACTTTTCGCCCTGATGTGATGGTCGATCGAATCGATAATGATGATAAAAAGATTACCCGACATTTTTCGCGTCGCTGCGTTTATGGTTGGCAGAGCACCAATTCCATGATTGATTCGATTATCGCGCGCGGTTTTTTGGGTGATTTGATATTAGAGGGTTTCTTTGTACTCTTCCATCTCTTTCCGCAAGACTACGCTCGTGACGAATTTTTGATTGATTTTTTAGCTTTAAAAATAGAGTCGATATGACGGGGCAAACTCATTTGATTTCAAGAGAAAGTCTAAAAGAGATTTTTGTTTCCTCAAGGGAGTGCGTAACTCGTTGTCCAAGTGTAATTCCCTCCAGGAATAACGTTATTTGAGGGGGAACCCGTAATACAATTTGCGAAACACAAAACATGGAATCGGTAGTTAGCAAAACAGAGTGACACGAACAGCGTTAACATACGGTCACACAAATAAAAAAATACGGGGACACGTTCGACAACAAGGTCGTCGAAAGAAAGTAGTTCAAGTAGTCGCACTCCCTTGCTTTTCGCGATTCGGTTATACATCCTACAACTATAAATGTGTTGTTTGTCAATGAATGAACGTTAAGCCAATTTGTAGTATTTTCCATTTGCCCGCAAGCGTAAATATTATGTATGTTCGTGAAAGTTTGATTAACTTTCAGATTGAAAAAAGGTAAACTCACAAAACGATGAACTTTGGAAACATGATGATTGTGAGTTTCAAATAAAATGACAAAAGCCAAAAACAAATCCGCATCGTGTGTACTTACATCCTTCGTTGGTTTCCAACCTCGCTTGCAGTTCCTTGATCTGGCTATCCTTCCGCTTCAGCTCGCCACCGATCGACTCGCAAATCTGGCGCGTTTCGCGCAAATCCCTGAAAAAAATTGCATTATTGTATGATGGTTTTCCTTCAATTTGTCCAAGAACTCACTTTTGTGCCGCCACCAGATCCGTTCGCGTCCGGGTGAGCTCCTCCGAGATGAGTGCCTTCGCCTGGATCTCGTTCTGCAGCGAACTCTGCAGGTTCAGCAGCTCCATCTTGTCCAGCTTCTGGGAGCGCCGGTTGCGCCAGTTCTTGTCGCTGGCGTTGTGGTTGAGCGAGCCGGAGTGCTTCAGGAACTCGAGCTCCTCGGTCATCTTGGTGGCCAGCGCCTGGAGGTAGCCGCGGGCGTCCTTCTCGTCCGATACCCACTGGATGATCTCCGAAATCTGCCGTTCCCACTGACTGAATGCTTGGCGTTTATTCCTGCGGGGAAAGGGGAAAAACGTTAAAAATGATGATTCGGTAATCCAGGATGAACCTACCTCAATTCCTCATAATCGCTTTCCATTTGCAGTCGCTCGTTCTGCAGACGTCGATTCTGCTCGCTGAGAATCTCCAGGTCGGAGATCATCTTTCGGTTATCATCCAGCAGGATCTTCTTTTCGCGCTCGTGGCGTTTGCGCAGCTCCAGGATGGTTTCCTCCGAGTCGGTGAGGGATTCGAGCCGTGTCGAGTCGAGCTTATCGCGCGCCTGTTGCAGCTCAATCTGCAGCATTTCACGGTGGTTCTCCGCTTCGTTCAGCTGATCTCGGAGGGCGGATATCTCCGTGTTGTAGCGGGACTGCTGGAGGTTGATCTTTTCGCTGTACTCCACTTCTAGCCGGTCGATCTCCAGCCGGATCGAGTCGGACGATGAGATTCCAAGTGAAACGGACGAGCCCATTTCGGACGAACTCCGGCTGCGGGCTTCTGCCTGGAGCTGTCGACAGTAATCCTCGGATCGCTCCCGGAGCTGTCGTTCTCTGGTAACTTCCGAGAGTATGTCTTGATGCCTGGATTCCAACTCGCGCCGGATTTTGTCCGTCTTGCGGAGTTCGCTGCGCAGGGTGTCTACCTTTTGCATCGCGACCTCTACCTCCTCTTCCTTGTCTCGGACTTGCCGCGATAGTTTCTGTTTCTGTTGTCTCAGATCGGAGAGTTTGTCGGTCACTTCGGTATATTCGGCCATCGCCAGCTTGCGCTGACCAAGAGCGTCTTTGAGTTCCTTATCTTGTAGTTTCAGTCTTTCTAGTGCGTCCGCTTGCTCCTTCTGCAGGTCATCCTTTTCCTGCCGCAGCTGACGGATGATTTTTTCGTACTCTTTCAACTTAGCATCTAACTGGCCATCGACCGCATCACTCGAGACGGCATTCCCGCTGCTTCGGGCGGTGAATTCCTGCCGTTCGAAGCTTTTAATTTGACTTTCCAGCTCACAGTTCCGCTTGGTTAGAATGTTGATCTCATCCTGCAGCTTACGCGTGCTGTCCGGACTGAGCCGTTTCTCAACGCCAGTTCCCTGCGGTTGACTACCTTCTAACTTGAGCGGAGCCAGCGATTGCTGTAATTGACTATTGGTTAAATTGCTAATGGCACGTGACAGTTTCCCGACATCCGATATGCAACTATCCTTAGTGAACGTGAACCCAATGAACGGCAAATGGTGCCCGGAAAAGGCCGGATTCGTCGTTGGAGGAACCGCGTCGGACAACTTGATGTCCGTATCATCTACGTCAAAGTTGGACGTATCCGTTGGACTAGAAACTTCAGGTATGTATGGCGCCTGGCCGTTCCGTATGGTATCCCAGTCGATACCCTCGAACCAAGGATGCGACTTGAAATCCTCGATTCCGTTCTGGCCCAACCGGTAATCCGGCGAGCAAATCAACCGCTTGATTAAATCCTTTGCATTCTCACTAACCTGGTACTCCTCGTCGTCGTTGGGAAAATCAAAACAATTCTTGTGGTTCATAATCTTCCCATACGTCTCCACCAAACTCTCCGCGTAGAACGGCGTCTCCCCAAACAACATTTCGTACATACACACCCCCAACGACCACCAGTCGCACTCCGGACCGTACTTGCCCTGGCCGTCCTCCATCGCGCGCAGAATCTCCGGCGAAATGTAGTCCGGTGTCCCCACGGCCACGTTCGATTGCACTGTGCCCTGGGGACCAAGCTTCAAACAAGAACCAAAATCTGCCAACCGAACGTGGCCACTCGCGTCCAGCACAATATTGTCCGGCTTGATATCCCGGTGGACGTACTTCAGCTCGTGGATACTGTTTATGGCGAGGACCATCTCGGCAATGTAGAACCGAGCCATGTCCTCTGGAAGACGGTCCTCGAACTTGCTGAGTAGCGTGAGCAAATCGCCACCACAGTAGTAGTCCATCACGAGGTACTGTGAAATGTACAAAGTTCCCCATGTTAGACGCATGTTTGACATCAAACGCCCACAGCCGTCAGTTTACCGGCTGATGAGGATATCCCCAACACAACCCACAAAACCCAAACACACATCAATCATGTTGGATTCGTGCTAGACCCTATCCCCCTACTCCCCAACTTCCCCAAAACTCACCAGATTGATATCGTCCTGAAACGCATAGTGCAAGTTTGTAATCCATCTTCGATCGCCAAACACGAGCACATCGCGTTCCTCACGAAAGCACGCAGTCTCGGCACGCTGCAAATACAAAAACCAAAACAACGATGATTAATACGCACTTGGCGGCGTGACGTGACGCGGCGAGTTACCTTAAGCATTTCCCATTTGTTCAAAATCTTCATCGCGTAGATCTGACTAGTGTGATTCATCCGGACGACGCATACCTCGCCGAACGCGCCCCGTCCGATGACCTTGAGCACCTCAAAGTCCTCGCGGGCGAGCCTCAGCTGCTTGATGCACTGCACCACCGACTTGATCAGCTCGATAAAGTCCGAGACGGTTTTTTCGCGGCGCAGGGACGAGTTGCAGCACTCGTCGTACAGCACCAGCGCTGTGTCGAGCAGCGTCTCGACCGAGAGGAATTTCTCCGACGACAGGCCGGCGCTGTTCAGGTTGTTGTTCGAGGTAACGTTGTCGATGATGAGCGACTCGAGCTCGCGCAGCCGAGTGGACGCCGGGATCACTGCGGGGGAAGGGAGGAGAGAGAAACGAGGTGACAATTAATTTAGTGTTTGCAGATGCAAGGGCAAGATATTCTGCGAAGCTTAAAAAAGCAAGAAATTTTATCTATAATGCATTCAAGTTGTGCTGTTTTGTAATGGGACAACCATACGTAAAAATTTAGTTATGATTTCAAAAATGTACAATTGACTATTCATGTTGTTCACATGGAAAATATTTAGTTTCATAGTATTAAATCTAAAAATAGGACCATAAACCACGTGGACACTTTTTTGGAAATCTCAATTCATATTCAGCAACACAATTTACAGAAAAATAAGTCTGAGGATCAATTGATAGCGTGGCGTACAATAAATTAATACAATGTCCAGCGATGGAATAATCATCATCAAAAGAAAATCTTTGGATGTTCATCAATTCGCAATTCGCAATTCGCAATTTTCAGTGTAAGAACGGGCCTTGACCGATCTTATGCACCAGGTTCCCGACGAACACGCACTGCCCTTACACCTACATCTCACCCTTGCTCTGAGTCAGTACGAGCAGCACGCTAGAACACGCTTTGAGTGTTCGTGCCAGGCATGCACACCTTCTTTTCCGGTTACGCATTTTAACTCGGCCGGGGGTGGTACATTACGTAGGGTTTGATGTAAGTATAAGCGCCTAACCATTTATATTGTGCCTATCAACTTTCATTAAAGCAAAAACTGTTTTATTTTTAGTTTGAATTCAAAAACTAGTTGTAATTTTACTGTGTGTTGTTTTCTCCTGAAATCTTTCCTAGTGTTAAGTCGTGTTTATCTGTTGCTATTTCTTCTGTCGCGATGTTTTGTTACAATGTTTTGAACCTAAGCATGTTATTCAAAAGTTTACCAAAAGTACAATAGTAGTTTTTGTGTTAATCCTTCAATCATTCCATAAATTGAGTAAGGGCTCAAACCTCACTTGTTGGAAAACAATAGACAGTAAAGGAGAATATACATTATAAAGAAACAATAGTAAGAGAATCATAATTGTACGTTAAAAAATAAAAAGAATATGCTTGATGTAGTAGATGTAGAAATAGGCAATAGTTTATAAATAGAGATAACAAGCAAGCTTAGATTATTGTTATGATGGGCAAGATGAAAAAATTATTCAAATAAATAAATAAATAAGTAAATCAACAAAGAATAGGCAAAAGATAAATAGACTTGGTATTACTAGTACATTAGGGGAAGGTTTATTTTAAAGAAAACACACAGTTTGTTAAAGCAGCAATATTTGGAGAAAAACAGAGTGACAAGCATTGAGAGATACGAGAATCAAGAGTTAATAAAATCAAAACCAAATGGTAAACAGAAGAATTAGTGAAGAAGTACTAATCAATAGAGCAAAATAAAAACAGGAGATAGATAGTAGCTGAGAATGAAAAGAAGAGAAACCCCGTTGTGCGATGCTTCAGGTACATCCACAGCAGTTGACGCAACATACTGCGAATCGAAACAATACCGTCTACAATCACAAATTACTTCCCTTTCCCACATTGTCGCGCCCCTTTCTTTTAGCCGTCTCCACTCTGACCCGCGGTGGTCAAAGGTTTACGATCCGTTTCCACAGGCCACCAGCTAGGTCATCATGAAAACCAAGCCAACGTGGAGGTAAGAAAATAGGACACTCGCAAGGAACCAGAGCTGTACTGTTCTGATCAAGATAAATCGGATGATCTAACAGAACTACGGATGTAGTTAGTTACGCTCCTTCCAGGATGTTCCTTACGTGGACGTCAACCGAAGAGCACGCAACAAGGTCAGTGCCATTGCATGCTCTTAGGTATCAATCCTTGGCCTGAAAATCTTTGGATGTTCATCAAGATAAAAAATCCGAAGGAAGCATGGCTCTCCTCTCTCGCACACGAAAGATCGGTAAAAAGAATCTAAAAAAATCATCATCTTGATTATTCGACAGAACATTTTTTTCACTACAACACTTGCAAGTGTAACGTCACACGTCGAAAAATGACCTGTCACATTTTGTAGATGGGCAATGTGTGCAAACAAAGTGAAATAAATATTTTTGAGTGGTGCTGGCAAGGTAATTCATAAAAAATCATCAGCAGTTTGATTTTCTTGGAGAATTTCGGGAGCGATTTTCTTCTTCATCAGGAAATGGTGACAGATTTTGTGTCAAAAAAAAAGAATAATTTTACCGCAGAAAATGATGAATTTTCATCAGTTTTTGATGAATAATCATCAGGTTCACATTTTTACACATTTTTTATGTAATATTACTCAAAAAAGAGGTAATATTCAACCTACGAAATTTTCAACATTCCAAAATTCAACTTTTTTTTCTGTGCTCCTCTCTCTTTCGCGGGTGAAGAAAGTTCGCAAGCGAAATTGATTTTTTCGCGATTATTCCATCCCTGACAATGTCTATAATATCGAAAAAAAAAACGAAGTTGACTTTATAGCTGTCGGCCACCATTGCTAGTACCAACCACTAGTGTCTTCCTTTTTATCTACAAGGACTTCGCCGCCCTGGGCTCCTGAGTGTATGAAAGTATGGCACGGAGCGACGGCGCCGAATACCCATATTTACACAAAGAATTTTAGAGCGCCTGCCGCGGGATTCGAACCGGCGACCTCTGGATTGTGAGTCCAGCGCGCGGTCCGATTGTTCCGCACGGGCAGTACCATAATAACTCTCTTTAATAATATCTTACGTGATAATCAAGAAAAACTTCAACTTCAAAAATCATGAAATATTTAAAAGAAACATTTTAATAGAACGTCAACTTCAGTTCCTTGAAATTCTAACTTCTCATAATTTTACTTGAAATTACTTTTTTTTCTGAAATTACAACTAAAAGTTTTCAAATGTTTGGAGCGAGTTTCTGAAACATGTTTGCATTCTTTGGGCAACTTTTTATATAACGAGGTAGTTTTTAATGATTTTGTTTGCATCACTCCTGAAAGTTTCATGAAGATATTTCATGATTGAAGAGAATAACAGACGAATTAAGCATGATATTTTAAAATGCGCAACGCGAACTGTCAAACTTTCTGAGCGTTTTTCTCAAAACACCTAGTTGCTTTTAGGGTGCAACGATATCATCGATATCGAGATTGGATGGACCGAATTGGCCGAAATTTGGGGTGAACACTGTTTTTCAAAAAATACAAAAAATTAAAACTGACGATTTTTTAAATAAAAAAATATTTTATGCACACGGAACGGGTTTAACAAGTCTCCACAAAAATGTTGAGCCAATATGATCAAGGCAGTGTTAAGATATCATGGTTTATTTTAAATAATCTTAATTTCTAAAGAATTCAAAACAGTTTTGAGACTTATTTTTTTTAGATTATTTTACATTAACGTTGGCATTAGATTTTAAGAAGATCTGATTTGTTCAATAAGATCAGTAAATTGAATTGAATCAAATCAAATTATGATATTACAATTTATATATTTTTTAAATTCATTTTCAAAAATTTGGAGTAAAAAAGTTAAGAAAATGTATGCTCTCTTTTAAATTTTGGGAATATCCGGGATATTGAACTGGTAAGGTGTTATAAATCATTTTTTGCAATTCCGTCGTGAAACTACGTACTTTTCCTGTCATTCTTGAACGACGAAATAGCCTACTTTTCTGTACCAAAAATAACAGAATCGAATAGCAACACTTTTCAAAATAAATGCTGAAAAGTTCTACTTTTCAGCACTGAAATGGGTGCTGAAAAGTTGAACTTTTCAGCACTTGTTTCGAAAAGTAACACTTTTCATTTTTTTTTTATTTAAACGATTTATTGACAAAATACATGAAAATTTGACTTAAAATTTTACTCAATGGGTGTTTTTCGGAATTGCAAAAAATGTTGTATGGAACTCGTTGCAAAACTTGATTTTTTCAGCACTCTTCGTATTTATCCAACTCGGTGAACCTCGTTGGATAAATGTACGACTCGTGCTGAAAAAATCCTCTTTTTGCAACTTGTTGCATAATAGTAGTTTATGCAACAAGTTGCAAAAAGAGGATTTTTTCAGCACGAGTCGTACATTTACCAACGAGGTTCACCGAGTTGGATAAATACGTCGAGTGCTGAAAAAATCAAGTTTTGCAACGAGTTCCATACAACATTTTTTGCAATTCCGAAAAACACCCATTGAGTGAAATTTTAAGTCAAATTTTCTTGTATTTTGTCAATAAATCGTTTAAATTAAAAAAATGTTGAAAAGTGTTACTTTTCGAAACAAGTGCTGAAAAGTTCAACTTTTCAGCACCCATTTCAGTGCTGAAAAGTAGAACTTTTCAGCATTTATTTTGAAAAGTGTTGCTATTCGATTCTTTTATTTTTGGTTCAGAAAAGTAGGCTGTTTTGTCGTTCAAGAATGACAGGAAAAGTAAGTAGTTTCACGACGGAATTGCAAAAACTACTATTAAAACACTTTTTTAATTCAAATGTTTATATCATGGCTCTTAATTTCAATTTCTATACTTTTTGCCTTTCTTACTAAAGAAAGGTATAGGTTTTACTTTAAGGCAGGACGTCATTTTCATCTTCGTAAATATGTCGATTCAGCATGAATTTTAATCGGAAAAATCGTCAAAAAATCACACTGCATCGATTTTTGATGCTCTATCGATTCACCTTGACAGAACTCGTCTATCTCCAACCTTCGAATTTTGAGAAAATAAATTCCGTGGAGGTCGAGTGATGTTCGTATGTGGTAAAATTTTGCAAAATTTTGTGTCGCGCCGTTCACAGCTCCCATATATCCGATTTCGATTCTTCTAAATGCAGATGAAAACTAGTGTGCTGAACCTGGGCGAGTTTCCGCGCAAATTTCGAAATATCCATCTGTTTTCGGATGCGGCCAGACTTTTCAAAAATACACAGTTTTCAAATGAAAATATGGTAATTTTTTTTCATTTTCATATCTTTTATTTATCTCAAAAATTGCATTTTTCGAGCCCTACAACCTCCCAAATTTTCATCCAGATTCATAATATGCTTCTGGAGTTAGAGCCGTTTGATTGACCTACCATAAGAAAAAAAATCCCTAAAAAAAGGTAAAAGCCCACCTGGTGACCTTCGCCAACATTTTTCATTTCTGATTTTATTCGAAATTTCTTGCTACATTCATAGTACAGACCATGAGTGAGCATCTGAAACAAATTCGACATCGATCGGCAATCCCGATAAATTTTTAGAACGATTTACTTTTTGCCTTTCTTACTAAAGAAAGGTATAGGTTTTACTTTAAGGCAGGACGTCATTTCCATCTTCGTAAATATGTCGATTCAGCATGAATTTTAATCGGAAAAATCGTCAAAAAATCACACTGCATCGATTTTTGACGCTTCGTCGCCAAGTCAACAAGTTGTCAAGTTGAGCTTCGAATACTGGCGCGAGAATGCTGGCGCATATATTTTGTGGCTCGACTTATACTCATTTTGTAGAAGCTTGTCTACCGATGTTTCCTTCAATATGTAAGATATCGTAGCTTTTCGGTTTCTTTTGCCCTGTCCGTTTTTGCATAACTGTCCAATGTTTATGCAAAAACCTTTGTGACATAGGACATTCATCCGGCTACAATCATTTTGTTTCCCGTGCGCTCCTAAAATCGCCTAAATGTAGACTTCATTTTTTCGTGATTTCGTAAGTTTATTTAACAGGGTTTATTGGATTCCAATAGGAGCTTTCTAAGCTTTTCATCGTTTATATCGTTTTCAAAGTGTTCAATGCTGGCGACTCCAATGGCTTTCTTACTAAGGTTCTCGCGATTGAGTGTGTAGTGGTGCGGTTGTTAAAAATAGCTTTCTCTGACTCTGTCACTTTCGTAGAAGCTGAATGGCTAGCTTCCCTGCACCGTGCGGCACACGCGGTTCACTTGTACCTCGGTTTTGCTTGTCTTGGTGCTCTGGTACGATGAACCAAAACACCAACACAGTCACACAAAAGGGCTCGTACCGAAACTAGAAAACCAAAACCGCGGTGTGCGTTGTTGGGAAGCTTGCTATGATCGCGTTTGTCATAAACGCTTGTTTGATTAGAAACGTACAAACATATTGTACGATTAAAAATATTCTTTTGGTGAAAATTGCGTTTTTTATTTCTTTTGGAAATCATATCATTCATAATACTCATAATATCATCATAATACATTGCTTTCATCATAAGACTTTCTTTTGAGCTGACGTTATAAATAAACAAAGTCTATGTTATTAATTGAAAGAAGTTCTACCATTGTTATATTCTTTAGTAAGAAAGGCTCTTTCTCACCCCAGGTGGGATTAAATCGGGTTTTTTATTTTATTTTATTGTGTGTGTAAATTTCAAATAAAATACGGGTTAGATTGATTAAATTTTATTACCCAGCACTAAATTACTTGAGAACGGGATTTTTAATGATTTTTTTTTTGTGAGAAGGATCCACCTTTAATTGCAACAATTGAAACGTGTGAAAATGGTATGCCTTCACACAGTGTACCTTTAAAACGCAGCTCAGTTTCCAACACTGATCCCCACGATAATCCGGCTTTGCAATAGCTTACTACTAGTTGCAATTTTTTGAGATTATGTCGAGTGACTGGTTGCATAGAATTTTTCAAACTGCTACACAGAGTTAAACACTTGCTGGTGGCATACTTATAGCATATGTACTCTATAGCTGCAAAATGGCTTTAAGATGGATTTTGTTTAAACTGCACATACTAATATAGATGTGTTAATTGAAAATTCTACCAACACACACCCCATCAGCTGGCACTAATTACCCAACTCGACCTCATTACTGCAGTAACTAAACAACGCTGCCCGTGATTGATTGATACATACCCGACAGACTGGACAGGTTCAGCCCGGCAAGGACGTCCTTTTGGTCGGTCATTTTTGATGTTTATTTTCGCTGCCCGGTGTGCTGCTAAACGTAGAAATTTTCCTCGGAACGCTTTCCTCACTTCACTTTACACAATCCCGGCCCGACACTCTCTGCACTCTCACGCGGTGTTGTTCTATTTATTCCGCGATAAACAACTATCATTCACAGCTGCTGCTGCTGCTCACCGGCACTCACCACCACGTGTCGATATGCCTTTTTCTTCTTTCCTTCCTTCTTCCTTGCTGCAGCACTAAACTAGATTTTGGCTTCGATTCAACTATTTTCATATTATTCTAATTTCTTCGTCATCGCCAGCCCTCTTTTCGCTTTTCTTCCTTCTAGATTTCTAGCTGCAGCTCACGTTTCGTAGATGCTGCTGACCTTCCGGCCGGATGGTTCCACTTTTCTTGCCACTACTGGAACGGAAACAACCCGTTTGCACTTGGCCACCCCGTTGTCCATGGTCGTCGTCGTCGAGCCCTGCCGCTAGAAGCCACCGTGGTCCGTGGTGGTGACCTCCTCATGGTGTCCAGCGGGCCCCGGCCGGTTTCAGGGCCATTCTCATGACGACGCACTAAACACGACACGGACTCTTCTGCAAGCCGGAGTTATTTCCTGGAAGAAAAAAGGGGGAAAATATGAAAATTACAAATTTGCTAACTCTGACAAAAGTTAAATCTAACTTCACTCTGCCCAAAATTTAAAGCCCAAAATGTCCAAAAAAGTTTAGAGAAGCCACAAAGGAGGTTCGATGGCGGGTGCAGAGTAGCGTGAAAAGTTTTCACTCCAAACTAGTTTTCCCGCTCTCACTCTCGGTGTCGTTTTTGAAAAGGCGTTTTCATCCGTTTCCATTCATTCTGGAGTTCAAACTGAGGGAAGCCAACTCATTGGAAATTCATGGAAGAACGCCCACACGCTCGTCGGTTGGTTTTATCTAATGAGAATTTGACGTAAGAGCCACACGATCTTGTGAGTTAAGTTCGTGCAAAAATAGAATTTTTCCACCGACTGATAAGCCACTTTTTCGACGAGTTTATTTCGGGTGGGCAAATTAATTTGGGAAAAGTCTTGACGGAAGGAGTTACTTCCAGGGCAAACACACCAACCACAAATAGCTCTATTGTGTTGTTCGAGATGAGATGAAGATATTCGCAGCTTTGAACGATATTTGAACTTTTATGGCAAACGAGAATGTGATGAGAACGTTACGTTGTGAACTTTGTAGGCAGCTGTCTATCAAAAGATGATGTATTTCATGATTTAGAAGTAATGAAGAATGATACAATCAAGCAACATTTGCGTTTTAAAGGTTTATGCCCTTTAAAGCTTGTTCAAAAGTTTGAAATTTGTGTTCTGTGAAGATTTGATAATCCAAAAAAAACAGAAAGTTTGATTTCGTCGCTCTCGTGCTAACTTGACGTACGTCGATTTTGGGTCAAATTGAGTTAAGAACGCCAGTTTCTGCAGCTCACAATGCCTCACCTTTTGACCTTCACAGATCCCGAAAAATCGATTTCAATCCTGTGATATTCAATAAATACCGAAAAAACTCCGTGCATTTTTGTCACTTTTCATATGAAAGAAGTTTAAATCTTGTCGTGCTATCTTGACACAACCTGAAATTTGATGTAAATGCGACAACTGGCCAAAGGGATTTCAGGTCAGAACGCATTTGACACAAGTACGAGCTCGACTACCGTAAACATTTGTAATTATAACTCGGGACTCCGGCAACCAACTTCAACCAAACTTCAGGACAATGCATAGAATGGTCAGCCAATCAAAACTTGTTTGTTATTTTTTACATTTCGTGCTCTCGTTTTTGTTTATTCCAGGTCAAACATTATGACGTGTTTTTCTCGGAACGTCAAAAAGCGACGTACGACAAGTTAGCACGACAGCGTCGATTTGCAACTAGGGCGTCCAATTTTCCCGTGTTTTGAAGTTCCCGGGAAACGGGAAAAATATTTTTGGAATCCCGGGAATTCCCGGGCTCCCGGGAAATTTTTGAAGCAGTAATAAAATCTATGTTTTCATTATATTTGTTATGTTTTTCAAGCCTAAAATTACAGAATTAGCTCAATACTGTTAATTGGTGATAATTTACACTTCAATCTTAACAAGGACAGCAGTTTTTAAGATAGCTTAAAATACATTAAAAATCGCTCTTTGATGTGCTTTGGAATTTGAATGAACCGCAATTTTATATATATTTCTTTTTTATTTATTTATATAACATGACTACAAAAGCTTAAACAATTTCATTGAAACTGTCTAAAACAACAACACTTTAGATAAGTTTAGAATTTTATGTTTTATATTAAAACATATTTTAAAAATTATCACTGAGTCACTACCGCCAACTGGAGATAATCGGGACTGCAGTCTGAATAGATACAGGAGATTTTAGAGCAATAAATTTGGAAATCGGTGTACTAATTGTTTTGTAATATTCCTGTTGTAACTAAAATCAATCAAAACAATCAGAACATTATGTAAAAAATGGCTAAAACAGCAGTCTAAATTCCTTACTTTTTTAAATAAATAAAATTTAATAGAAAATATTGAAAGCGCAAGGCATTATGCGGATCTGTAAACTAAATTTTTAGCAATTTTCCCTAACAAGCCAAATTAATGCTGATACATGCCGAATACAAATATGAATGCTTTAAAATTCTTATCGAGTACTAAGTTTTCAACTATTCATCTATTTCCACAACCAAATCTGAATTTCCAAACGAAAATTTGATTTGTTTTCAATTTCTGGAATTCCCGATTTTGGAAAAATCCCGGGATTTTTGTCCCGAGAATTCCCGGGATGGACGCACTATTTGCAACCAAATGTAGCAACTTAGTATAGTTTTGTTCAATATCCAAATCTCGAGTTAGTTTTTAAAATGTCCTATGCGCAATTTATAAACTAACCAGCTTTTCAATAATTTTTGATTCAATTTATGAATTATCTACTTTAAAATGCTTTAAATTGTTCATCTGAACGTCCTTTAAATGCTCTTTACTAAAAACTATAACAATTCGATTTGTTTTAGAGAAAAAATCAAATAAGTGTCGGAGGTTATAATGGCTGTTACGACGTATTGCGAACTATCCACAGAATTGCATTACCATCGGTGTCCCATTAAAAAAATGAAATCAATGTCGCATTACAATTTGATTAATTCCTGGAATAAAGCCTTTTTACGTAAATAGAACAAATATTAAATCATACTATGTAGGTACAGCGAGAACTTTATCGCCCCCACACTCATATCACGTTTCAGCGAACGCAATATAGCGAACCGGCATTTTCCGCTGAATTCAATTACGCTGAAAGGCAGTTATATCCAGGATTAAACGAACCCCGGTATTATTGTTGGCATTAAGTTGTGCATCAGTTGGACGTTTTAAAAATAGCAACGCAATGGGACGCTTTGTCGGGAATGAATTTCTAATTAAAATTATATCGAGAAATTGAGGATTTTGTAAATATACAATGGAAGTGAAATTATCCGTGTCGAATCAGTTGTAGGTTAGGTTTATTTGTTTTGAATAGGGTGTTTTTATTTTCCAGCCAAGGTTACCGATAAGCAAGCGCAACTTTACTCATGCTCTACTATTATGGCACAGGGCAGTTATATCAGAAGAATAGTTGTAACTGAATTCTGTTCGTAACTGTTTCAAGTGCGCTATGCGCTTTTGAGCGACAAACTTAACTGTATAGGGGAAAAGAACGAATTTTTAATCAGTTTCGTATTGTGATATGGGTAATTCTCCGCCAACTCACTCAGCAGTTGCCCCGACTCCTCTTCGATTTGCGTGAAACTTTGTCCTAAGTGGTAACTTTTGTCCCTGATCACGAATCCGAGGTCCGTTTTTTTGATATCTCGTGACGGAGGTGCGGTACGACCCCTTCCATTTTTGAACATGCGAAAAAAGAGGTGTTTTTCAATAATTTGCAGCCTGAAACGGTGATGAGATAGAAATTTGGTGTCAAAGGGACTTTTATGTAAAATTAGACACTTGATTTGATGGCGTACTCAGAATTCCGAAAAAACGTATTTTTCATCGAAAAAAGCACTAAAAAAGTTTTAAAAATTCTCCCATTTTCCGTTACTCGACCGTAAAAAAAATTGGAACATGTCATTTTATGGGAAATTAAATGTACTTCTCGAATCTACATTGACCCAGAAGGGTCATTTTTTCATTTAGAACAAAATTTTTCATTTTTTTAAATTTAGTGTTTTTTCTAACTTTGCAGGGTTATTTTTTAGAGTGTTTTAGAGTGTAACAATGTTCTACAAAGTTGTAGAGCAGACAATTACAAAAATTTTGATATATAGTCATAAGGGGTTTGCTTATAAACATCACGAGTTATCGCGATTTTACGAAAAAAAGTTTTGAAAAAGTTGGTCGTCATTGATCATGGCCGTTCATGGTCACTCGCTACAGACACGGACGACGAAACAAAGAGAAACGCAAAAAGTAACTTTTTCAAAACTTTTTTTCGTAAAATCGCGATAACTCGTGATGTTTATAAGCAAACCCCTTATGTCTATATATCAAAATTTTTGTAATTGTCTGCTCTACAACTTTGTAGAACATTGTTACACTCTAAAAAATAACGCTGCAAAGTTAGAAAAAAACACGAAATTTTTAAAAATTAAAAATTTTGTTCTAAATGAAAAAATGACCCTTCTGGGTCAATGTAGATTCGAAAAGTACATTAAATTTCCCATAAAATGACATGTTCCAAAAATTTTTACAGTCAAGTAACGGAAAATGGGAGAATTTTTAAAACTTTTTTAGTGTTTTTTTTCGATGAAAAATACGTTTTTTCGGAATTCTGAGTACGCCATCAAATCGGGCGTCTAATTTTACATAAAAGTCCCTTTGACACCAAATTTCTATCTCATCACCGTTTCAGGCTGTAAATTATTGAAGAACACCTCTTTTTTCGCATGTTCAAAAATGGAAGGGGTCGTACCGCCCCTCCGTCACGAGAAATTAAAAAAACGGACCTCGTATTCGTGATCAGGGACAAAAGTTACCCCTTAGGACAAAGTTTCACGCAAATCGAAGAGGGGTCGGGGCAACTTTTCCCGATTTCGTGTGAGTTGGTAGAGAATTACCCATATACAAAAATAGGTGCTTTTCCCCTTCCCAGTTGAAACACTCTGCTTTAGTGGATAGACTGCAGCAACAGCAACTCCGATAAGGGATCAAGGACATTGTTGTGTGTGGACGAGTGCCGGGTGTAGCAAACTATATGCACAACATGCTCTAAATCGCAAAGCAAACACGTGGCACAGGCGGGGAAGGGATCTACATTTTTCCCGGCCCTTTTGCGAGTGTCATCATGGAAAAAGGACGTGATGTCCTGGCCGGGACTGACTGCAGTACAGGACAGTTGGTGCCGCTTCCAGCGAGAGCTGGTCGTTAGAGTGCTTTCTTTTGTAGAGTCCAAACTTGCGTGCAAGTGTGAGGCGTTGTTGTCGTTGCTGGGGGTAAGTTTTTATGGCCCGGTTGCGGTTGCAAGTGAATAAATAATACACTGATGGTATCCTTTAAGTTTTCGGGGTTCACGCAGGAACAGCTGCAGCTGTCCTGTTACTTGTGTAGGATATCCTGAACTTTGAGGTACCGTAAACTGGGGTGACTTTGATAGTCCGGGGTGACATTGATAGAAATTTGACTTGGCCACTGATTTTGATACATTCAATGTAACAGTCACATTTTTGCATAAATGTTCGATAATAAGCTATCCCTTAATGCTTACATACTCAAAATTCTCAAAAATGTTTTGATATTAATTTGACGGGCATTTGAAAAACCTATCAAAGTCACCCCGGGCTATCAAAGTCATCCCAGTTTACGGTATAGCTTTACAGTTTGTGGAACTGGCTATGACATCAAGTTATAAGTTGACTTACAACCACAGAATATGAAAGGTCGAGGGTAAAACGGTCTTTAATTTGTCCGAGAGGATGATGATAATCACGAGAAAACAATACCTTCTTGTATTATGTGGAGATTTTCCCTTATCCCTTAAAAAGTGGAACATCAACACTTGCCGGCTTCCAATTCCCTTTCCCTGTCCCTGGTGAGCGGAGAGTAAATACTCTCGATCATCACACGTTGACTCTCAGTCATTTTAATGTGCACTTTTACTCTCTAGCTGAGAGATTTTTCCTCTTGGGTGTACAAGCTGGCACCATTTGTTTATATGTAAAAAAATAGCTAAATAAAAAAATAAATAAACGGAAAAGTTCCACCGCGCTGTAACTCGCCCAGAATGCATACAAATTTAACTCTCGAGGATGACGAATCCCTGCAAAACCCGGACTTGGCACAATTCCACAAGAACACACTGCACACAGAACTCACCGAGAGGCAACTGACTGATGCAACCAGCACGTCTAGTGCAATAAACAAGCTGGCAGCAGCGAAATTCGCTTTATTTCGCCGCAAAATTCGCGTATTCAAGACTTGTCGCGAAAACTTTTCTGGTACGTGTCGTTCTGCGTCGTCATGTCGCAAATATGTGGTTTTTCTTTCTTTTTGAAAATATCGTAAGTTTGCGCGGTGTAGCTCGCGCGCGGCACAGTTAAGAGGAAAATTGCGAGCAAACAAAAGGCAATACTAAGTAGTACAATCGGCGGTGTACTCGTTTACTACGCGTTGTGGAATTTCTTCAAATTATTCATATGGCCAGCGGCACTTGCGAGGTGTAGTTCTCTGAACTATTCTATATCGCAAACTTTACGATATGAACGTAGAGTAACTCGACGTGGCACGAAACTTTTAAGATATTTGCAAAGTTGAGAATTGAGGAATACCTATATTTCAAACCATGACTAGAAACAGCTAGATTTTACAACAGACAAGCTGTCATCAGCTCTACGAACCCAGAATGATCTCAACCGTCCTCTCGCGGGCATCTGTCACCTAAATCAGCATTACCTTCCTCCTCACCTGCGTCGCCGTCGCAATGACTCACTTGACCAACCTCGATATCCTTTTAACGGTCGCTCAAGTACCCGCCTTTACAAGAGTTCGAAACCTGCCCCGATCTAAAGTGGTCGATAGTTACACAACAACGCATCTACGCAGAGTTCGACAGCGCACTTACACTCTAAGGTCGTCCGGCGGTGAAGTTCGCGTATATTACCGACGATGACTGGCGCGAAAGAAAAGTACCCCGCGTGGAGTCCACGCGCAAACGCGTGGAAAATGAGTGTGCTTCTTCACCGTACAATTGTGAACAAGTAAACAGCACATCGCTGACCGACAATGCAATGAATGGACGGACGGACGGGCCGCGGATATCCAGTGACTGATGATGATGGTAATGAAAGTGAGGTGGGGATTCTGAAAAAAAAAAAAGCTTTTTACGGCTGCCTTGACCCTCACGACAATAACAAACTTGGCCTAGAGAGGAGCGAGGAACTGGCGGGAGACGCAACTCTACAGTATGTCTCACGTTTTATATGCAGTTATTCGAAGCCGCGCTGCGGTTGAGGGAAACACGGTCACCGGACTTCACACATAAGGGGCAATCCAAGTGGAAAATCGGTTTAGGGGAGGTTGGGTTAGCTTTTGGTTGTCGTAAAACTTACAGGATCCGCTCTAAGCAAGTGATACGACCATTTGATACTTTGAGTTTATTACCAGGAATGTGAAGTTGTAATCTTTTTAAAGACTCATAGAACTCCAATCCCTACTCTGCTGCGGCATTTAAGGTACTACTTATTACAAATTTCAACAAGTCACACTCCAAACACTCTCCCCTATACGGATCCTCAAGTCTCAACCGCCTTTGGAGGGCTCAAGGGTTCTGAAAAAAAAAAAAACCCTAACAACACTCCACCAACATCAGCAGTAAACGGAAAGTGAGACATTATTCTGTCGGTTCGATTTACGAACATTATGGTGTGAAGGAAATAAAACCCCCCAAAACTTTTGTTAGGAGGAACATAAATGCCAAAAACGAAGAACCAGAGAGAGGAGCGGCGGTAAAGTGAGTTATCGAAAGTAAACATTCGACGAACGCAGCAAGGTGATGACTAATTCCACAGACGTAAACTGCGGTGCTAATTTATGGCCGGCCTGCATTGTTTGGGACATTGCGTCGTCGTCGTCGAGGAGGGTTCGATTTTGCGGTCATAAATGCGTGCGTTAAGTTCAAGTCTGGGAAACGACATTGAATTAGTTGGTGTCTACCGGCGCGAGGGAAGTTTAATGGTGATCACAAACATAAAAATAACGACCAAAAATTGCACGCGACCGAGGTTGATGAACTTTGTTTTATATCAATTGAAATGCATGTTAACTAATGATTATTTGCCATTTCCAGTAGAAATAGGTAAAATTGAGGTATACCAAGTATTGAAAAACTAAAGCCTTTCACCGCATTTTCCATTTCATCTAGAATGAACGCAAATGGAAATCCACTTTTGAGCCCCGCTTTTAGTAAAAAAAAAGCACAATGGGGAAACACGGTTCTAGGACAGTGTGTGGAGCGGCTGCATTTGTGCATCATCGACCGTAAAATTTAATCTCATTTCAAGTGTGGCCCGCGTCTGCACACAATTCATAGCCGTGGTGCTGGCAGAGGTTCCACAAACACTTTTCAAAACGAAGTTGTTCACCAAAAACATTTGAGTTTCCGAAATTACAAAAAAGGTTTTTAAAAGTGTTACCAAATTTGTGATTTTTTGTCAATCGACAATATCTTAAAAACTATTGATCTAATTTGAGTCGTAAAAAAAATAGAATAAACCATATTCGAAATGTTAGTCGTGATTCAGAATTTTCAAGAGTTTCTACGTGTTTGTGGACAGCTTCTATACTTCGTGCTTGCCATTTCATAAGGGCACATAACTTTTTTAGACAAGAGTGTGTTCCTTTCACACCTTATGTAATCTGTCATTCGAGTGAAAGAGATACACTATTGTTTACAACAGTTATGTGCCCTTTTGAAATGTTAGGCTCCACTTAATAGTCGCAAGGGTCCTGATTTTCGGTTCAATGAACAGAAACCACTCACTCATCGCCTATCCATTCGTCGCCTATTCTAACCCGCTAGCATTCATGAGCGAATGAGACTCGCAAGCAGCTAGCGAGTGGCCCGAACTGTTCACAAAGCGAACAAATAGGGGAGAGTGGGGAGACTTGATCCCCGGGGAGACTTGATCCCAAGCCTGTATCTCGTCAGCATGTGGGTAAAACAATTAGCTTTGTTCTAGAAAGTTGTGCGAAATTGACTAAAACTCACTGTAGAAAACAAAGAAAAAAAATAAAAAATGTTTAGATTGAGTTACACACATTTTTCGAAGAAGTGCTGCAAAAAACTTCCAAGAGATCTTTTTTCTTTGTTTTGATAAGTATAGAAAACACTCAAAAATTATTCAAAAAAAATGTTTTATACATGAATTGTTTGATAAACATATCAACTCCAAAACCCTTACCATTTGACGTTAAATTTATCGTCATACTATTTTTACAATCAATTGTTTTAAAAAGTGCGTTTAGGGAGACTTGATCCCTGCATTTTTACAGTCACTGGAATCAGCCTCAAGATTAAATAATTTGGCTTGGTTTTCGTACATAGTTTCCTTCAGTATAGTTGTACATAACTAACTGCAGTTTGAACCATTTTTCAAAAGTTTTGTAAACAAAAATTACCAGCTTTTGTAAACATGCTCAATTTTGGTCTAAAAAAGAAAATTTTTAGTTTTTAAATATTTTACATGCTAAACTTGTTATATTTTGAACACAAACGTACAGGTTTAATGTGAAATTGCTGTATCTTATAGAAAATTAAAAGTTTGAATGAATAAGAAACATTTTGCTTAAGATTTCTTCAAAATGTTGAAAGGGGGATCAAATTACCCCCAACATTTTGAAAATGCAGGCTTAAAATATTTTTTTAAGACGCTTGGCATTATTCGAAGAGATTATCTGATGAAATACCCTTATCAGCCAAACATAGTAGAATGTTTAAGCTTTCAATTCATGCAACAAGACCATAGTTTTGTGAGAAATTTACAGAGTTATGTGCGATACAAAAAAAGGGGATCAAGTCTCCCCACTCTCCCCTACCTACATCGTGAAAATATTTGCCTGCTCCGTCGCTCGACGACACTCACACACTAACATGCTCAGCAAAGAGCCATTCTCACAAAATGCCAGCGCGGCAGTCTTTTTGTCTTCACGCCCTAGTTTTGCCATCAAATTGATTTTTTCTTGGTGGAAGTTTCTTTGAATGGTGTCTAAATGCACAATTTAATTGATAACATTGATTTTAGGCAACCCAACGCAACGCATCAGAGAAAAAATGTTTTCAGTTCAGAGTGATCGGAGGCGTTCGGCCTGTAGAAGTAGGAGTAGAAGAGAGAGTGTTCGGGAGCGAATGGTGTGAAAGTGACACACGGTAGGAATTCATCAGGGCAACATCGCGTCGCCTGCTATTTGTTCTCGCGAAGAGAGTGGTGGATTTTGAGCAATCAGGATCCTTGATTAGTCGGTAAAAATATTTAAAAAATATCGTTTTCGAAAAGATCGCAAAATTACACAAATGTTTCACTTTTTAACATTAAAAATATTCACGCATATTCAATATTTTTAAAAATCGAAAAATTTCAAATATTTCAATGATATCAAACTTTTGGTATTGATACAAAAATCGGAATTTTCTAAACTAGCCTTTAATTTTTGTCTGATCCTAACCACTAGCGTGCACAGGGTGGGGCTACATGGGGCAACTGCCCAACCATCCTCAGAAATTTGTTCTAAATTTGGCCAGGGGGCGTCTATAAACGACGTAATTTTCAAAATGTCCATATAATTGCCCCACCTTCCTCGAGAAGCTGGGCACGCTACTGATCCTAACAATCTTTTTCACCTCATTAGCCTGAAAATATATACCATTTCGTCAGGAAGTATTTTGATTTTCAAAACAAAATTACAAAAAAGGTTTTTAAAGGGTTACCAAATTTGTGATTTTTTGTCAATCGACAATATCTTAGAAACTATTGATCTAATTTGAGTCGTCAAAAAAAATATAGAATGAACCATATTCGAAATGTTAGTCGTGGGTCAGAATTTTCAAGAGTTTCTACGTGTTTGTGGACAGCTTCTTTACTTATTAGTCGGTAAAAATATTTTAAAAATATCGTTTTCGAAAAGATCGCAAAAATTACACAAATGTTTCACTTTCTAACATTGAAAATCAGACCAATCGTTGCTGAGACATCGGCATTGAAAATGGAGGGTTGTTTGGGTGAGACTTAGAATACTTCAATTTTCAAATCTATCAAGTGCATTTCGATTGCAAATTAAAACGTGTTTTTTTACTCTAAAATCACGTTTTAGACCAGTATTGAGGATGCTGTATCTTTTTTTAGGGGCAAGTTAGCACCATACTCTCTTCGGGAAAGTTGTAGAGCAACTTCCATAGCATCCGAATATGAGTCCGGTTTTGATATAGCGTGAAACGTGGATTTTATAAATATCAAAATAAAAAAACGGTTTTCCCATACAAATTCACATAGAAAATTGAATCACTTTGCGCAAAGTGAGGACTAAACCAATCGTTCCCAAACTTAGGAGAGTTACAAAGGACTCCAAAAGCAACTGAAAAATTGCTGCGCTGGAAAATCGATTTTGATATTACACCCTAATGCACATCACCTTCGTCAAAAAAGACACTTAACATTACACAATGCATGTACAATTTTTGAAAAAAAAAAGAAAAAAAGGTGCAGCCGATGGGATTCAAACCCAGCACCATCAGTAAGGACTGGCGCCTTAGACCGACGAAGAGTGGAAAGAATAAAGGCATATGGGTCATTCCAGGTCAACTGGGTACACTTTTGGACTCGACCTTCACCGATTTGTACCAAACTTAAAGGGAACGTTCATCTATCGATAGTTAACAGAAATCCCATGTTTGGTGCTGATTGGACCATTGCTCTATTATTGGCACCGCACTCTTTTTTGACGATTCTCTAAAAGAATTTTTTCTTTAAATCATAACTTTGAAACTTTTTGATCAAAAGACTTTCTACAGGTTGCATTTTATCGGAAATTGTCCAAGGAATTCGATAAAAATAAAATTTCAACCCCTTAATGTCCCCTAATATTATATTTTTACGTTTTAAGTATTAAAATTCAGTTTTGTTTTCTGTAAGTTTTTTGAAAACTTTTTCTTACTCTTGTCTATTCCATAGTTATAAGTAATAATTTTTCGATTGAAATACGATGTAAAACACAGCTGAAAGGAACACCAAAACTCTGTTATGTACCTAAATGAACTCATTGTAACTTGATTATTCACAAATAAAACCGAATTGAATTGAATTGAATTGAATTCAGTTTTGACAAATTCCTTATATTTATTTGTTTTATTTTATCACCAGAGTGTTCCCCGGACAATTTTACATAATAATCCATGTAAACCTTTAACTAAAATGAACTTTTTGCGAGAAACAGCGATTTTACTGAAAAAGGTTGCTTTGCGCAGTAGGTTTCTCATTCTGGTGGGCTACTAATTTCAGGGTGTAATATTACATAGAATTTCATAAAATAATGCAAAATTTATTTTACACCCAGGCCTTTTACACGCAGCTGGATTACTACTTTTCTCGCTGTGTAGTCGTGGATCAGAATCAACGTTTTGCTGTTCAGAAAGAATCTTTGGACAGTTTGAGAACCCCCTGCTTTCAGCACAGTAGCAGTTTGCAATTATATTCATAAGCTTTTTTTACCACTGCCACCAGGCCTATCGGCAGTTCCCCCTTACTCAAAGGAAAGCCCCCCCTCCGGGTTCTGCAATACATGTGGTTATGCAATTTATTTAAAGTGTACATGCACGATGATAAGCACTTATGATAGCATTTGGCGTGCTCGCGTGCTCTTGATGGCTTATTTTTTTAGTTCCTATACGTCTTCTACATTTATACTAGATGATGATTATGGGAGTGAAAAGTCGAAATCGGTTGTACTATTTTGAAAACCCTGCCGAGCATTGCACAGTGGGAAAAAAGGGCCCAAAAAATTACCGCAACATGATTTCGCGCAAACCATCGATTGCTATGCACCAAAAGCTTCGTTTTTGCACCAGGAATAATAATCCTATGAAAAATCGCACTGCACGGACCAGTGGTCGGAGTACAGACCACCGGAAGATCCGGATTTTTGGAAAAAGTGTCAGATTTATCCAATTATGAACTGATAAGCTTTCTTCTACCATGAATAGTCATGCAAAACAATTCTAGAATAATAGTAAATACCATAGGAGCCATCGGAACCGGTTCCACCGATCTTCGGTGGCCACATCCAGAATCGCATTAGGAATCAGCGTAAACTAGTCATGCGACGTATCAAACTTCTTGATTTTGGATGTGGACATGAGTTTTACAATCCTCTTTTAAAAACATGAAGTTCGACATGTCGCAAGAGTGGTTTCAGGAATTTGCCAAATATGATCTTCGGATGTGGCCACCGGAGAACCTGGGAACCGGTCACCGGAGGCAAAAATACATTTTAAGGATACTCTCCATCCAAAACCAAGAAGTTTGATACGTCGCATGACTAGTTTACGCTGTTTCCTAATGCGGTTCCGGATGTGGCCACCGGAGATCGGTGTAACCGGTTCCGATGGGTCCTATGGTATTTACTATTATTCTAGAATTGTTTTGCATGACTATTCATGGTAGAAGAAAGCTTATCAGTTCACAATTTGATAAATCTGACACTTTTTCCAAAAATCCGGATCTTCCGGTGGCCTGTACTCCGGCCACAGGTCCGTGCAGTGCGATTTTTCATCGGATTATTGTTCCTGGTGCAAAAACGAATCTTTTGTTGTATAGCAATCGATGGTTTGCGCGAAATCATGTTGCGGTAATTTTTTAGGCCCTTTTTTCCCACTGTGCATTGGAGGACCACCTTATTTTTCACATATGTGAAGGAAGTCAGTCGGAGACTGACACGGCAGCTCCGAGAGATATTGCTAAAGAGAGTCGCGCGCGCGCGCCCGCGGAAGTAGGTCAGAGAATCTAAGTTAGTGTAACGCCACACGCCACAACACAAAAGCCGACCGTACGTGCCTGGGTGGTTGCACTTGTCTTGATTTACTACTTCAAGATACTCTATTCACAGCCGGGAGTTCGGGGGACTTGGCCACTTGGCACGCTGAAATTGTGCCATGTCTCAAGTGGGGAGGGGAACTTGCACTTCGTTACACACACACAAACACATTGAGGAGTCGGACTGGTGCGAATGGTTTAGAATAAATGGCTTCAGCCCGGGTTATCATCGTGGCCCCTCGGGTGTTCTTCACGATGACAGGTGTACGGGTCTTTGTTTTCTGCTATTGTATCACACGCAAGAATGACCCTCAGCTGTCATGCTGTGTTTATGTCACGCCGAGGTTGATGCGCAGATGGGGTTGTGGCGTGTTGCTCGCTCTTCTCAAAATGTCATTCCAATGTTTTCTGCAAATTAATTAGCCCAGCACTGCTGGCGCTAACAATAACTAACGGATGCTGCTGCCATGGGTGGGAAGTCCGCACAAAGAGATGAACTTATTGTTTCAGGCTGAACAAGTGTCTAACGTAGTACTGTTGTGCATGTTCTAATTGTATACTAACTAGACCACGCCGACTTCGTCAGTATCAACGCTCTCCATAGTTCGATTGTAATTTTAGTTCTACCTCCACGACTTTGGCACGCCAACCCATTTACGAGTGTTATTGGAGCGCACCACAAGTCCCACCAGAGGCTCCACATTGCGTGCAGGCTGCGGCCCGCAAAGCTTGTGGTCGATTACTGAATTGATACAATAAAAAGCAGTGTTTTATGTTGATGGTCAAAAGCTACGGTGGAGAGGTCAACAGAGCAGCTGCTCAGAACTTTTGCAATCTCGCGAAACTTTATTGCAATACTGTATTCAAAAGAAATGATAAGTGAAGTTGTCATAATTGTGAGGAAAAAAACACTGTGATAATATCTAACATTAACTGAGGATCGTTTCTAAGTTTATATCCTAATCAAGATTGATTTCAACTTGAAAATTCGAAACTCTAACTCAGAAACCGTAATTTACGAGCGGATTTATTCAAATATTGCTGAACTCGCTCACTATCATGTCAAAAACAGAGTTTCTCAACCCAGAATGAAACTGTTCAAAAGCTGACAGCAACTTCAAGTATTAATCTTCCGAGCTCCGTCCATTTCCCATTGGATACATAATACATAAATTGGGCCGGGAAAGTCAACGATACAAATTGATGGATGGACTCCCGGTGACTCTCGGGATCAGAATTTATATCGAGCTCGAGTCGAAATCGAACCATTTTGGTTTGGATGATGCGGGGGCGTCGGACGAAGGAGTGTGAGGCATTCTTGCGGTATACTGATGGCCATCACCCGACCGACCGTCCCACCGTCGTCGCCAAGGGAGAAGGTCAAATGGCGTTGTACGACTTTGACGTGCCGGTTGAAGGATGTGAAATTGGTTCGAGACGAAATTCCACTCGAACAACACCTTGGTACACTACGGCGTTACGCCCGGGATGTGTGTGGTCGCGTACATCTCTATGCGGATAATGTGCGCGCTACTACAACAGAGCTTGTACCAAAGTGCTTGTGCCATTCCGGCGATTGTGGCTTTGAAAGTAAAACCGATGCCGGGTTTTTTGTGCGCCGCTGCTGCAATAAAATACAATCAAGATGTGCTTTTCATTCGACATAAAGGCTTAATTTACAGTTGATTAGTACAGCGTGCAACAGTTGATTGCGGGCCTAACATAAAAGTAAAAGCCTCCCTCGTTTGCACCACCATTCAATTCTCACACCGGGCGCGCGCGCACACACTCTCTTAAATGCAGTTTTAATTAGATACACCCATCGTATAGAGGAGCACTATTTAAGAAATCGGTCTCGGGCGCCGCCGCCGCCGTGTACGAAAACACGCATCCCGGCTGAGACACGGATGAGTGAGTTTTGCAGTGGCGGCGGATGGCCAAGAAGAGAGATGATATCCGGCGCTCGATTTGCACGTGTTACAAATATAAAAGAGTGCACTCATTTCTACTAACTGCTTCTAACTATCTACGGTGCGGTGCGGGGTGTGCACAATAGACCTGCGCAACTAGACTAGACCTAGGTACGGGGTACCTGTGCTGCTGCTAACCATCCGAGCTACTAATTTACATACAATGAGCCCCGGGAATGGTACTCTGGTGGTACTGCGTAAGCGGCTGCCGCAGAGCACACTCAGTTGCACAAATAAACCACAGATTCCGATATTTATCAAAAATCTTAAAAGAGTTGGGATTCCTAAAAAAAAAATCAGTTGTAATTGTACAAGACTGTAAGGCTACCAACTCTTGCTGAGCCAAAATCCGTATACTTTACCGATATGACACCATGGTATAACAAAAACTGTCAAGGAATTATTTAGATAAGTTTGGAATTTGGGAAATAAAAATATTTTTGCTAAACGTTTAAAAGTTTACGAAATGTCAAGTTTGCTTTCACGAATAATATCGTTGTTAGTGTTTTCACGAAAACATTTCTAGAGGTCCTATAAATACAAGCACAACACAAGGTTTTCACAAGCCAAAATTTAATCTTTAATTTAATAAATATGTTTTGCAAGGGTTTTGAAAAGAACAATCATTGACAATCAAGTTTGAACTGAGGAAAACCCGGAAAATTATGCAAGTTATCCCTTTAAAATCAAACTGACAGTTAAATAAAAATATCTAATTAGAGAAAGCTTTCTCCCAATCCAAAAATCAATGAAATTTTTAAAAAGTTGTTAAACTTCCGTACAAATCCGTATTATGCGAAAAATTCCGGCCTGTTAAAAATCCGCGGAGGAGGTCGAAAATCCGTACCGGAAATGGATTTTATTTCTATTTTTTGACTTGGCACAAACTTTGTGGGGGCCTTCCCTATGACCAAATAAGCTATTTTGTGTCATTGGTTCACTCATACAAGTCACAATACAATTTTGGCCCCGAGATCCAATCTTCAATGTCTCTTAGACAATTTTATAGCAAATTTTCTGAACTCTTCAAAAAAATATTTTTAGAGATAATCTCTCATGGTCACTATTTTTAAAAATCGAAAACGGCAAATATTTCACTAACATCAGAGTTTCG
Organism: Culex pipiens pallens; assembly: GCF_016801865.2. Classification (NCBI taxonomy): domain Eukaryota; kingdom Metazoa; phylum Arthropoda; class Insecta; order Diptera; family Culicidae; genus Culex; species Culex pipiens. The sequence continues at coordinate 161,832,589 of NC_068938.1, forward strand.
GTGGCTATATCTTGAAAACGGAGCCCTTTATCAAAAAATCTGTAAAGTACTTTTCGATTGCAAATTTAGTTTTGCATTAAAAAATAATGTCAAACTTGTTTTTGCATGGAACTTAATTTTTTTTCCAAAAATCACTATTTTTTCAAAAATTGATAACTCGGCGGCAGATTTTTCGACCATGTTTCTCTATGGCTCAAAAGTTGCGGATTTTTGTCCCCTAAAACATATCAAAAAAACTCGAAAATCAAAAAAAATACGTATTTTGGGAAATTGAGTTTTAGTAAAAAAAAAGTTGATTAAAAAATCTGAAAAAAAATTCGTGTACCTATTTTTTTCTCAAAAGTCCTCAACAATACCTACAACTTTGCCGAAAATTCACTCAAAAATTACAGCTGTTTGAATAATTACATACCATTTTTGTATGGACAGCAGCCAAAATTGTATGGAGACTTGTATGAGTCATATGAGCAATTCTCTACCAAAACCGGAAATGGATTTTATTTGTATTTTTTGATTTGGCTCAAACTTTGTGGGGGCCTTCCCTATGACCAAAGAAGCCATTTTGCATCATTAGTTTGTCCATATAAATTTCCATACAAATTTGGCAGTTGTTCATACAAAAATGGTACGTAAATATTCGAAAATCTGTAACTTTTGAAGGAATTTTTTGATCAATTTGGTGTCTTCGGCAAAGTTGTAGGTATTGTTAAGGACTATTTAGAAAAAAATAGGTACACGGAAAAAAAAATTTCCCGATTTTTTTATTAACTTTTTTTTCACAAAAACTCAAATTCCCAAAATACGTATTTTTTGATTTTCGAGATTTTTTGATATGTTTTAGGGGACAAAAATCCGCAACTTTTGAGCTATAGAGAAACATGGTCAAAAAATCTGCCGCCGAGTTATGATTTTTTGAAAAACTGGTGATTTTTGGAAAAAATCGAAATTTCATACATACAATTTTTTTGACCTCATTTTTTTATGCAAAATTGAATTTGAAATCGAAAATTACTTTACAGATTTTTTGATAAAGGGCCCCGTTTTCAAGATATAGCCACCGAAAGTTTGATTTCAGCGAAATATTTGCAGTTTTGCGATTTTTAAAAATAGTGACCATGAGTGACCATTTCTAAAAATATTTTTTTTGAAAAGTTCAGAAAATTTGCTATAAAATTGTCTAAGAGACATTGAAGATTGGACCTCTGGTTGTTGAGATACAGCGGCTTAAAGAAAAAGAAACACGAAAATTGAAGTTTTCTAAGTCTCACCCAAACAGCCCACCATTTTCTAATGACGATATCTCAGCAATTAATGGTTCAATTTTCAATGTTAATACATGAAACATTCGTGAAATTTTCCGATCTTTTCGAAAAAAATATTTTGAAAAAAATTAAATCAAGTCTAGCATTTTAAATGGGCATAATATTCAATGTTTGGCCCTTTTAAAATGTTAGTCTTGATTTAATTTTTTTCAAAATATTTTTTTCGAAAAGATCGGAAAATTTCACGAATGTTTCATGTATTAACATTGAAAATTGAACCATTAATTGCTGAGATATCGTCATTAGAAAATGGTGGGCTGTTTGGGTGAGACTTAGAAAACTTCAATTTTCGTGTTTCTTTTTCTTTAAGCCGCTGTATCTCAACAACCAGAGGTCCAATCTTCAATGTCTCTTAGACAATTTTATAGCAAATTTTCTGAACTTTTCAAAAAAAATATTTTCAGAAATGGTCACTCATGGTCACTATTTTTAAAAATCGAAAAACTGCAAATATTTCGCTGAAATCAAACTTTCGGTGGCTATAACTTGAAAACGGGGCCCTTTATCAAAAAATCTGTAAAGTAATTTTCGATTGCAAATTCAATTTTGCATAAAAAAATGAGGTCAAAAAAATTTTATGTATGAAATTTATATTTTTCCAAAAATCACCAGTTTTTCAAAAAATCATAACTCGGCGGCAGATTTTTTGACCATGTTTCTCTATAGCTCAAAAGTTGCGGATTTTTGTCCCCTAAAACATATCAAAAAATCTCGAAAATCAAAAAATACGTATTTTGGGAATTTGAGTTTTTGTGAAAAAAAAGTTAATAAAAAAATCGGGAAATTTTTTTTTCCGTGTACCTATTTTTTTCTAAATAGTCCTTAACAATACCTACAACTTTGCCGAAGACACCAAATTGATCAAAAAATTCCTTCAAAAGTTACGGATTTTCGAATATTTACGTACCATTTTTGTATGAACAGCTGCCAAATTTGTATTGAAATTTATATGGACAAACTAATGATGCAAAATGGCTTCTTTGGTCATGGGGAAGGCCCCCACAAAGTTTGAGCCAAATAAAAAAATACAAAAAATAAAAATGGTCGAAATCGGCCGATTTTGTAGAGAATTGCTCATATGGAAGGCCCCCACAAAGTTTGAGTCAAATAAAAAAATACAAAAAATAAAAATGGTCGAAATCGGCCGGTTTCGTAGAGAGTTGCTCACAACTATTGTTTGTTCACAGCAAAAAAAGGTAGTAATCCAGCTGCGTGTAAAAGGCCTGGGTGTAATACAAATTTTGCATTATTTAATGAATCTTAATGTAATATTACACCCTGAAATATGTAGCCCGTCAATATGGGAAACCTACTTGACCGAAATGTCAAGCTCATACAGTATGTAAAAAAAGTATTTACACCTCTTGGGCACTATGCACATTTTGTGATGAAACTTGTAAAAAATTTAAAGTTTGACAGGAACCTAGTACTACGTTTTGTTCAGAAACTCATGCCAAACATTTTGCTACAAAAAGCTCATGAAAAGATGATTTCTATAAAAAGTTATATAACAAATACTATTACGAAAATAAAAAAGGTGCAAAAAAAGTTTGTACACCTTTCGAAAAATTAACATAAATAATGTTATTTGTTGACAAATCACCATAAATCCAGTCTCCCAACTCCAAATAGGCATTCTTGACTGATTAAAAAAATAATTTGGATTGAATATAAAGTTTACTAACTACTTAGTATAAAAGTTTATATAACTCTGGAAATTCTATTTAAAACTTATCTAAACTTAATTTTGCAAACTTTTAATTCAACTAAATGTCAATATATTACCATAGAATTGCTAAAAAAAACATTTTGGAGTGGGTATAACACCTTTTTGTGGGTTTTTGTATCGATAGAATAGATTTTTCGTTGGAATTTCGTACCAACCCGGAATTACGTCGTAGGAAAATCCGCCGGCATCCGAACCGGTCCACGATTCACAAGTCAACCTATGTGGAATCGGAAAGGGCATAAAATTTCCGATCTTTTGATACCCATACATCTAGGTTTTCTTTAAAACCTACGTTTTTAAATACCTGGGCAAAAAGTAAGTTTGATCCACGAGAACAAAAATTAAGAAATTCCATACATTTTTGGCAGGTTGCTCAAACGAAACCATAACAACGTTTTTGCTTAGGTATTTAAAAACGTGGGTTTTATAGAAAACCTGAATGTATGGGTATCAACAGATCGGAAATTTTATGCCCTTTCTGATGCCACATAGGTTGACTTGTGAATTGAGGACCGGTTCAGATGCCGGCGGATTTTCCGACGACGTAATTCCGGGTTGGTACGAAATTCCAACGAAAAATCTATTCTATCGATACAAATACCCCCAAAACGGTGTTATACCCACTCCAAAATGTTTATTTAGCAATTCTATGGTAATATATTGACATTTATTTGAATTAAAAGTTTGCAAAATTAAGTTTAGATAAGTTTTATATAGAATTTCCAGAGTTATATAAACTTTTATACTAAGTAGTTAGTAAACTTTATATTCAATCCAAATTATTTTTTTAATCAGTCAAGGATGCCTATTTGGAGTTGGGAGACTGGATTTATGGTGATTTGTCAACAAATAACATTATTTATGTTAATTTTTCGAAAGGTGTACAAACTTTTTTTGCACCTTTTTTATTTTCGTAATAGTATTTGTTATATAACTTTTTATAGAAATCATCTTTTCATGAGCTTTTTGTAGCAAAATGTTTGGCATGAGTTTCTGAACAAAACGTAGTACTAGGTTCCTGTCAAACTTTAAATTTTTTACATGTTTCATCACAAAATGTGCATAGTGCCCAAGGGGTGTAAATACTTTTTTTACATACTGTATATGCGTTTATCCGAGCGGGCTAAGGCGCCAGTCCTTACTGTTACTGCTAGGTTTGAATCCTGTTGGTTCCAACTATTTTTTTGTGTTTTCAAAAATTGTACATAGTGTGTTATTCACAAAGGTGATGTGCATGCTTTTGCATCGGATTTTGTCCTGTGAATTTATATGATTCAAATAATATTAAAGTTGACACAATTTTCATGAAATATAAAACCATAGTTTATGTAAAACAAGCTCTTCCCGGCAAACTTCGTCCTGCCCATTTTAGTTTTCCTGACGTTTTTAACTTTTTTGCTTATTCAGCCTCCTGTGATCAAAATTTGATTTTACGTAACATTTCCCATACAAACGGTAGGTGTTCCGGAACCGGTCTCAGAGTGGCCAAAATGTCAACTTATTAGCGTATAAACCTTCCTTGGGCTTATACGAACCCAACGCAACAAAGAGCACTTTTATCCGACGCTCCGTATTGAACTGATTCGCGTTCGAACAAAACCGTCGAAATTTTTTATATATATAGATAGATTGTATTACTGATCAAAGTAAAACAAAAAAATCTATATAGAGTATTCTTTTTTTGAAAAGGTTCAATGAACCACATTTTTATTTTTGCTTTCTGGTTGTTTTTTAAACCACCTTAAGTGAGGCGTATTCAAATTTTTTCTTTAAAAAAAAAAATCCAGTATTTTGATCTATCAATCCAAAGAAGAAAATTTAAGAAAAATTATAAAAAACACTTCTTGTTCCAGAGATTTTTAAAAATTCCCCACATAAAACAAGTCAAACTTTCAACACTGAAATTTTCTAAAATTATAAGAGTTCTTCTTTTCAAAGATCAAGTGTTGGTTGAAACTATATTTTTGGCGAATTTTTAGATCAAAGCCCGTCTAGAGGTGGGGTTGGGTTGTAGAGGGTTAAAGTTCTGTTTTTTGTCATAAAAAAAAAAACGAAACTATTGGCACTACGCCCCCCGGGGCATGGCCTTCCTCTAACGTGGGATTTCTGCTCCAGCGCCTCTGACGAGACAGGAGAAACCGGGACCGACGTTTTACTTCACCATCCGATAGAAGCTCAGTGGATAAGGCGGGAATCGAACCCGCGTCTCATAGCATCATCGGGATCGGCAGCCGAAGCCGCTACCCCTGCGCCACGAGACCCATGTTTTTGTCATGTTATCCTGATAAATCCAATTCATTAAAATCAGAAGAATGGATCAACACCTTTATCTCAATTTGTTCTGATCCTCTTCAGTTGACATTCTTGGTAATAATATAACATAGTTCTACCACTTTCACACAGCAAAATAAAAAGCTGCATGTAAAAGGGGGTACATCGTGCTGCATCTGTTTTTTTTTTAAGTAGACGGCGTCCTATCCCGCCCAGCAAAATGAAGTCGATAAAGTAGTCGGTTTCGATGAGAAAAAGTGGAAAACCTGGTCTAAAAATAGCGACGCCATCCCCGTATGGAATGTTGTGTAAAATTACATGCATAGATATGTAACCAAGAGGGCTGTTATCCTTCCGAATCTTCAACGATCTGATAGCCGTGCGGGCTAAGGCGCAGTGCTCTTCGTGTATGCTAGGTTTGAATCTCGCGGGTTTGATTTAGCATAGCATAGCATTGGTGTCTACCCGCAGCTGCTACTTCGTTATTGACCAGAACCTCCAAAAATTGCTCCGTGTGGACCACAGATGAAAAGTAGGAACCAATCATCACCCCTTCGCAATTTCCATAGGTCCCTATCATGCTGATCAATACCGATGCCGGCTCCTGAATCTCGCGGGTTTCATTTGCAGAAAAACTGTACATTGAGCATGTAATATTAAATGTATTTTCGTTCAAAGATGATGTGCATGCTTTTGCATGCGGTTTTGCAATCGTTTTGCTGATTTTCGCTGTGTACGAAATTAAAAAAAAAAGTTCTACAATCATGAATACTAGTTTTTTTTGTATTTCTTGAAGGTAATTATTAACGATCATTTATTTTGAAAAAAAAAGATTGTGAGGGGATTAGAATGTGGTTCATTTAAAATTTCGACGTAATTTTTCACCATTTTTCCTGTTGCTGAGTGTACATAACTAGGGGGAAGGATGGTGGCCATAAACGGTGGATGGCGACACACGAAGTGGAGGCCGCCCTATGGCCGTTTTCACGTAATTAAGTAAAGCATATCTCTGAGTCGTTGCTCGGATGATGAGTGTTTCATTGCAGTCGCAGCCCGAGATGGTGTGACTAGCGATATGGATATAATTAGGGAGTATCATGTGCGTGGGATTATGCTTTAATTGGGAAGATAACTCTTGAACTTGGACGGTTTTACAAGGTGGAAGATAGCCGTCTGGCCTTGGGTCATAATTTATGGCACTAAAGTGGCCAAGAATGTCAATCTGTTGCGTTCGAATCAAAAGAACCAACATTTTCCCAAGAAAATACATTCAATTTGCATACACTTGTACAAATTTGGACCGTCGACCTCGACCACGACGTGCCCTAGTGCGTCACACTTCCAATTTTGAAGCAGCCGCTTCTACTAAGTGCACCCACGTTCCCAATTTTACAATCGACCATAAAATCAAGCAGTGAACCGAAATTCTGCGCACCAAGCCATCACCATCCAGCAATTGCAAACACGAGTCAATGATAAAAGCTTTTCACTTTAGCATTCAAAGTCCGTCCGACCGACCGTCGGTATTCACCGCGAAAACCTTCATTTGCCGCAGGGGACTGTGTGTGACCACCGCACAGTTTTGCATTTGAATAAAAATCGGTTTATTCTCGTTTTCGCGAATAACAGTAAAATCAATTACGGCCGTAAATAAAAACAGAGTCGCGTGAAACGCAATTCAACCGGCGGCAGACACGATGGCCACGGTTCGAGGATTGGCGAATGCGTTTTTTTTTTGGCCAAATTTGACTTAAATGTAACTACCAAGTACAAAAAATGATCTTGATTTAGGTGGTCAAACATTAAAAAGGATTGTAATACATTTAAACTTTATGTAAAATTACATAGAAAAAGATTAAATTTAACCAGTTTCTGATGTAAAATCACTACCTTTCATTTCAAATTGTTTCTTGGAGTCTGAAAAAAATACTTACTTGTTATTCTGGTTGCCCCAAAACATGTGCAAAATCTGTAAAAGAAAAAAGAGAACAGTTAATGTCAGTACCGTAAAGATATGTTGTAATTTTGACGAGCTACTGAAAAGAGCATTCTGATGAAAAGGATTCTTCTGCTTAACAGATAAAAAGAGAGGAAAAAACGAACAAAAAAATGGGTTAAGTAGTACCACGAGCAACTCTCAATAGAAAATGACACAAAGCAGACGGGCGGCGACATTTAATCATTCCCCAGGAATTGAGTTAAGTTGGGCTGCACTCACTCTATTCGACAACAACGACAAAAAAAGTGACATTCATAAATGTAACTCTTTGCAAAGACAATGGCGCCTCGAGTACAACACCGAATCCCTTGCCACACACGTTCAGTCTCGCGCAAATATAGCCGAATGACATAATATCTCTCCCTAGACTTGCATTGCAGTGTAACGAGTCTACGGCAGAGGGGGAACCCCAGGGCCTTCGTCGTATCAACAACAATCGCAGAGAGCCCGAGAATAAATGGGTTGAGGAAATGTAAGAAATTACGTCATTCGGTAGAATTCCTCACGACTCACGGGGCGAGAGAGTAGTCGAGGCAAATGTCGAAATACCGAAAGGTGGCGCGAGCCACTTCGTCCCGAGGTTCTACCATGCACCAGTCAGATGGTGAAGTCCTCTTCCTCCTGAGAGATTGCCGATCTACATGATTCGTAATGCTCGAATATCTCAGCTGTACGGTTAAACTTGCATTGTTGAACGCATACATACAATTGAAACACGTTCTGCTGAGGTTCGCGAGTATATGTCAAACCAACGAGGTTCTACCGTACCGTCTGAAGGGAGATGCTGTGAGCCGTTGATGCGACATCATTCGGTGTAAGCCCTGCTGATGATGCCGGCACTGTGTGACAACATGCAGGCTTCAAAGTGTGACTCAAGTGCTGCTTCTCACATAATCGGTGTGTAGTGTAGTTCTCCGAGGAGAAGCGCTCGGGTCCTCGCACCGACTGCGAGGAAGTTTTGGCAAGTATAGTGCTGGCGTGATCGATTATGTGAGTCATCCAGAAACGAAGGTGTTCCGGTGAGAGCTGACGAGAGAGTTTGGAGTGTCGTGAGTCAATAGGACACTTTACATCTGGAGTTCTGTTCATATTTGCAAACATGGAACTTTTATGCAAATTAATCTGATTTTGGCCGGCTGAGTCAGAATATTTGGTAATGATATTAGTGGAGTGCAAAATGTAAATAAATCTGCAGCATAATTGTTTGCCAATTAATTATAAGTCAATTAGCTCGAAATAATGCGCAAAAACACTTAATTTCACCTTTCGAAACAATGAATCACTCACCAAGTACAAACACACACATACGCTGTACCGAAGGGAAATTCGTACGGGTACGAGTTTTCCCTCTTTTTGCCACATAGTACACACAAGCGAACACGTAATCGCGTGTACCGGCATTGAAGCCGGTAGCCGGTCCTCCCATTTTCTTCTGCATGGGGGGTGTTGTACTGGGCGGGTATTGATTTTCCAATTTCAATCTGGGTACGGGCGGACTTGACCAGGGATTCGCAAATCGAGAGTAGAGAAATAAAAAAAATAAAAAACGAAAAAAATGCCATGAAAGCAAAAGAAACATATAATTTGTTGTACATTTGTCATCAACTTTTGAAATTTTGTTTTAGCTGCGCGGAGAAAAATGAGTTTCAAAAATTGTGAACAAACGTTCATGAATTTGTGAACCATTAACAGCGTGTTCAAATTTCATGGTACGTTTTTCAAAAAAGTACCATGGAATTTGGACACATTTTTCGTGGTTCACATTTTCTTTACTCAAGTCAGCCAAAAATGCACGTGTGACAATAATACAAGAAAGATATCGTGAATTTCTATTCAAATAAACTCCCATAAAACCGACAAATAATTTTGTTTTTTTTTTTTTTTTTTTTTTGGGAGGGTGATCCAGCCGCACATCGTTGATGTCGAAACCTCTAAACTGGGCCCTCGTCCTGTCACGTCCGTCAGTAGTCTTGTCGTACATTACAGCTAGAATCAGATCTGCCAATGAATTAGTACACTTCGACCAAATAAACGCTGACGCTGTATGGATCTGACTCTAGAATAAATGCACAGTTGTGTGTTATTCATAAGTCCAACTTATTCAATTATTCATATAAGTCCAAATTTTCATTTGCGGATAACTACCAAACTTGAATTGAATACAAGATTTAAAGCAAGCTTTCCGAATGCAACTCTTATCTCAAATCCCCGACATTTTAATTAATAGCCAAAAAAAACGTTTCTTGTAAAACCTGTTTGGCTTCTTTAAAAAAAACAAAAAAAAATGAATAACAGTTCATATTTTACAAGTCTTGAATTGAAATAGAGACGACCATTTGATCGTCAGAATTCCAGTAGATCCTCGATTCGCAACAATGGTCGATACGATCATAATCCGACAACCGTTAGTTCAACAGATCAACGAACTTAGTCCGATACCATTTCACTATTGATTGATCGAGACTCTATGGAAATTTTGACAAATCAGAATGGTTTTTATGCTACTTGAATGAAAATCACTGATTCTGATAGAATTACTAAATTCACTGTTACTAATTTTGTCCCTAAATAACTAAAATATTAAAAGTTGATATTTATAGTTAAATCCTAAATTCTACAAAAACTAAATTTTTAAAAACCCGCTTCCTAACCTGACACCCACATTAAGATAGGGAAAAATCACATATGTAGCGGTTCATTGCACAAATGTGATATTTCCACTATCGGAGAACCTCCTTGTCTCGATGACAGCTTACCGGCCATCGATTAAGCCCTGAGACTGCGCCAAAGTGGGTTCTCGCAGCATGAAGTGGTGTCCATGTGTAAAAATGGAAGCTTCAGCAATATACTGAACACTTCGATTTTAATTCCACATCGAATCAAATCATACTCTTTGCCAAACAAGCATCAAACCTATGACACTCATTATGACAAAGCCCAGGGAAACTCCCATAAAACCGACAAATAATTATAATAATTCTCCAATTAAATAAAAAATGAAGATCGGGCAACACTGCCATGTTATATCGACACTTGTGGATATTATGGAATTTTTGGAGACAAGATGTTGAGTATTTTTTAATCACAAACCATCAAAATTGATTGAGAATCGCTGGACCTCAACCATTATGTTGCGAAAACCCGGCCAACCAAAACCGGACCAAAAAACTCGAATCCTCCCTTCATTTTGGGTCAAGTGCTGCCATCAGCAGCGGAAAAACTTTGCGCTACGTTCAAGACTTTTGCTGATTCAAACTTTTCCAACCGGAAAGCCCCTGAACCATTAGCACGCAAAGATCCCTCCCTCTACCAGGAGGGACTCTACAAAATCTGAACTCCACAGCACAAGAGAGTGTGACAGACAGTGCAGCAGACGCACGCCATCAACGGTTCGTTGTTCCGGCGTGATGGGCAGTGCCCCGGCAGAATCCGTCTAGACTTTCCATTTCATGCGTTTTTATGTTTTATTCAACCTTCATTGTGTGCCGGCCGATGCCGGCATGTTCCGTCCGACTGGTCGACGACGGTGGCGTGTGCGTTGTTGATGATGGAATTCCCGGGTTCTGATTTTTCGGAGGGCGGCGCTGAATTATGATAATATCCTTTTTCGCCGCTCCTCATAACTATGTGGCGTTCTTTTTTTTCTGTGCTGGGTTGTTGTTGAGTTTGATGCGGCATAGAGCAGCGCGTAGACGTCGTACTCGCTTGACTCATTTGAGTTGCCATGTCATCAAACCACCGTAGCACAGCGGTAAAGAGAAGGACTGTAAATCAAAGAGCTTCGGCCGAGTTCCCGTTCCAAGCGTTTTTTTAACTTTTTCTTTTTGTGGTGTTAAATGTCACATCAATTTACAAAATATACAAATCATCAAAGCTGTTTTCATAGCTTCTGACATTTTTATTTTTATTTTATTTTTTTGTAAATTTGCAGTCGTTTCAAGTTCAAAAAGCGCCAAGTTACCACCAATCCGACCAGTGGATAATCGTAAATTGTTGCTCCGCACGTTTTAAGGGACGACAAACCGGCGGCGCACGGATAAGCGGAGCATAATTTGGGGAGCAAAATAACTGATGAGGGAGGAGGGAAGCCAAGCCTGATGAGGGAAATCGGCTGGCAAAACACGCCGGTGATGCCGGTATCGGAAGGAAGGTGGCATGACGTAAAGTTGATATACATTATGGGTAGACCAAACCCAAGCCGGGAGCAGCAGCCATCCTTTGGTTTATGAATAAAAGAAAGGAAATAAATTATTATAAGTGGGCCATGGGTCGTAGCCAGCGTAAGCTCCCGGGAAATGGAAATTGACGGTCAGGTATGGCTGGGGAAAAAAGGGTGTTTTGGAATAAATTTTATGACTATTAGGGCAAAAATAAAATCAATTTATTCCCGCACCGGAGGCACGAAATGGAATTTAACTGGTGTTTAGTAGGAGCAATATTCAATGAAACGATCAAGCACGATGAATACATCTGTCAAATTAATAAACTCGTCATAATTCTGATCGTACAAAATTTACATTCTGTATGTCATGTTATTCCTATGGGGTAATATATAAGTGTATTTGAGCCATTGCAAATTACTGTACAAATCAGACTATTTTCTAAGCCAAACCGCATTTGACTCGGTTTAGGGTAGATCGAGTTTCAAAATCCGACCTATCGTAGGGTAGATAATCGAAAGACCTTCCAAACGAGTCTAAAAGATAACCAACTATGTAAATACTTTTTGAGTTTGCTAGATTCTAATTGAACTAAGTTGAATCCATATCTAAAACCAGCGATGGAATAATCATCATCAAAAGAAAATCATTGGACGTTCATCAAGAGAAAAAATCCGAAGGGAGCATGGCTCTCCTGTCTCGCGCACGTAAGATCGGTAAAAGAAATCAAAAAAAAAATCATCATCTCGATTATTCGGCGGAACATCTTATTCACGTCACAATGTGTGTAAACAAAGTGAAATAAATATTTTTAAGTGGTGCTAACAAGGAAATTCACAAAAAATCATCAGCAGATTGATTTTCTTGAAGAATTTCGGGAGCGATTTTCTTTTGCGTGATTTGCCTCCTCTCTCTTTCGCGGATGAAGAAAGTTCGCTAGCGAAATTGATTTTTTTGCGATTATTCCATTCCTGTCTAAAACAAAAAATATACATATAATCCAAATGAAAATTATTTCCAGATCTTTTGTGTGATCCATATTTGGCATCAACCACGTAGGTGGATTATTTTATTTCGTTTTTACAAAAAAAGCTAAGATTACGTCGAAAAACGGAAACATTCAACCATTCAATCAATCATTTCAACATTATATATGTTTTTTTTAACTGTGTAATCGAATTCCTAGAAAATATATATTGGATTATTTTGAGCGAAATTGGTTCAGATTAACCCATTGATACCCGAGCCTAAAGATGGTGAAAAAAATGTTGATTTTTTTAAATCGCTTATAACTTTTCAAGATCGAGTTTACAGCTTTGGTATGTTGTACAAAGTTGTAGAGCATTAAATTTTAAATGAGTATCTCACTTTTGGGAATATTTTGGTGTAAGTAGCGCGGCGCAAGAAAGTTGAGTGTTTCATTTTTTTTTCGATTTTTCCCATACAAACTTCACCTTCGAGTAGGGCGTCCAATTTTCCCGGGTTTTGAATTTCCCGGGAAACGGGAAAAATATTTTTGGAATCCCGGGATTTCCCGGGATCCCGGGAAATTTTTTAATCAGTAAAATAATCTAAGATTTCATTATATTTGTTATGTTTTCAAGCTTAAAATCATAGATTTAGCTTAATAATATCAATTGGCACTTCAATCTAAACAAGGACGACAGTTTTTAAATAGCCTAAAAAAGATATTAAAAAGTGTATTTTTTGTTCTTTGTGGTGATTTGGATTTTAAATCAACTACAATTTTTAATTCCAATGTGATTCATTTTTTTGTGATTTGTGAATCAAATTACATAAGTCTTGTATATTTTTTTTTTCTTTTATATATATATATTTTTATATGTCATGACTAAAACAGCTTTAAAAAATCTTTAATATGTCTAAAAAACAAAAAACGACAACCAATAGAATTACACCAGTCAATGTAAAATTTTAGATTAGTTTTGAATTCATTGTTTTATATAAAACATATTTTTCAAATTATCTTCAACTTACTACCGCCAACCGAGGGAAAATCAGGACTACAGTCTGAATAGGTACAGGAGATTTTAGAGCAATACATTTGGAAGTCAGTGTTTGTTGATTGTTTTGTTCTGTTTCTGTTTTAACCGAAGTCATCCAAATCATTATGCAATTATTTTTTACTAAAATAGCTGTCTTTATATGTTACATTTGTCCCAGCTGCCGATGTTAGATTAAAAAAATAATATGAGATTGTTTTTTTCAAATTGAAAATCTAAAATATACGAAAATATATCCAGTCATTCAAAAAAATAAAAGAATTTTTTTTTAAAGCGCTAGGCATTTTGCAGACCTGTTAATTCAAATTATAATATTTTTTCCTAAAAACCAAATTAATGGTGATATTTGCCTAATACAATTTTTAATCTATTTTATCGATTACTAACTATTCAACTGTTCATCTATTTTAATGCATTATATTCAACTGATCTACTATTTCCCCAACCAAATCTGAATTTCCAGACCAAAAGATTTTTTTTTTCAATTTCGGGAATTCCCGGGACAAATCATAGAATTTCAATTTCGGGAATTCCCGGGACAAATCATAGAAAATCCCGGGATTCGGGAATTCCCGGTTTTGGAAAAATCCCGGGATTTTTGTCCCGGGAATTCCCGGGATGGACGCACTACCTTCGAGTATCAATGGGTAAATGTTGACCGATTTTGTTGATATTTGGCCCAGAGTCCTAAAATAGCTCAAGGAACAATATTCAGCTTGTGGAGCGAGGTTTTGGGAAAAGTCCCATATTCTGGGCACCCTAATGCAACAGTGATGATCTGCCCTAAATCTACATAAATACAAACTTTGGAGAAAACAAAACGGCTTTAAAAAAAACTTTATTGGAGTTAATTAATATCATAAATGATTTGTTCAAGTTACAAGTCCACATAAATTTATGTAAAACTACTTCCAAAAAGAGGCAATATTAAACCATAACATTTTTTAACCTCCAAAATTCAACTTTTTTTCACTGTGGTCAAAAAGATGAAAATTTTACCATGCTCTGTCGTACACACGTTATTCTAGCACTAATTTTTATTTTTCTCTAAAACAAACGGAATTTTTATGTGTTTTTTAATGGGCTTGGGCAGATGAACAATTTTAAAATGATTATTTGTAAATGATAAGTGCAGTGCTTCTGGGGACGCGCAGTCCTATTTTTTCGTGATAATTTTCGTCTCTTTTGTGTCGCTGTTTGTGTGCATGGGGTGATTGGTCATAATAATTGAATAATGCCTTCATAAGTGCAGTGCTTCTGGGGACGCGCAGTCCTATTTTTTCGTGATAATTTTCATCTCTTTTGTGTCGCTGTTTGTGTGCATGGGGTGATTGGTCATAATAATTGAATAATGCCTTCATAAGTGCAGTGCTTCTTGGGACGCACAGTCCGGTTTTTTCGCGATAATTTTCGTCTCTTTTGTGTCGCTGTTTGTGTGCATGGGGTGATTGGTCATAATAATTGAATAATGCCTTCATAAGTGTAGTGCTTCTGGGGACGCACAGTCCGGTTTTTTCGCGATAATTTTCGTCGTAAATGATCGTAAAAATTTATTCCAACTTTCAGTTTTAGTATTAATTCATCAATCTATCGATTTTATGAAGAGTAAAGCGTCATTTATTTACTATTTTTGAAATTTGCTCGCGTTATCTAAATTGTACAAACAGTAAAAATATATTGATAAGTCCAGCCCATAGCGCTACTGCTCGGTTGGCACTCGTTCGATTAAAACAAACTTTTTAAATAATCAATTATTTATCTTTCCGCAGCCGGCTGCCTAAGATTTAAAATTTCAACCGATAAACAAAATGCTCATGGTCACATCACTGCCACTCGTGAATCCTGACCTCATACCCATCTACTAACCCCCTCAAAACTCATGTGATACTTTGTCGGAGAAGCAGTCGATTGGGCGGTCTCTGTCACTCAAGTATCGGACTAACATTCCCATCCACTTCCCCGTGACCCTACCACTGGTCGTGGCCGGCGCTGGTATTGATCAGCATGATAGGGGCCTTTGAGAAGTTGCGAAGCGAGGAAAGATAGCACCCACTCATCTTCCACGGCTCGTGGATGTAACTTCTGGAGGTCCTGGTCAATAACGGAGTAGCAACTGCGGGTGGGCACCTATGCTTATGCTTATGCTTATTTTAAAATGATTATTTGTAAATTGATCCAAAAATAGCTTCAAATTGCGCTTAGGACCTATTGCCAACTAATTTCAGAATTTATAATCAAAAATGGAATAAAATTACCTCAACAAGATGAAATGTTCATCTTTTGCATTTTAACACAATAAATTATTTAAAATTACACGAATTTCAAATGTACAGAAATATTGTTAGTTGAAACAGTTTTAAATTTTATATTATTAATTTAATTATTTAGTTTTTCAAAACCAGACCGATTGAGCAATCGTCAGCCTTCAAAACCGAATCGACCACAAGTCCTCTTGAAAAAGAATAAATTGCACTCGAGCTCCCTCGAGACTCCGCTGCCTGAGCATGAGGAGAGCACATCATCATAATCGCGACCGCATAACCGTGCTAATTAGTAGCAGCGGGGTTTTACCGTGCTGTGTTGTGTATATACCCTTGGCACATTCACAGCAACACTCCAAATAACACTGTTTGGGTAAGGGTAACTGAATTTGATTTGGTTTTATGCATTGTATTTTTTTATCGTTCTATTGACAATTGTTATGAAATTTCATTTTAAAAAATATTAGGCTGTTAAATGGAATCTGAAATATCAAAGAAAAAAATTAGTTGTCAAAAAATGGTTCTTTTACCCTTTATAGCATCAAACTATTAGAAGCAGGTACAAACAACTTTTGTCGATACTGCGGATTTCTAGTGAGAACTAAAACCCTGATGCTTTACTACATAGAAATAGTTATTCCAATAAAAAGACAAACTCGTAGATGTTTAATGTTTAATAAAATCGACAAATGGTGTAGTAACAAAATATTAAAAAAAGGACAGATCTCAATTTGTAGTCACTTACTACATCTTGAGCTCATGAACTTAATTTCCACAGAATTCAATACTTCAGTTAGAGCTCAACAGTACAGTTTTTTTCCACCTCGCAAGACCGGAAAGTGCGAAAACCCCGATATTAACACCCCTCAGGGGTAGCCTCAATTGTATGACACCGAGCGGCCTCCACCCCGTCCAGTGTTGCCAAAACAGTAGCGACTTTTGTGTAAAGCAGCCTCTTTCTCACCGGCCCGGGAATCCGGCACGGCTTTACAGGTGTGTTATTATTCCATTTAAAACGATTATTCAAAACAATCTACAAATTGGTGCGATAATTACAGTGTACACACTCGACGGGGGCTTGATGAGATGATGGCGGTCTTTTTTTCTTCTCTCATTTTCATTATTGTTTTTTTGGGGGGAGGAGGCTCTTTTTTCGCGATTGTGAGGTAATCGCCGCCTCGACAAGCTTGCCCCCAGGATTTGGCAACCAACATCGCGCGCGCGATTCGTAGCAATTTCACAAAGCACACTTTTTTTTGGAGGTCATGTTGTACTTCTGCATGTTTTTTTCGGTGTCTATTTGAACATGAAAAAATAACAACGGGATGTGGTGCAACGTGGTCCAACAAGCGCGCTGCCGAATGCAAGTCAAGGTGAGAGTGTTCTGCCGTATGCGGCAGTGTTGCCGGCAAGGAAGAAAGCACTCTGTACGTGCCGTACAACAGCGATACCTGCAAGCGTACGTGAAGAAGCATGCAGTGCAGAGGATATTGCGACCGAAGGTAAGAAGACACCAGACGTGCTCGCGGCGGGCAGAGAGAATTGGACCACGTGGCTCCGAACTTTGAGAGCATCCACCTTTTTTGTTGTTTGCGAAATTGATTTGTGTATCCATGCGCAAGAGACAGTCGGTCGGTTGGTCGGTGCTGGTGGAGTCTCGGTTGGCTAGACTGGTGCGGCGAGTGCACTGTTCGGAGAAGGTATAGCTGGAGATGATCTTTGAAAATGTTGCTTCTACAGCAGAAGTTGTGAAGAGATTTAGTGATTCAGCATGATACAGCTTATAGTCTTCAACTTATCATACAAGTATTCAAGCCTATCAAATCTTCCAGTTATTTGAATCTGCCAATTATTTCATGCTTCCAAGTCTTCAGAATTTTTCCAGATCTTCGAAGTCTTTCTAGTCTCCCAAGCTTCTAGCCACAACCCTCTCCCAAAACAAGAAAACATCCAAATTACAAGTTGATATTTCCCTCCTCAAAACACACCTTCACACCACATCACTGCTCGAACTGGCAGCCCTGCCAACTGCCAATCACACTCATCAGCGGAAAATTTCAAAAAAATTTGTACTTTTCCCCCAAGATCTACACGTATACGCATTTGGACTGGTTGTTTTCGCCAAAATTGCTGGGCAATGCCGGATACATTTGTGGCATTGTCGTCCGTTCGTTCCCCAGAGTGACCGACCGGATGGCACCTCCATCCGTAAGCTGTACGGCGCGTATCGATTGAGTCTGTTTTCATTCGATTTGGTTCCAGAATGTACACGTGGACCACACCGGGAGGGTTGCAAGTTTGCAGGATGTGAGATATTAAATATTCAGATAAGATACGAACTGCGGACCATTCCCAGAGGAATAGAACGGAGCTGGTCCGACCATGGTCGTATTTTTCGGAATCGGGTTCTATGGCGTTGAAGATCGACGAAAACTGTCAACAGCGCGCGATGCAGTGGCACTTATCTCCGAATCTTCGCTCTGACAGTTTTTGAGCTCTACCATGGATGCGGTCAACGGACATGGACGAGAACGGTGCAAGGTAGAGTAGGAAAGGTTATTTTTGACCTCACATTCATTCGGTTCTTCGGTAAAAAGGACATTTTTTAGGTACCGTAAAACGGGGTGACTTTGATAGCCGGGGTGACTTTGATAGGTTTGGGATTTTTCCGCAAAATGAAGAGTACAATTAAAATACGTACGGAATTGTTTAGAATCATTCTGACCGTGGTAGAGAAGTGTTCAAAGAACCTCAAAAAGAACTTTTCATAAAATTTTGAAAAGTTTAAAAAGTTAGTTAACTATAGTTAAGAAAATGTTGATGAAAGTCATTATTTTAAACTTCTCAAAGTGCCATGATTTTCTCAATGAACATGATTTTGATTCGGAAAACGGAGTGCATTTCCGGATTCTTTGGACAATTTTCCAGTAGGAGAAGGTAAAATAAGTTTGTAAATAATAAATAATATGTTTTTTAAGAAACACAATTTAAAGAAATCTCCAAATTTATAGGCAATTTCAGTTGAACAAATTTCATGGAAAATGTGAAAACTTGTGATTAGTGCTTCGAATTGTGTATAAAATGCTATATAAATCGATAATTTTATAAACAAAACTAGTTTTTACAAATTTCAGGCAAATTTCCAACTTTTTACCAATTTTACCTAAATTTTATATT
This sequence comes from Culex pipiens pallens, assembly GCF_016801865.2. NCBI lineage: Eukaryota > Metazoa > Arthropoda > Insecta > Diptera > Culicidae > Culex > Culex pipiens. The sequence goes on from NC_068938.1 coordinate 161,851,532, forward strand.
TATTTTGATAAAAAGCTTATAAACTTAGTTAACTAAATATAAACATGGATTTTTTTTCTTAAAAACAATATCAGCAACTTCAGTGATGGTACATTTAACGTACAAATAAAGTTTGAACATCTTAAATATGATTTTAACAACAAAAACTATGACTATCAAAGTCACCCCGGAAATTAAACTAATAATTTTTAACGTAACTATTTTTCTAAACACTATTGAAAAAACTTTTTTTTCCAAAATAGTGCATGATCTTTGTGTGGCCTACCCCAGTACATGTTTTAAAAATAATAATCTTGAGTAAAACCTTACCTGTTGCAAAATATTCTTAAAACAAATTGAAATCCTATCAAAGTCACCCCGGTTTACGGTAATCTTAGCTATGGTATAAACTATATAATAGTAAAAAGAAGTTTTTTTTAAAGATCTTTGTTTCAGATACCAGTCAAGTTACCCTAGAACCAATTTCCTGAAGCGCAACAGTTCTGTCCTGTTCAAAAAAGCAAGCAAAATTCTGACAGCCACCAAAAATGAGTCGGAAAAGTTTGCCAACTTTTACAATAGCTTCTGGCGTCATTCACCAGAAAACCGGAGCTATTTTTGGAACACTGTACATTCAACACACTTGCCACCGCCGGCGACACGCCGTTCTGTGCGCGAAATGTATGGGAAAACTTTTCCACACATACACAAAGCTGTACAGCAACTTTTGGTGATAAAGTTGGCCCCGAATGTCCACACAGATTTTCCGGACCACCCTCACGCTCGCGGCGGTCGCTTTTGTTGTGCGGAAAAGTTGTCACATTGACCTTCCCATGGGAATCGCATCGCCGCAGAGTCACATTACTGTTTCCGAGAAAAGCGTTGTAATGGAGTATGTTAAAACTTATTTTATTCAGAATTCGGGTTCTATATATTGTATACGAATCATTCTGGTATGGTATTCAAGATAAAATAATAACAAATTTGACATGAAAGTTTATTGAACGAAATTCAAATGTGGAATAAAAGAAAATTTCAAAACATTCAAAGATTAGGAAATAACAGAGAAACTCCAGTAAATATCGTTTACTCATTGATGATCTTTTGAGAGCTCCAATGAGATTTTCTCCCTAATTTTTCACCTTGTTTCGCTTTCGTCGATTGGATAAGTTCGTAAGTATGAAATGTTGATAGAGTAAATTAGAAGCCATCAGTTACATACACATTTGTGTACCTTTCACAATGTTATCCCCGTAAACTCCAGACAACGGAACCAACGAGCGCAATGTGTGTTTGCTCACAGCTCAGGGTCGGTTTTCATAATTGATAGAATTAGTTCTACCCCCGTAGTGACCTCTCTCCGGGTGGGCTTGTACTAGACACCGAAGCGTTAATGACTATTAGTACCAGGACCATGGCCAGGACGGTCGACCCCCGGGAGACATTTCCCCAGCAAAAGCTGGTTCCGTGCAAACTGTTGCTACTCCCGGGCTTCTCACTCCCAGTCTAGTCTAGCGCACACCCAGGTCTTTATCTCATGCTTCGTGGTAATGCCAACAAGTTAGCAAGTAATGTCGTTAAAAAAGTAAACAACTGCAGCGGACTCTCGCTCTACCTGTACCTGTAAAGTTGGCGACATTTGCCCGGTGTGTAACTTTTTCCATCCAGAGTTTAGTGTAGCCGGTCGCATGGATCGCACAAATAAAAATATTAATTTAACTTTGGCCATCATAGAGCGCCGCCGTGCACCGATAATGTTGCCGGCGATAACGAGATAACCAAGTTGGAATTACTACTGGGAGCTGATGGCCTTTGTCCACGGTATGATAAGCGTGGGTGGACATATCTGTGGGGCGATACTTTATCAAAGCTGGCAATTTTAATAAGCAGTTGCAGACAATTGGAATGAGTCTCAAGGAGAGGTATTATCTTCGAAATGTGTGTATGAAATGAAGTTGGATCTTCTTCTCATAAAACGAAATTATTACACCTGAGCAGTGTTGCAAATGAGTGATATTGATATTGAGCTATCAATTGATTATCTCTGCAACCAAAAACATCCGAGAGTATAGCGGCCGTCACAATAGAGAAGAAAAGCAACTCGCGACAAAATTTTGAGGCTAGGAATTTTGACAGGTATGATTTTCATAAAGTATTCGCCTCCTTTTCTCTCCCACAGAAAACCTGGGAACGAGGTAGCTGTCAAACTAGGCCAAAATGTTAAAGTCACTCACAAAATGAACTTTGAGTGATTTGAGTTCATTTCTGACGTCACGATTTTCTCCTCTATAGCGAGATCTATTCTTGTGTCTCATGATTCCCAGCGATGTCATTCTCTCTCTATCACTCCTCTCCTTTTCCTCGACTATGAGCTCTCACCGCTGAGTCTCTCAATCTCTCCGAAAACAGCAAAGAGAGAACGCGAGATGGCGATTAGGAGCCGACCACGCATGACGTCCCGTTGCGAAATTGGTTTTGTGGCTGCTTTTGTGGTTAAACGCTGTTGCGGTAGGATGATCGTGGAAGCGGGAATGAGAGAAAAGAGGAAAATGTCAATCGCGAGTGTGTAAACACGAAAACGTGTTCATGTTCGGCAATGTTCGGCGCTGAGAGTTTCAGTAAGGAGAGAAGAGCATTTGAGGCATGAATATTCAGGCGGGATAATTGTAGTTGCTGAGAGCTGATATTGTGATATTTTAACAACCTTGCACCTGAGAAATTCTCCAGATTTGTAAATTTTTGTATTTGTTGATCATGTTTAAGAGGGTTGAAAAAAGCATCGATTGCGCTAGTATTTAATCTGGTGTAAAATCTGGTACCGGAGATTTTTGTCAGCAATTTTTTGACATGGATGCTTTTTCTTTGAACAGTATTTTAAATTCTATTTTTTAATGCATTACAAAACTGTTCACCACTTGATTGAAAAAGTTTGAATTTGTTTTCGATTGCAAATTTGAAGCAACTATTTCTTTTTTATCATTTAATTTGTACATAAAATCATCACCATCCCAAGCTCTTGTGCAAAAGATACCTTTTTATGTTCCACAAATAATATGTTTTTTTTTAAACAAGTAAAAGTAATAAAAAAAATTATTAAAAAAAAAATTTTTTTTTTTATTAAAAAGAAAAATTAAAAAATCTTTTTTCCATGTGGCTTTTTTCTGAATAGTTCAAATCATAACCTACAACTTTGTCGAAGACACCAAATTCACATTTTGTATCTCAGCCCTCAAAAGTGTATCAAAAAATCCAGAAATCCATTTTAAACAAATTTTTGATCTTGACATAGCATTCGAAAAGATTTTTTTTAATTAAAAAAATGGAAGTTCTACTTGTTTTATGTTACTTTTCCAATGATTTTAAAAATGTCATTTTGCAGGGCTGTGTTTTTTTTACTATCGGAAACAAACATAAACAAAACAAGATAAATGCAAATTAAAATACCGTCAACAGGGGTGACATTGGGTCACCGATTGGGTCATACAAATTTCTACATTTTTGTAGGACCCAATCTCACCCCAGACCCAAAGTCACCCCTGATGACGGTACTTAAAATGCAACAAGAAAAATATAAGCCAAGAGAAGTAAAGTTGTTTGAACAACAAAAGTTTTTCAAAATGATGGAATGAAAAAAAATGCGTTATTTTCATTAGGAGCAAAACCAAAAGCTTTTTTATTTCTTTTTGTAAACAAAAGCCATAGAAGTATTTTTTGAAAATTCTATTTTTTCAATTACCCTAACGTAAAACCAAGCAAAAAATTTCCATTTATGCAACAGATTTTCCCTAGGCACAAAATTTCACAACTCTACGCAAAATAACCATTTAGGTACTTTATTTCGCCCTTTGGAAAGTAGAAAACAACACAGTCCAGACACGATTATCCGAAGGCCTTGGCAAAATTTCACTTTATCCGAAGTCCTACACAAACCTTCGGATAATCGAAACTTCGGATAATCGAGGCTTCGGATAATCGAGTCTGGACTGTATATAAGAAGTCACTGAGATCAAATCAAATAACGAAACGGCTTTCGAAACTGATTTAATGAAAAATAAGCATTTTTGTAAGATGTAGGTGGACTTGAATAAACGAGGAACAATTACCAAGTATCAAAATAATTCACTAACTCAAATCATTCTCAGATACCTCTTGAGTACAGCTAAATAAAAATAATAAATCCGACCATAAACTTAACTCAAATTGCTTACTGTTTGCATTGAATTTCCTAGAACATAAAGCGCAGAATTTTCGCAAATTAAGCAAGCTCAACGCTCCCGTTGCCTCGCCGCCACGTCCATCGGAATGTCTGGAACGATGGCCCTCGTGGGGGCCCCAGGGGTAAGTGTCCGCGAGGGCCTGTATGGCGATTCTGCGAGTGCGATTTTATGGACCAGCGGCGGCGCAATTACTCTCCGGGTGCACGGTGGGGCCACTTTGTAAATAAAGTCGAAAACAAGGTTTTGAATTAGTGTTCAACCTTGGAATATTAAAAAAAAATCATACAGATCTGAACTTTTAAAAACTAACATTCACGAATCCCTGTTTACAAACTAAATACCGAAAGAATGTGAAGATTTCACAAAATCTCAACCGGTGTTTCAAAATCCTGCTAGCGTAAATTTCACTGCCAAAGCAAACAAACTACCTTTGATCTTCTAATCAATTTAGAAACCACAAAGATGAGAGTCCGTAGCAGCTGCGGATGTTGCTGGGACCACCGCAGCATCTCTTCTCATCTTTGCAGCGATTTTTGATCGAATGAAAACTTTGAAAAACCGCCGTTTTCCACGATACAGAACCACAAGAGATCGTGTGTATGCAGGGCCGTGTACAAGGGGGGGGTTTTAGGGGTTTAACCCCCCCCTGGCAAATTAGGTTGGTTATACCCCAAGCGCCCCTCGGCCCGAAGGGCCGATTTTTTTTAGCTGTGTTGCCAAAATGCCAAAGAATTTTTTTTTAAATCGATATGAAAAATTTGACTGGAGGCGCCCTTATGACTAAAACATTTTTTATGAAAATTATGAAAATTTAACTGGAGGCGCCAATAAGACTTATTTTATTTTCAATACGTATATGCAATATAAACATTTGACTGGAGGCGCCCCTACGACTTAAAAAAATCATGCAAGTTCTCGATATCAAAAATTGAATGGAGGCGCCCCTACGACTTTAGAAAAATCATACAAATTTTGTTATGAAAATTTGACTGGAGGCGCCCATATGACTAAAACATTTTTATGAAAATTATGAAAATTTAACTGGAGGCGCCAATAAGTCTTATTTTTTTTCAATACGAATATGCAATATAAACATTTGACTGGAGGCGCCCCTACGACTTAAAAAAAATCATGCAAGTTCTCGATATCAAAAATTGAATGGAGGCGCCCCTACGACTTTAGAAAAATCATACAAATTTTGTTATTAAAATTTGACTGGAGGCGCCCTTATGACTTAATAAAATCATGCAAATTCTCGATATGAAAAATTTGACTAGAGGCGCCCCTACGACTTTAAAAAAATCATACAAATTTTGTTATGACTTAAAAAAATCTTGCAAATTCTCGATATGAAAAATTTGACTGGAGGCGCCCTTATGACTAAAACATTTTTATGAAAATTATGAAAATTTGACTGGAGGCGCCCCTAACACTTAATTTTTTTTCAATACGAATATGCAATATAAAATTTTGACTGGAGGCGCCCCTACGACTTAAATAAATCATGCAAGTTCTCGATATCAAAAATTGAATGGAGGCGCCCCTACGACTTAAAAAAATCTTGCAAATTTTCGATATGAAAAATTTGACTGGAGGCGCCCTAATGACTAAAACATTTTTATGAAAATTATGAAAATTTAACTGGAGGCGCCCCTAAGACTTATTTTTTTTTCAATACGATTATGCAATATCAAAATTTGACTGGAGGCGCTCCTACGACTTAAAAAAATTATGCAAATTCTCGATATGAAAAATTAAATGGAGGCGCCCTACGACTTTGAAAAAATCATACAAATTTTGTTATGTAAATTTGACTGGAGGTGCCCTCATGACTTAAAAAAATCATGCAAATTCTCCATATGAAAAATTTGACTGGAGGCGCCCTAATGACTAAAACATTTTTATGAGAATTATGAAAATTTAACTGGAGGCGCCCCTAAGACTTATTTTTTTTCAATACGAATTTGTCATATAAAATTTGACTGGAGACGCCCCTACGACCTAAAAAAACATACATATTTTGTAATGAAAATTTGACTGGAGGCGCTCTTATGACTTAAAAAAAACATACAAATTCTTACTATGAAAATTTGACCTATGACTATGAATGAACAATTTTTGTGGAAATTCTCAATATGAAAATTTAACTGGAGGCACCCCTTCGACCAAATTTTTTTAAACATATTATCATCATTTTGACTGGAGGCGCCCCTACGACTTAAAAAAATCATGCAAATTCTCGATATGAAAAATTTACTGGAAGCGAATTATTTTTTTTAAATACAAATTCCCAATGTAAAAATATGACTGAAGACGCCCCTACGACTTTAAAGGCATATCCTCGATATGGCAACTTGGATTGAAGCGCCCTTATGACTTAAAAAAATCATTAAAATTTTTATTATGAAAATTTAACTGGAGCCGCCCCTACGACTTAATTTTTTAAAACAAATTCTCAATATTAAAAATTTGACAGGAGGCGCCCCTACGACTTGAAAAATCATGAAAATTTTCGCTATGAAAAATTTAATAGATGCGTCCCTACGACTTTCAAAAAAATCATACAAATTTCATTATGAAAATTTTACTGGAGGCGCCCTTATGACTTAAAAAATCATACAAATTCTTATTATGAAAATTTGACCTATGACTATGAATGACACATTTTTATGAAAATTTTCAATATGAAAATTTAACTGGGGGCGCCCCTACGACCTAATTTTTTTAAACATATCCTCAACATCAAAAATTTGACTGGAGGCGTCCGTACGACTTAAAAAATTCATGCAAATTCTGGTTATGAAAAATTGACTGGAAGCGCCCCTATGAATTATTTTTTTTAAACATATTCTCAATATAAAAATATGACTGAAGACGCCCCTACAACTTTAAAGGCATATGCTCGATATGGCAACTTGGATTGAGGCGCCCTTATGACTTAAAAAAGCCATACAAATTCTTATTATGAAAATTTAACCAGTAGCGCCCCTACGACCTAAATTTTTTGAAACAAATTTTCATTATTCAAAAATTGACAGGAGGCGCCCCTACGACTTAAAAAATCATAAAAATTTTAGCTGTGAAAAATTTAATGGATGCGTCCCTACGACTTTAAAAATTCATACAATTTCTTATTACGAAAATTGACTGGAGGCGCCCCTATGACTTAAACATTTTAATGAAAATTCTGAATATGATAATTTAATTGGAGGCGCCACTACGACTTTAAAAAAATCATACAAAAATTTGGTTATGAAAATTTGACTGGAGGCGCCCTTATGACTAAAAAAAATCATGCAAATTCTCGATATGAAACATTTGACTTGAGGCCCTTATGAGTGGGGAAAAAATTGGTAAAATTATTGAAAAAAAAGTTGAATAATCGGTGCCAAAAGCAGCTTAAAAATGAAAAAAATATTTCAAAAATAAGATTTTACTGGAAACGCTTTTATGACAAAATTAAAACATTCAACCAAAAAAAGTTTGACTATCGACGCCCCTCTAGCAACATAGAGACTGTTTAATAAGAGCCAAACAAAGTTTGGCTTACGGTAACATAAAAAAAATAAAAATTCTGTTTAGCGTTCTAGCTACAACATTTTTTTGCGCCGGTTGGCAAACTTTGTTTGACTAATTTTGAACAGTCTTTATAGCTTGAGGAGCGCCGATAGTCAAATAATTTTATTTTGTTTTTATTTTAACAAAACGCCGCTGGTAAAATCCTATTTTCAAAATATTTTTGATCTTTTTTTATGCTGCTCTACTTTTTTCATTTTTTTTTTATATTTTGTCATGAGGGCTCCTCTAGTAAAATTTTGTTTTCAAAAAGTTAGTAAAATTGTTTTATTTAACATTTTTATTTCATTACAAGGCGCAACTTTTTATCATTTTTATGTTGCTTAAGCTAACTTTTTTTGATTATTTTTTTTACGTGTTGTAAAACTTTCTTTGAAATCTTATTTTTAAAATATTTTCATCATTTCTATGGTGTTTTTCAGGCGATGATAGTATTTTTTTAATATGTTAATTATTTTCTCATTTTTGAAAATTTTGTTTATGAGAGAGGTGCCTTTTCGGAACATTTTCTGGGGTAAATCGAAATATATCTTTGTTTCCTGTAGCAATTTGTTTCATTTTATCGATTTTTCTAGGACGTTTCTTCGGAAAAATCAAGGAATCGATTGAAAAATATTCAAAATTATCTTTTTTCATTTTTTATATTTAAAAAGTCTGTTACAAATGTTTGACCCAAAAATGAAGTTTCTTATCTAATTTTTCAGATTTTCAGAAAATTCCGTCCAAAGATACAAAATTTCATACGTTTACATACCCATTCTAGCCCTCAAAATTGTATGGAGACTTGTTTGGAAAAACTAATGATGCAAAATTGCTTCTTTTGACATAGGGAATGCAAAGAAATGTCGATTGAAAATCGGACCAGTAGTTTCCGAGTTATGATCAGTTGAACACTTTCAGTTTATCCAGCTACAACCCAACCCCACCTCTAGACGGGATTCGATCTAATAATTCGCCAAAAATCAATTTTTTAACCAATTTTCGACCTTTAAAAAGCATTGTAAAGAAGAACTCTTAAAATTTGAAAAAAAAAATTAGGGTTGAACGTGTGACTTGTTTTATGTGACTTTACCAATGTTTCGAAAAATGATTGTATTTCTTGGCTGTGTTTTTCACTAATATTTTCTGTACTTTTTTTTTCTATTGTCTCAGACATTTTTTAACAATTTAAATGATGATGGTTTGTTCTTGAGTAAAACAAAAAATGAAAAACATACAAAAAAATAATGAAAAATTGGCTGTAAAAAATATGACAAATTAGGTGCTAGAATAGGCCAAATACTACCAAAAACAAATATCAACTAAACAAGATAAATGCAAATATAAAAACTAAAAATGAAACAAAAACAACTTGAAACTGGAGAAGTAAAGTTTTTCGTAGAACAAAAGTTGCTCAAAATGACAAGGGAAAAATTAAAAAAAATCGAAACAAAATGGGCAGCAAAGGGTTAACACTTAGAAAAAATCAAGCTCATCGATTTAATTTCTTTGAGATTGTGTATCTCAGAAACAATTTGCTCGATTTGAAAGTTTCAGAGAGAAAATTGTACAAAATTTTCTTGGCTCTTCAAAAACATGTTTTAGGGGTACTTTAAATTCCAGAAGTATTATTTTAAAATGAAAAGAAACCAAAATAAATTGAAAATGCAGTCCTTAAATTAGCTTTAACCTGAAAACGGTACATTTTGTTCACAAAATTGCTTCAACCATTTTTGTCCACTTTTTCGTTTTTTTTTCTTCAAAAAAATCATATCTCTTAAACCAGATTTTGCACCATCACTAAAGCTCCGAAATTGTCTTTTTTAGTCCCCTAAAACATAAAATATCGGATTTTTTGCTTTGCCCAAGACACCATATCGATCAGAAAATCCCTTGTCAAGAAATCATAGAAATTCATTCATTTGCATATAAATTTAATATGACCAGCCCCCAGAATTGTATGGACATTTGTATAGAAAAAAGAATGATGCAAAATTGCTTCTTTTGACATAGAGAATGCATGGTGCATGGCAAAGTTTCATCCAAATCAAAAAAATGATAAGTTAAAAATTGTGAAAAAATTGCGAAATCGTAGAGAACTACTCTTAATATAAAAAAAAGAAAACTTGTTTTGAGCAATTACTGCTACACTTCTTCACTAAAACCCCGTTTTACGATCCACAAATGAACGGCCCATCCCTCTTCCGATTTAAAACTCTCATTTGCGCAAAAATCTCAAATTTGCTCAAACTCTGAATTAACGCCCCCCTCCATGGCGCTATTCAACACGATTTGCCGTGTATTGCAACAGGACACCAATGTAAAATATATAAAAAAACGAAGTTGACTTTATATCTGTCGGCCGGTACTAGACCAACCACTGTCTTCCTTTTAACTACAAGGACTTCGCCGCCCTGTTTGAGCAAGGCACAGAGCGACGGCGCCGGATACCCATATTTACACTTAGAATTTTAAAGCGTCCGCCGCGGGATTCGAACCAGCAAAATATATGTAAAATATACAAAAGTATTATTTATTGAGTTTAAAGATTGACTGTTAGCGCCCTTTCGCAATCTAAATAAGCACCCCATGCGCCCCTTTCGAGAAAACCCTCCCCTTTCGAAAATCCTGTGCACGGCCCTGTGTGTATGGAACGACGACATCGCGACGCCAGGAAAAGAAAATAAATATTGCCCCCCGTGTTAGTAAACATCGTTTATTATTAGGTTATGGTCGTGGGCACTGTTAAAATCGGACAGGAAAGTGGCTGCCTGGTGGAAATGGTCACCGTCCGGTCATACGACTCGAAGAAAACGGTTCGAGATGTTTATGGGCAGCTCAGAAGAAGGTGTTCTGACGACATCGCGCGCATTCCACCGTGCTCGTGAGGAGGACTTAAGTGTCCAAGGCCGCAACGTAATGACGACGGGTTGTGACATGGATTTGGCTCAACCTTTTGTGCGCGCCACTAAGTCTAACGCACAAAACTGATAAGCAAATCTAGAGCGCGCTTCCTTGAGCTTACTCACGTTAGTAGAAATGCTTTGGTGGCGCTAAGCCGATCGCAAACTGATAAAATTGATATCAACTCAATCGCGGCTTATTTGATGTTACGGTAAAGCGTAGTAAAATGCAGATACTTTTATTTAGAAAATACTTTGATGTTTCTGTTCGCTTAATAATGACGATAAAAAGGATTTCTACAGAATTGTGTGTTGTCAATACAGTCAACCAATTTCTACTCCCTTATTGACGAATTGCTCAAATTACAAATAAAAACAACATTAAACTTGTGAGAGCTGAGGGAAATATACCCATTTAAGCCTAATAAGCGGTCGTGTTTGAATGATGCTGGATAATCTGGAGTGTTCCTTGAAGTTTACTAAAACCAAGTACACCAACGACTAGAGCAACTTTTGTGAACAATTCTGTTTATTTTCACTTTTACTAAATTTTCTATTCCTTTTACAAGCATTTAAAAAAAATTCCCAATATATTCTAATCAGTCGAGAACAATGCTTGAAAAGGGATTTATCACTGAACGGAACTGCTCGATAATCGATAGAACTTTCTGTCAGCGATCATTTCCCAAAACGATATTTGATCGCTGGCACACAACGCCTATCATGACCGTCATTGCTTGGCGACGGTCGATGAACGTAAACACGAAGACGAAACGAACGAAAAATGAGCACCACTCAAGCAGTCGCCCGAACGAGACAACGTGCTCTTTCTCTTTCTCTCGTTTTTGTCTCTCTCTTCCTAGTGTATGCTGCATGGTGACAGGAGTCATATGATTGCTATCATTGGAGAGATGATCGGAATCTCGGTAGAATATCAAACGAACGCTCTCTAATCGATTTTTCTCCTGGAGGGAAGTCAATGATTGTGTGAGTGACTTTGCGTAGCACTCATTCCTTTGTGTGTGAAACGAACGAAAGAAGAATGTAAAAATCAGGTTGTCGTGGTGAAGACGATTGGAGTGTTCTGTCAGCTATCACAAACAAAGTCGAAATTTCGCAAGCCCTGGTCGAGAATGCATTGGGCCACGCCCATTTTCCAATTTTCAGCTTAGTTCAATCTTCTTCTGGGTCTGTTTAGTGCTGCCAAAATTGATGAAATTTCAAGCAAACGCTCACGAAAAGTAGCATTTATAAAGAAAATTTCCTGGCATCACTGACTCACTCCAACAGGCGCTGCTGGTGGTGTTGGTGGATACCCTTTGTTCTTTATTTGTCTTCGCTTTTCGCTCGGTTTTCTTCAGCCTTCGATTGGAATGGGTCGTCAAAATTCAAACGTCAAAAGACTTGGCGCGTTTGTTTTTTTTATGGCGCTTGCTAATTATTTACATGTTTCGGGATTATTTTTCAAGTGAGTAACTAACTAATGTTCAAAAGAACATGTTGCCGGTAGTTGGAAGCAATTTTATATCTTAAGCGCTTTGAAAAGGTTAATGCAAGTGAAAAGATATTAATGGCGACTTTCGTTAAGCAGTTAAGCTTTCATCTTGCGTGTGGATGTGTGTGTCAACAAACATCGAGAAATGGTCTCGCAAAATCGAAATTATGCTCAAAAGTGCATTAAATTTAATCTTTTTGTGGCCAGTAAATGGCATAAATTTGCGTGCTTACTCGAGGCGGTGCTGTTGCTGGTAAGTTTATAGCCTAAATAGTCTTTTGGAGCTTTAATCAAGCATCAAACTTTCCATATGACGAAGATAGGTGTTTGATTAGTAAGGGTATATTTCCCCTAATCATTATCACTGTTGAATCTTACACCGAAATCTATGATAGCTGCATCATCACAGTCCAGCAGTCTACACGTTAGTTCCACAGAGTCACTACCAGAGACAACTGAGCAATTATCTACGAAATTGTTCTTTTTTTAAATTTTATTTTTTGTATTTTTTAATCTGAATGAAACTTTTTTGGTGCCTTCGGTATGCCCAAAGAAGCCATTTTGCATTATTAGTTATTCCAGTTGCAAATCAAGTTTTAGTGACAAAAAGTTAAAAAAAAATCACCAAATTTTATTTTACCGTGTATCATTTTTTTCAGTGTAGTCCCTATCCATACCTACAACTTTGCCGAAGACACCAAATCGATCAAAAAATTCCTCCAGAAGATAAAGATTTTTGAATTTTCATACATCATTTTTGTATGGACAGCTCCAAAATTTGTATGGAAAATTATATGGACAAATTAATGATGCAAAATGGCTTCTTTGGGCATACCGAAGGCACCAAAAAAGTTTCAGTTGGATTCAAAAATACAAAAAAAAATCGAATGACCGAAATCTGAGAGAACTGCTCAACTACTAAAGCTTTCGAGTTCAACCATTCCATGCGATTTCTGATTTTACATAATTTTGATTAAAATGTTATCGATCACAAAGCAATTTCACAAAGAAACTTTCCCCAACAAACACTCGACGCAAGCTCTCGAAACTTCAAATGCTTCCTCGTGACATGTTTCCTGCAACCGACGTTTTCCTGAAAGACAACCTAGGCGCCAATCTCAGGTCAGGCAAAGTCTTACGCAAAAATTCTGTCTTCTAAAATTGGTTCGACATTTGGTTCACTTTTAACACTGTCGTTTCGTTTTCAAGTTCTGGCGGCGGCCGGCGCCGTTTGTTTTCCACTACTACAGACTACTAGCTACTTCTACTAGCGGTACAGGTCGCCTCCCCTCCTGTTGTTGTCGTTGTTGTCGGCTATTAAAAAACTTTCAACAACTCTTTTGCTCGTTTACTTACTGCCCGAGGGCATACTCTGCCAACCCCCTTTTTTCTGGCTATGTCTCGGCGAGAAACGTGTGTTTGACCGTCTGTATGTGCATTTCAGTTGACAAATTTTGTGCTATTTTAAAGTTAGTAGGAAGTTGTCATAAAACTAAGACTTCAATAACGCAACAAGACTTGAATAACCTTTTTTACAAAAAAAAAAACTCAAACTGCTCACTTTTAAATTCCCCAAAACTTATAAATTCTTTCAGCGAAGATCAATCCCCAAGCAGATAACGAAGACCACGTACTGCACCGCATTAATTCAGCTCCCGTAATCGAACGGCGACATTATTCTCAATTCCCAATTTCCCCGTCAACAACACACAAAATCGTGACATCATTAGTGTGCACACACACTCTTCTCTCGATTTTTTTGCGTTCTCTCAGTGACACATATATTTCCAGGCCCCGGCGATCATCAAACCACACACCGAATTCCAAACGGTACTCAACCAACCGCGATCCGACCCAGCAGACAGCGAGTGCTGGTTCACCGATCGACGAGGAGAGAGAGGGTGTCACGTCACGCGGCGCAGGTAGGGCATAATTGTCGTTCCTGAATACTACTATGCTAGTTCTCGTTTGACGAGCCATGGGTATTGTAGAGATACATGCCACTAACCACAATCCTCTGGGCTTTGTGTTTGTGAGTCTTGTTCTAATGGTTATGTTTATGGTTATGGCAGGTAGGGAAATTGAAACAATTTTCGTTTAAGGGATTCATAAATGTATCTTGTTAGCATAAAAATCAATTTTGAAATTAATAGTTTTTGGACTGTTGAAACTTTGTTTTTATTGTTCAGTTCAATATCGATACAGATTTAGAATGTCTATGTACAATGCTAATAATAAATATCTAACACTAAAATCTTTTGAACAATCTGGTTTTCTCCATTTTTATTGGTTTTTCAAAAATTAATAAGACCAATATAAAAACATAAATAAAGTTTTGGAAACTCAATTTTTAATTAAAAAAAACCAAAAAGAAAATGCAAAAAAAAATAATTTCTCGAAACACAATTTTGACAGACGGTCACCAACGGTACCAAAGTTCATTGCTTTATAATGTTGGCCGAATTCGTTCAAATGACTTCCAACCACGCACAATTTTATTAAGGGTTAGATTTGAGTTCCTGATTACAAAAATACCAAGTTTATCGAGCCCTTTTTATTATTAATTATAAATTCGACCCAAAAATGCAAACAATTGTCCATTTTTATATAGTGTCACAAGAAAGTGAGGGGTGGCATTGGGTCTGGGGGTGAGATTGGGTCATACACATTTTAACATTTTTGTATGACCCAAAATCACCCCCCAGACCCAATGTCACCCCTGACGACGGTACCATACAAGTAACTTCGGTAGTAATTGTGTATTTTCTAAACGATAAATAATATCATGGAAACTTTAATGTTAAGCTCGAAATATCTGATTTTTTCAAGTATTTATTTTTTTTATGTTTACATATTTTTTTAAATTTAATTTAATAGGTTTTGTATAGTAAAACATTATTTTAGGGTATTTTTCATGTTATAAGTTTTCAAGTGCAGTAATTCGCAATGGTCACATATTCGGAACACCCTAGTTTTTTTTTAGATTTAAATCTTCTATATATATAAAAAATTTCGACGGTTTTGTTCGAACGCGAATCAATTCAACACGGAATGCCGAATCGAGGTGCTCTTTGTTGCGTTGGGTTCGTATTAGTCCAAGGAAGGTTCTTACGCCAAAAAGTTACAACTTTGGCCACTCTAGAACCGATTCCGGAAAAATCTGCAGATTGTATGGGAAAAGTTACGTAAAATCAAATTTTGGTCACAGGAGGCTGAATGAGCAAAAAAGTTAAAAACATCAACAAACAAAAAAAGGCAGAACGAAGTTTGTCGGGTAAGGCTTGTTTTGTATATTTTGATTGGGATGTAACTTTGTCCTTGCATTCCATATTCCAAAAGAACCCGTTTTACATAATTAATTCTTCCATACAATTTTGCGTGATGGTCATACCAAATTGGCATGCGGTTATTCGAAAATCTGTACCTTGAGAGGAGATTTCCGGATCGATTTGATGTCTTCGCAGTTTTCAAATTCTTTAGATAATCCTACACTAAGAACAGTTTAAATTATTTTAAAGTGTTATTGAAACAGAATTCACAAATGAAATATTTTCATCTTTATAGACATTTTCAGAAGAACAAGTTTGAATAAATATGGATTTTTTTAATCATGCTGCAAAATTTGTTTTGGTGACATTTTTTAAAATTTTTATGAAGAAAAGAAAATCTAAAGGTTTTTTAACACTGGAAATTCTAATTAATTTTAATCAAATTTGGAACTTTTTATTTACTTAACCTATAGTTTATATACATTTTATAGAAAGTTATTGAACTAAGTTAAACAAACATTTTATTGTGATTTATTAAAAAAACCATTCAAAAGTAACATTACCAGTGATCAATTTGACGTAATGAAATAAATATGCCCACTTTAAGGGGTTACATACATGTTGAAAATTTCAAAGTTTCTTATTACATTTTTTTATTAAATCTACTAAAAAGATGGTTACAATCAGTAATCACTCCTGAAAGTTTCATGAAGATATTTCATGATTAAACCGAGTAAGAGACGATTTAAGCTAAAAAAATTGCCATGCGCAAAGCGAACTGTCAAACTTTGATATCTCGAGATGGGATGGACAAAATTAGGGTGAAGACTCTCAAGGCATATCCCGTGTGCATGACGAAGCCCGATTTTCTTGGCGATGATACAACTAAATGTCTTCAAATTTGTTTTGTTAATAGGTGTAAATGTATATTTAAATTTTAACAGATTTAAAAAAGTTTAAGTATGTTCTCAAACCAACGACTGACATTTTTGACGATTTACGTGTATGTAGGAACAAAGTCTATCCTGTTTTTTAAATACAAATTTTCAACGAAACTCTATCTTACAGCACTATTGAAAAGAACTTTTTTTGGAAAAAAAAAACATAAATCTTGACACAAGTATTACCGTTCGAATAATATTTACAAAATAAATTGAAATCCTTTCAATGTCAATGGTTTACTGTACTTAAAGTTGATTTCCCGAAATAAGTTTTTTTTTACTTTTTTTTCATAAGTACTACTGGTACTGAAGATTTGATTTTATTTTTGTTTGATTTTTGGAAAATATCGAAGCCAAATCAAATCAAAATCAAAGCTAAACAAAATTTACAAAAAAAAAACATTGTTAGATGCAAAATCTAATTCGAATCGAAAATAACTACACACTTTAATAAAAGAAAAAGTACACCCTTTTCAGGCGATAGGAATTTTAAGGTAGTAATTCAAAAATGTCTGATGAAATAAATGCACCACAGCAAAAAAAAAATGGTTTGAAAAGCGGAGAAAAATTCGAAATATTTGAATCTTTCAAATTTCATATTTTTACAATTTCACCGGAAATTGCATCTTTGGAGTAGATATTTAACTGTTTTGGGTTGAAGTTCAATCATGAAACATCACATGACTTCTGTTTTGAAAACAACAAAAAAAGAAACTTTTTTAAATACGAAAACAATTCAAACCACTGAAACTCGACTAACACTACTAATCGATCGATTGCTGTCAAATATACAACTTTTTCAACTACTCAAAGTTATCTCAGAAAAACTGTAAACTGGAAACTGGACTGTCAATACACTGAATATTCCAAATGACCCTCATTACCCTAAACCCAAAATCCACCCAGCCTCCCCCCGGAAAGTAGAAACTCACTTGACTGGCTGTGGCTGGTTGTCACGCGTTCGTTGTGTCACAAAACACACGTCTCTCACGACTCACACAACTGGAAGCGAAATCTCACTGCTCACCCGCGCTGCTGCTCATGCCAAGTTTGTACAAACTGCGCCCGATTTACCCCTGCGGTGGTGGCGCTTTCCGATACTCTTTCTCACCTCCTCACCTCTCCACCTCTCACTTGACTTCTTTCAGAGAAATCCGCTAGTCACTGCTGCCTGCTGCTGCTCTTTTGGGTTGGTTGTGGTATTTCGCTGTTTTTTTTTTCTCCCTCCCTGTGATGCGCGAGAGTAGTGTGTTTACTTCACGAGATTTCATTCACTGCTGCTCACCGTAGACACCTTTTGCCTATAATGCTTCTTTTCCATATAAATCTCGTTTGATTCTTTCACTTTCCGTCGCACAATCCGGTTTTCAGACACATTCCTGCTCCCCGCTTGAAAACCGCTCGAATTGCTCAAACTGGTGGAATTGATTTTTATTTTATTTACTGCAGATTGTGCTTCCTTTGTGGGGTCACTTCTTCTTCATCAGCTTGATGTTTTGTGAATTTTGGGAAGCCGAAAGCACACACAAATCACTTCTCACTGATGTAATCCACGTAGTGAACCCGGAACCGGAACCACAAATCGGTCAACCTGTCCCAGCGAAGCAGAGGGAGAGATCAAAACCAGACAAACCCTACACTTTCCACTCGGTCTCTATGTGGTCCACCCCACACACAACACTACAGCCAAGACACTGCTGAATGGAAACTAAAAACAGCCCAAAGACTTCCCCCTTTCTCTCCGGTGAACAACGACGTGTGTATGCAAAAAAAAACCTCATTCATTAGCCAAAATCACTCCGATACCTGCACCACCAGCAAGCTGCTTCTTCTTCATCTTCAACTTTTCCACCAGCTTATGCTTTTCTTCTTCTACAACCGATAGTTTTGCGGTGTTCACCCTCCCCCCTCCGGAAGGGTCGCGAACTTCAAATTTTACCTATAACCTGACCTGCTGAACGGGAGGTCCTCCCCGGACTGTGCTCACCTCTACTGCGCTCGGCGGTACTTTCTTGACTGGCAAAGGGAGAGCCAGCAGAGCTAGCACGCTCTACGGCGACGGCGACCAGATTTTACTATACGGCGACGACGACGGTGCAGACCACGAGACTCAGCGCTCACGCAAGTGAGAACACCACCAGTGAGCAGTAGAAAATGGGGAGTTGGTGAGTTTGGTGGGGGGAGGGGGTCCTATCCCCCCACATTGGTAGGGTAGGTTGGGGTTGGATTTTTTTTTAAATAGCTTATTGTAACGATTTTCGATTAGATCTCACGTGCATCACAATGTTTTATTTAAAGCTATTTTTTGTCTTCTGTAATTCCAGAGGTTTTTTTTTTATAATGTCATATCTGGAGTTTTTTTAATGAATCAATAAACCAAATTTACAGTTTTTGCTTTTTGGGTGTTTTTGAAACCCAAAAATCAAAAACTGGAAATTTGGTTTATTCAACCATAAAAAAAAACTCCAGATATGTTTATAGTTCCTTTTCAAAAAAAATACTCTAGAATTGTAACTCAGGACTATGGCTTCCAAATTTTGAAAAAAACATGGATAGAATGGTTTTTGTTTTCGAATCGAATGGGGGTCATCCATAAACCACGTGATAACTTTTTTTTAATTTCCAGAGTTTTTTTTGATTAGGTCCTATAAACATATGAAAGACAATAGTTTATTGGTCCTTTTCAAAAAAAACTCTGGATTTTTAGATCCCAATATAGACAATTGTCCATACACAAAAAAAAAATTATAAAGCGTGAACAATCGCCAGGATTATTCAAAATTTCGAACAGCTTTCTAATTTGTATGGAGACTTCCCGAACTTAGGTAAATAACAAGGGAAATACTATTTTTTATCAATACAGAAGTTTGGTATTCGTGAACCCCTTGAAAAAAAAATCAAATCTCAGTTGGGTCCTAAAATTAAGCTTAAATTGCAGATACTATTGCTCACAACTATTAAGCATTTTGCCTTCCTCACCTTACTGGGGAAAGGCTATAAAATCACTAGAAAATGAACTTATTAATTTGACCTCGTAGACCCACCTTCACGTATACATATCGACTCAGAATCATGTTCTGAGCAAATGTCTGTGTGGATGTGGACAAAAAAATTGTCACTTGATTGTCTCCGGACTGGATGAACGGATTTTGACCGTATTAGTCTCATTCGATCCGTCTTGGGGTCCCATAGGTCTCTATTTAAAATCAGCAAGTTTAGTTAAGTACTTCAAAAGTTATGCTAAAAAAACGATTTTGGCGTGTGTCCGAAAGATTGTAAAAAGGGTGGTTTTTGCAAGAAAACCTATCATGTTATACATTTTCAGAAAGGTATTTGCAATGAGCCCAAAACATTGAAGATCTGACAACCCTATCAAAAGTTATCAGCACTTAAGTGTTATTTATACACTTTTTGGAGGCCGGATCTCAGATATTTCAATGAAAATGATGTCCGGGTCCATCATGCGACCAGTCGTAAAGACCTTCCAAATGAGCCTAGAACATCAAGGACCCTATTAAAAGTTATTAGCACTTAAGTGTTATTTATACCTTTTTCGGAGGCCGGATTTCAGATATTGTGATAGAAATATTGTCTGAACCTTCCATACGAACTGTGTGTGTGTGTGTGTGTGTGCAACCAACCAAACGGGACCACGCGGTCGCTTCTTACAAATTGAGTTGTTTCCATGTATTTTTAGATCTTCATTCTATACATGCAAATAACTCGCATAGGCATTTGGGAGGTGTTAGCTCTGCCGAGCTTCGGAGACCCATTTCTACGCTGGCTAGCCGAGCGCGAGGTACCTCAGCTTTTATCGACAAGCCCCGCCCTGAAGAACGTTTGCACCAATCGGGTTCAAACGTTATTTAGAACTTCCGAACCCTTGTCAAATGGACAAGGACCCAGCGCGTATATAGTTTGATAGTTCCAGTCATTGCTCACCAAGCTGTGATGGCGTAGTGGTTAGCATTTTTGCTTACCAATCCAAAGGACGGGGGATCGAACCCCGACTCGGGCGACTTTGATTTTTCGTTCATGTTCAGAGTTTCAAGATTAATATTTCCTATACTTTCTCGTTGGGAGCAGATGGGAATCGAACCCAGGACCATTCGCTTAGAAAGCGAACACCGTAACCAGTCAGCCACGGCCGCTCCTTTATCTGAACCTTCCATACGAACTATCGCTGAATAGGTTTTTTATCAGACCTTGCCGATGAGCCAGAAATATGAAAGGTCTGCGAACCTATCAAAAGAAATGAGTAATAAAGTTGATTTGTGAAACATGTTAAGGTGGAATGTTGCTATTTTTACTGAATGTATTGACTTTATGAATGTGAGGAAGGCACCAACCACCTAAAGGTGGATTAAGTAACGTTTTCTGAGTAGAATGACCCTTTGTACGACCAAAAAATGTTTTAAATGTATTTTTAAATCAATTTTGAAAAATTAACTTCATGGCATTTCTTGACCGAAAGTATCTTACTTGAAAGTTTTTTTTCCAAAGGGACCATAGTTAATCCATCGTAAAATGTTGTCTTGTCATCTTTTTATTTGCATACTTATCAAAAAAGTGGCTTTAGGACCCTTTTGAAGAGCAAAGTTTGGTCTCATGGTCTCATACAAGTTTTAGATATTTTTCTGAGTTTGAAAAATTAAAAAACGTAGAAGTTTGGATACCAAATTTTGATTATTTTTTTTACATTTTGTTACCAAATTCCTCAGAAAAAATGGAAGAATTTTGACAAGGTCACTAATTTTTCATCAAAATTACAAAAATAACGTCTTCTTTTTTTTAATTTTCGATGCGTTTTGAGCTCATGGAAATTGCTAAAATCACTGTATTTTTTTAAATCGGGGTACCACATTTTGGTATTTTTGTGGTATTTCAGTTTTTAACTGAATATCTGAAACTATAGAAAAATTCTGGCTAGGAGCAGCCGTGGCTGAATGGTCAAGGTGTTCGCTTTGAAAGCGAATGGTTCTGGGTTCGATTCCCATCTTGCTCCCAACGAGAAAGTTTAGGACATAGAAATACTTGAAACGCTGAAAATATAAACGAAAAATCTAAATTGTTCTCAACGAGGATCGATCCCCAGTCCTTTGAATTGGTAAGCAAAAATTAGAGCGTCCAATTTCCCGTCCCGGGAATTCCAGAGATTTCCCGAAAAAAATATTTCCCGTTTCCGGGAAATTATTAAATTTTCCGGGAATTCTTGAGATTCAAGCGGAAGTATACATTTTCCTAAGTTTTTGGCACCAATATTTTGAAAATATACAAGAAAAATTAAGGGGAGAACCTTATTTTATTTTATTCATTCCAATCGACTGTTCATATTGAACTAATCAACTTGTCTGTAAATTGCATGTCAAGGTTTAATTCAGATAATATTTATTTCTGAAGCATTTATAACTGGGAATAGATCTTGCTTAGTTGTTGGGCAATAAAAATAACGCTGTTATGGAATAAAAATAAACTATTTTATTTTTGGTAACCTTTTTAAACATTTTTTTTAATGAAATAAGATAATAACCCCTTCTGGCCAAGATCAAAGTAGAGATATTTTTAAACGTTTTTATTTACCGTGACCAAATTGGAGAAAATTGAATTTGAGAATTTTTTCAAAGAGGGTTGTGCAAGAAGAAGTTGTTTAATAGTATTCGAAAAATTACAGTCTGTAAGGGCGTGGCGTGAGAGTTAATTATGAAAAGCATGCATTGTTTAATTTAAACCACTTTTTGCACTATGAAAATTCTTTTAAGCTAAGTCATTTATTAGCCTTCATACCATGTTACAAAAACTATACCATAAATGAAACCATAAAAAAATCATTGAAAAAAAAACTTTGTATCATATGAAAGGTGCCCAAAAAATGCAAACATATTTAAAAAGTCGCTACAAATATTTGAAAACTTTGAGTTGTGATTTCATGAAAAAGTGTTTCAATTGAAAAAGCACGAGAAATTAGACTCTTAAGCTAAATTCAATGATTATCTTTTTATTCATAAGCTGAAACCAGCAAAAATTGTACTGGGTTAAGTTATTTGCCGTGAAAAACATAATTTTTGCATTATTTTTTTTATTTCAACTTTATCTGTCAATGGATCTTACTCAATTTCTAAACATCTTGATTTAAAAAATAATAATTCACAACAAAAAATGTGAACGATGTTTTGTTTTACTTGGTACAATTTCAAAGACAGCATATAAAATTAGAATTGGTATATTTTCTTAAAGTTGTATGATTTTTTACAAGCAGTTAAGCCATTAATTAATACTCACGCTCAGAAGCGGGATCAGAATAATTTTCGATAAATTTAAAATTTCCCGGGAATTCCAGGGATTTCCCGGGAAATTGGTTGAAAACTTCACGTTTCACGGAAATTTCGTATCCCCGGGAAATTGGACGCTCTAGCAAAAATGCTAACCATTTTTGGCCATCACGACTTGGTAAGCTTAGACTGGAATTAGTAGAGCTAGTGATTTTTCGCGATTTCACGGATGCCGCGTAATCCGTGGAATTCACCTCTGGCCGTGAAATTTGGGAAATACCATGAAATGCCGCGAAATTTGAAATAATCAATTGATAAATCGCTTCTCAAGCTTTATTTTTTTAATTCAAGCATTTTAAAAGAAAAACAGGTAACAAATAAAAAAGTATTTCATATCAGATCTACAACTATTTTTTGAAGATATTGTTCATTAGAATATTCTTAAATTATTAGTATTTCTGAAATTTTATCAAAATATGTAAAAACTGCTTTGAATGAAGTTTTGCCTGAACTTTATTAAAATACAAAAAATTTACATTTGCTAAAATTTAGCAAAGCAAAAAATCTTTATTACAGTTATTTTAATGATTCTATTGTTGATGGATTAAAGGTTCATCAACGTGCTTCGTTTTGGAGGTATTCAGAATTATTTTAGAATTAGGTATTTTAGAATATTTCGTGACTGGGTTACTTCTCTTCCAGCGCGGGATACCAACTGACGACCTTTAAATTGTTATAATTTTAGTTTTGAAATTTTACTCCTCTACATTTTTGTAAACCATCTTTTCAGTTTTTTTTTTATTTTGTAATCTAACTAAATCTAATCCAACACAAACGCATCCATTCCTATGAAAGCATTCAGGAAAGTCATTATTCAGCCATTCCACGTCAAACAGGAAGTCTCCAAATCAAATCTTTGGCCAAAATAATTAGACCCGTATTTTTTTGTTTGGCGATTAGGGTGGTCCTATCCGAAATAGGGTGGTCCATAAAATTGCGTTTTTCGTCGATTTTCGCAAAAACCAAATTTTTCAAAAACATCATATCTCCGGAACGCCACAATTCACAAGAAAGGTTATTAGTTGGGCTTTTCAGGAAAAATATGTTGAGGTCCAAAAAAACTAGCTGAATATTTGAAAAGGTCCTATGAAAATTTAATTTGCCGATTTCAAGGTCTCGGGACCAAATAGCCCATGTCTGAAAATATTTTTCCTCGATTCCTTGTAATATTTTACATAACATATCAAAAAATTGCGAATATCCATTAACACGTTTCGGAGATATGATTTTTTTAACATGAAAACTGGGTTTTCCGACGAGCCGCGCGCAAAAACGGGAAAAATACGGAAACGAGTAAAAACCAATTTTTTTCACGTAAACTGCGATAACATGAAAATTTCAGCGATGACCTGTACATGTTTGGGTATCAAAATTTTCGTAATTGAAAGACGCAACGCAAGACGCAAGACATGTTTGACATGGCTGATTAAAAATTACAGTACAGTACTGAACACCCGAAAATGTATTACAAAAATTAAAGCGGCCAGCCCTACTGCGGTGTATTTACCGCAAAGAGGATTCTGTGAACGGATCACATTTCACAGAATCTACAGGGGAGGATGGATACGTGGACATACCGTACCAAACGCTCCGAATCAGTTGTTGTTGAGTGTATAAGTGTAAATTTGGCAAATAATTATATTTTACGGATGGGTTCGTGAAAATGGATCAATGGGGATTGGGAAAATGGAAGATGTAGAAGGGGTAGGAAGGATATTTTATTTGAATCAATTTGAGTTATTTAGCAAAAAAATGATTGAAATGTCTCACCAAAACCAGGATATCTTCAATAAACAGATTATTTTTTTGGATTTGCTAACTTAACCCTTGAGTATCAATGGGGAAATTTTGAATATGTTTGCTCATGTTTGGCTTAGATGTTTTAAAAAGCCCAGATAACACTGTGTAGCTTGTTGAGTGAGGTTTTGAATTAAACTTCCATATCCTGGGCACGCTAATACATAGTCATTTTGTATGAGCAGCCCACAACATTGCTGAGACTTTTATAGAAAAACTAATGACGAAACATAAAAAAAAATGACCCAAAAATTAATAATAAATCTAGTCAAAAAAAATAGTATGTATAAAGAATTACTCTGTTGATAAAAAAATAAATCTAACAAATTTAAATAAGTTCTTCGACTTACCTTCAGAAATCTCGGCAGCCCTTATTTCCAGAACCCGTGTTGTCTGTCTGCTTTAGGGCAGGTTAACTTGCCGTCGTTGTCTTCCGTGTGTGTATAAAAAAAACGGTACACACACCCGCACACACCCACAGCCACAAACAGTACCGCTAGGAGCCAGTCTTGCCACAAATACAGATTTTTCAGCACAGGCCCGAAACACAAACGAATTTTTTTTTACAGTTAAAATAAATTTGAGCAGTTTTTGTTAAATTGGCCAAAAAGATAAACATTGTAAGCATCTTTTGGCATGTTCAGTTTTTGGTAAGAATATTATTCTTTAAAGTTATACTCGATTGAGTGTTTGGTATGTGCCAAAAAAATCTGTATTTGTGGCAAGCCTGCTAGGAGCAGAGTACACAAAGCAGCCGGAGCGTCAACCAGTCGAACTATGATCAATGAGACGACCTTTCACACACAAACTCTCAAAAAACACACACACATGAAAGCGAGGTGCGCGTAATAAAATTTACACATTCACCATTCATCTACGATTTGTTGGATGTTATTTTTACCAATAATTAATTTTTTTTTTTTTAATTTTTTTTTTTTTTTTTTTTTTTTTTTTGATTTAATCAGCAAAACAGGCTTTACACTATTTTTTCCAAGCTGAACAAGCACAAAATTCTGCCGACGTTCCCGTAGCCCGAGCTGGTCCTCCCACAAACTCCCGGTGGCCACCGGGGGCCCCCGCCGTCGAAACCCGAAACTCCGTCCAGGAGGGATTGTACCTCTTGTACAAATTTATTTTTTTCCTCGAAGCAACATGGCCGAACTAGACCGACCGACCGACCGAACTTGACTTGACAGGAGACGACGGAATTCACGGCTACCCCCGGAGTTGAGTTGGCTTTCGTTGTCAAACTGTCCGCACCGGAATCACACTTAAGTTTGTTACCCAGTGACGGATACCCGGAAGGACAGCGCGCGCAACTTGGCAGAATATCGGTAAAATTGGGAATCTTTTCTCGCACGGAACTGACGGATCGAAGGGGAAGAAAAAAAAGTTCACGCGTACACCTCCTCGCGACTCCGACTTTAAAACTCAACTAAAAATTTTAACACGAAAGCTCTCGCAGCGCGAGTTTGACAGAAGCGAAAGCTCACACGGTTAAATGTGTTAGATGGATTTGTGGTATATTTGGCAAGTGTTCTAAGAAGTTGGTTATATTTACTCAATGTTGGGTACTCGATGCTTTGATATATCTTTTCAGATTATAAATATTTATTAATTCTTTCATTGAAAAGTTCCGGCAGCAAAATTGGGCGAAAAGATAATCTATCATTATCGCTATTCCGATAAACATATCCAGTTTGAAATGGCCGCTAGGTGGCCAATGGTGTTAGAAATGACAGCTTCCATGTATTTGAATATGGGAGCTCGGGAAAACTCAATTTTTAAGCAATAAAATTATTATTTATGATAAAAGTAATGATTGATTAGGTGCACAAAATGTGTCTCGAATATTATTAAAATAAAAACTATTCGAAAAATTTGCAATTGAGATAAGTACACCATTCGATTCAGCAGGAATTTTGGGCACCAAAAATATATAGTTTTCATATGTTAAGTATTTTATTTTAGAAGAAAATTAACAAAAAGTATGAAAATCGAGACATTTAGTATGGGAGCTGTCAAATCTCTCACCATCAAAAAGCAGCGTTGAGCTTTCGCTGGATTTGTCTATACACTCAAACCCCGATGGTTTGACACCAACTGTTGTCAAACGAACGGGGTCACGTTTTAGTTTGACACACCGTTTACACGGAGTTCACACACACTACCAAACGTTTGTTTTAATAGTGTGCGTGAGCACCGTGTAAAAAGTGACAGTTCGTCACTTTTTAGTTTGACTTTGACCAACCAACGGGGTACAAACTAAAAAAGTGTCAAACGAAAAAGTGACCAACCACCGGGGGTTGAGTGTAATTCCATCGGCGATAGTTTTATCGACGATAACTTATCTATATCTATAAAAAAATTTGACGGTTTTGTTCGAACACGAATCAGTTCAATACGGAGCGTCGAATCGAGGTGCTTTTTGTTGCGTTGGGTTCGTATTAGCCCAAGGAAGGTTCTTACGCTAACTAATTGACACTTTGGCCACTCTGGAACCGATTACGGAGCATCGGCAAATTGTATGGAGAAAGTTACGTAAAATCATATTTTCATCACAGGAGGCTGAATAAGCAAAAAATCAAAAAAAAAAAGGCAACAAACGAAAAAAGGCAGAACAAAGTTTGTCAGGTAAGGCTCAAGTAAGGCTTGTATTTTATATATTTCAAAAAATGACTAAAACCAACCAAATCATGTTGAATTTTCAAGCTTCCTCTCAGTAAATATTTTTTCGATAATATGGTAATTTTCAAAGTATAAATACTAGAAAAAATCACAAAAAATCGTATTTTTTGAAAGTACTCAAATTTTTCTTCGGCTGTCAAATCTGCAACATGGAGTTAAACTCTCTGTGAAGTTGCTGTGAAGTTTTCCATGGCTCTTCGAAAAAATTAACTCCATGTTGCACGCACACACTCTCACTTTTAATTTCTCGATTGGGTATACGGTTCGAAATTGTGCATGCATTTTCACTGTTTTAGAGTTTTGCCTTCCTCACCTTACTGAGGAAAGGCTATAAAATCACTCGAAAAATGAACTTCTTAATTCGACCTCGTAGACCTACCTTCACGTATACCTATCGACTCAGAATCAAATTCTGAGCAAATGTCTGTGCGTGTGTATGTCTGTAAGTCCGTGCACCGAAAAAATGCACTCGATTATCTCCGGACTGGCTGAACCGATTTGGGCCGTTCTGGTCTCATTCCATCCGTCTTAGGGTCCCACAAGACCTATATTAACTATTATGAAGTTTTGTTAAGTATTTCAAAAGTTATGCTAAAAAAACGATTCTGGCTAAAGTTTGAAAGATTGTAAAAAGGGTGGTTTTTGTAAGAAAACCCGTCTGATCATACATTTTTAGAAAGGTATTTGAAAGACCTTTCTAATGAGCCCAAAACATTGAAGATCTGATAACCCTATCAAAAGTTATGAGCACTTAAGTGTCATTTGTACACATTTCAGAGGCCGGATCTCAAATATTTTGATGAAAAAGTTGTCCGGATCTATCATGCGACCCATCGTTGGATAGGTAATCAAAAGACCTTTCCAACGAGCTCAAAACATTGAAGATTTGACAACTCTATCAAAAGTAATGAGCACTTAAGGGTGCACAGCAACCAAAGAAGTTGTTGTCTTCTTATTCCAAAATTGACAAACTTACGGACCCAATCCTGAAACAATCTGATTGTAAAAATAGTCAAACTTTGTTGTAAATAACTTTGAAGATAGTACTTTAGGGGATGAATAAAAATTCATATCGATAGTTCCCGTAGTTTTGAAGATACTAAAATGTCTGTAACAAAAATCTTGGTGCAAATGCTTTGGTTGATGTGTACCGTTAAGTGTTATTTATCCACTTTTTTGAGGCCGGATCTCAGATATTTTGATGAAAAAGTTGTCCGGATCTATGATGCGACCCGTTGTTGCTTAGATAATCAAAAGATCTTTCAAATGAGCCTAAAACATCGAAAATCTGACAACCCTATCCAAAGTTATTAGCACTTAATCGTTATTTACACACTTTTTGGAGGCCGGATCTCAGATATTCCAATAAAAGCATTATCCGGGTCCATAATGCGACCCGTTGTTAGTTAATTAAGTGAAACATCTTTCAAATGTGCCTAAAACATCGAAGATCTGACAACCCCATCTAAAGTTATTAGCACTTATGTGTTATTTGTACACTTTTGGGAGGCTGGATCTCAGATATTTCTGAGAAAATTATGTTCGGGTCCAGAATGCAACTCGTCGTTAGTTAGATAATTGAAAGACCTTTAAAATAAGCCTAAAACATCGAAGATCTGATAATGCTATCAAAAGGAATAAGCACTTAAACATCATTTATTAGATATTCATTTAACGTTTCGTAGTCTGGTAAGTTATCATATGTTTGAACATACACTAAAATCTGCTGTAGCGAGTCAAATCCGAACATAGGGAACTCTTGATTCTTATGGGAATTAAATGTCGTGATACCCATTTCCAGTTTCAATTTTATTTAAAGTTAATGCGTTCACAAGTTTACACTAGTGCTTTTCACATTTAAATGGAAATTACAGCCGGTGCAATACCCATGCCAAACTGCACAGCTTCGAACCGCGCAGCGTTTTGTCGGAAATGTAGCACGAACTGATCGTCAGCAGACTGAGCACTCGCAACTCAAGAATCGGCTTCATGGGCGTCGTCCGGTTCAGGAAGTGGACGCCATTTCGGAACACACCGAACATTGTTATTGCTAGAAAGAGGACCAAGAATAGTAGAAAATCGCTTTGTTATGAGTGGCAATTACTTGAGCAAACTAGACGGAAAATTTTCGGCAGCTAATCGGAAATGCGCGCTAAGTGACCTCTTCCGTAAAAGGCCACTCGCGGCCCGAACTGCAGCCGGGTCCTCACCTGCACCTCCGACGATTTTATCCGTACAAACAGGCAGTTAATCTATAGCACACGGAACATCCGAATGGCAAAGGATCGTGAAAATTTTTCTGACGATTCGACAGCGCAGTGTTTTTGTTTCGTTTCTGTGCGAAGTGTCAAAAATGACAGGTGGTGGCATTTGCTGGATTGTTCGAATGAATACAATGCCGAATTGGGATTTCTCTTGCAAATATCTTGAACAGGGGGTAATTCAATCGAGAAATTAAAAAGAGAGATGTGAGCCGGTAACATGGAGTGAAACTTTCGCAGCTGTCATAGAAAACTTCACAGCATCTTGCCAAAAAGTTTTACTCCATGTTGCACTTTTAATTTCTCGATAAATGAGAGGAAGGCACCAACCACCTAAAGGTGGATTAAGTAACGTTTTTTTTTAAATAAAATACTCAAATTTTCTCAAATGCCGTATTTTCTCTAAAATACTCCATTTTTTTAATAATTCGCAATATGGGTATCAAACGATTCGAAATTTTGCATGCATTTTCACGTTTTAGAGTAATTTTAATGAAATACTAAATTTTTCACAAAATACCGTATTTTTTTAAAGTACTCAAATTAAATAAAAAAAAAATACATGCAAAATTTCGAATCGTTTGATACCCATATTGCGAATTATAAAAATTCTAGTATTTTTGTGAAAATTTTAGTATTTCATTCAAAAGGCTCTAAAACTGTTTAAATACATTTAAAATTTCGATTCGTTTGATACTAATTTTGTAAAAATTTAAGCATTTCATAAAGAAAACTCGTTAGCAGTTTGATTACCCGAATTATAAAAATTTGAGTATTTTTGAGAAAATACGGTATTTTGTGAAAATTTAAGTTTTTCATTAAAAAAAACTCTAAAATGGTTGATAAAATTATCGCCGATAGAATTATTGGAAAAACGATAACGATAGATTATCGTTAACATCCCGACGATAACGATAGAACTATCGTTATCGTTATCGAACCTCGATAATTTTATCGTTAACAACCTTGTAGATTTCTCCTTGTAGAACAAAAGAAAAGTTCATCCGTGGTCTGTCAGCAGCGCGCTGTTTTGTTTGCTGGATCAACATTTGGAAATGTCGAACGTTGAAGGAAATCGCTCAAAATATGGAAATCAACCGATTTCAGATGTTTTGGCCGCAAATGAAAGGTAAGGGAGGCTAATTTTTTATTCCTATACGATCGTGTAAAATTACCTCAGGCGAGTGTTCTGGGCAATCAAATGTACCGGCGGGTTGATTTTAGTTGCAGAAGGGAGAAGGGTTTTCAATCCACCAGGGGCTTATTCGGGGTAACAGTTTCGATCCGGAACTACCGGTAAATTCGATATGTGCAGTGTTTAGCATATTAAACAAACTTAGACCCTAGCTTATAATCATTCTTTGTCTATTAAAAACACCCAAAAAGCAAAAACGGGAAATTTGGTTTATTGGACCTTTAAAAAAAAACTCCAGACTTGAACTTTTGAAATTCAAAGTTCTTGAATTTTATATCCTTTATTTTAAGCGCATTCACTCGTCCTGAAGTAATCTGTAAGAGATGTATTGAACAAAAAAAAATTTAAAAGACTAATCATAAATTTCGCTGTTTCAACAAATAACTTCGGAAAAGAAGCAAAAACTTTATATTCGCGTGAAATCATTCAGTTTGTGTAAGCGTGCAAAACGAAAGCTCCGCTCCCCTGCCCAGCGTCAACTCGTTGGGCAGTATTTTGAAAGTTCTACCCGCGTGCCACTTCGATGCATTTCTCAACGCACCAACACTGTTTTCTCGCGTTCGCGTAAAAGTTCTAAACGTCAAAGCTCACGCGAAGGAAAACATTGACGAAATTTTGCTCCAACATGAAGTTAATTGCATTTTCGTGAGATAATTCTCAATCTTGTGGCTGAAATAGGTTCTTATTTGGTGAAAATTACGCTCCTCGACCGGAAGAAAGTGGTGTGGGACAATAACAACCCGTAACCATGTCGAATCACTACGAAATACCATCCTGGTAGGATGTCAACGCGAAGCAAGAATTCGATGGACTTTTTGTTCTAACTAAATTGTATTTATTTTTCTCGTAAAGGGCCGGTAAACCTGCGGCAGGTCTTCATCTGGATGTCTTGAAGGATGATAAGGTAATTTGATCGATAATTCTTCGCACATTTGCTGATGTAGACTTATCTTCCAGCTGGTCCAGAAACTGATGATTGACGAGAAGAAGTGCTATCTCTTTGGCCGAAATCCGCAGATGAATGATTTCTGCATTGACCACGCCAGCTGCTCCCGGGTGCATGCCGCCTTTGTTTATCACAAGCACCTTAACATTGCCTATCTGGTGGATCTGGGCTCGACTCACGGAACGTTTATCGGATCGATCCGGCTTGAGCCGAACAAGCCAACGCAGCTGCAAATCAATTCCTCGTTTCATTTTGGAGCTTCCACGAGGTACTATACGTTGAGGGAGCGGCCTTCCGTTGGGTCGCGCACCAACATTATGGAGGACATCCCGATGATGGACACGAGCGACGGAACGTACCTGGGACTGCCCGAGAGTCAAACGGATCTCGATGTGAGGAGATTTAACTGTTTTGGGAAGGTTAATTGGAGGATTTGAATGTTTGGTATTGTTTTGCAGAATTTGACGGAATACAACACTGCTCATAATCGACGGATTTCGATGTTGGGAATCGCCGACGAGTCCAGCTCGTTCAAAAAGGTATCATTAATTATTGAAATAAGTTTTACCTATTAACAAAAAAAGAACGATTCGAAAAATTTGCTCATTACAACAACTTCTTCTCCGTACTTTAAAGAACATGAAAAACAAGCGCAAGCGAAAGGGCGTCCAGTTCAACGAGGACGAAATCGTCATCAACCCCGAAGACATCGATCCCAGCATAGGCCGCTTCCGCAACCTGATCCAATCCACAGTCGTCCCGGTCGCAGCCAAGCGCTCGCGGCTTTCGGACAACGTCAACTCGATGGGTCTTTCGACGTCGCCTTCCTCGAGCAAAACGCTGCAGCACTCGCACAGTCTGGTCCCGAGTCTGTATCACGGAATCGACGACCACCAGATGGACGGCCGTGGTGGTGTCGCCGGCGGAGGCTTCATGGACATGGACACCACTCCGAGCGGGTTGACCACCAAGCTGGGCATCATTCTGCCCAATCCGGCCCCGGATGTGAACCCCGTGAGCAGCGCGCCCGCCGCCCTGATGCCACCGCCGATGTACAACAGCGTAGCGCCGAAGAGTGGTAAGATTTGCATTCTTTTAAAAATAATTTTCAAATAATAACCCACCGTTTCAATTGCAGTCAAAATTCGCGAACCCGAGCATCCGGACGAGCCGAAGAAGAAAAAGTACGCCAAGGAGCAGTGGCCCGGCAGGAAGCCGCTTGGATTGGGAGGATTTTAAGATGGAAATTAACCGTTAGTGCGAGCGCATTTGTGTCAGTTAGGACTAAGATTATCGCAAAACAATTATACGATGCGAGCAGCACGATGACAAACGTGTTCGATTATATTGTGTAACATATACCTATACAACTGTTGTATGTGGCTAAAAATTTGAATTGTATTTGATTGAATAAAATACATTATTCAAAAGTAAAAAGATTCAGATGTGCTGTTTTTTAATTAAACCAAGAATTAAACCTTATTTAAAAATTAAACCTCCCTTCAAAATCGGGCCGAAAAATCAGGGGTAATTTTTTTTCAAATAACTTAAAATTATTAATGTAAATAGAAGTCTGATCAACTGAAAACAATTTGAGATTTATTTTCCTGCGTTTAAAATCATATTTAGCATGTCTTGGATCGATTAAAAATATTTTGAATTTTTGTATAGTTCCATTGTACAATACTTCAAAGTTTTTTTTTCTTTTGGCGAAAAAAAAATCGTCAATACAGTCCAGACTCGATTATCCGAAGCCTCGATTATCCGAAGTTTCGATTATCCGAAGTTCGATTATCCGAAGGTTTGTATGAGACTTCGGATAATCGAATCACGAACAATTTTTATTTGTTTTTTTTTATTTTCTTGTTTTAACATTAAATTTGAGTTCTGCAACCCAATTTTAGTAAAATTTGAATACACTCAAACCCCGATGGTTTGACACCAACTGTTGACAGTTTTTAGTTTGACACTCCTTTTACACGGATTTCACACACACTACCAAACGTTTGTTTTGATAGTGTGCGTGAGCGTCGTGTAAAAAATGACAGTTCGTTACTTTTTAGTTTGACTTTGACCAACCAACGGGGTACAAACTAAAAATCAGGAAACGAAAAAAAAATGTTTGTTCATGATTCGATTATCCAAAGTTTCGATAATCCGAAGTGGAATTTTTCCGAGGCCTTCGTATAATCGAGTCTGGACTGTACTTAGATATTTCGAAAACTAACGATTGCGCAACAATTGGACAGGTGGTAAATGCATTTTAAAACACTTTTGTCATTTAAAAGTCAATACCATGCCTTGAAATTTAAATTTTTATATTTTTTTTCCCCTCGACTTCAAAAAATATTTGCAACGGCCTGAATTACTTTTGACAAAAAATAGATAAAGGAAAAAAAACTCAACATTTGTTTAAACTAAAAAAAATATATTTTTTTATTTTAATAAAAAAATAATAAGGAGCCAAGAAATAAAAAATAAATGCTTTAAAAAAATATAAACAATAAAAAAAGTTAAAAACAAAAAAAAATGATTTAAATAAATTAAACCAAAAAATTGTAAAAAAAAAACTAAATTCTAAAGGAATAAAAACTAAATCTTTAGCAAATCAAAATAAAAAAAAAACTATCAATAAAAAAAATCAGAATTTAACACAAAAAAAATCAAAAATATTGACATATTTGAGTGTTTAGTTCCTTCGTGCGTGAATTTAAAAATTTTTGAATTCTGGAGTTTTTTTTTTTTGAAAGGTTCAATAAACCAAATTTTCAGGTTTTGCTTTTTGGGTGTTTTTTAATACCCCTGACTCAAGGCGGGTTCAAAACACCCAAAAAGCAAAAACTGGAAATTTTGGTTTATTGGACCTTAAAAAACTCCAGAATTCTTCTATTAAATTTTTGAATTTAAAATAAAGTTGAATTTTTCAATTTTAGAATCCTAAAATTTTAAAATTTTGGAAGTTTTGAATTTCCAAATTTTAAAATTTTTGAATTCCTTCATTTTAATTTTTTTATGTTTTGGCATTTTGGATTTTTTTAGAATTTTTAATATTTGTTCATGTTTGCTTTCACCTAAAAGCACAGACATCCAAAAATCTTCGACACATATTTTGCTTCTACAGATCTATCGATATCTCAGCAACTAATGGTCCGATTTTCAATGATAAAATATGAAATATTTGTGAAATTTTCCAATCTTTTCGAAAACAATATTTTTAAAATTTGCAAGTCAAGACTAACATTTTAAAAGGGCCAAACATTCAATACTACGCCTTTTTAAAATGTATTTTGAAAATATTTTTTTTCGAAAAGATCAGAAAATTTTACGAATGTTTCATATTTTAACATTGAAAATCGGACCATTAGTTGCAGAGATATCGACATTAAAAAATGGTGGGTTGTTTGGGTGAGACTTAGAAAACATCAATTTTTCTGCTTTTAAACCTTTGCATTGCAATATCTCAGCAACTAAGGGTCGTATCAACAAAGTTCAAAAAAGCAAAATATAGAGAATTTTCTCAGCTTTTCAAAAAAAAAATTTCGTAAGTGTGCACTTATTTAAAAAAATGATTAACTGCGACTATTTTCAAAAAAGTCACCTAAATATGGATTTAACTTTCGATATTATTCCCTAGTAGATATGGTTAACATTTCGGCTAATAACGATTTTTCTTAAATCTCCCCATTTGAGTCCATAACCTCAGTTGAAGTTCAAGTTTTAATGATCTGAATAATAACACCATTTTATCCTTTCTTATTTATTTACCATTCACTTTTATCCACAGTTCATATCGATAATAGTTTTTTTCCTCATTTTTTTATGTAGTCAAATTACATTCAATTGTTATTACAAATTATCTCTCTTCTTTATCTTCTTCGTCTCCTTTATTATAATAACGCTTTTCTTGCACTTTAATTGAATCATTATTTATCTAAATTTCTTCATATATACGTTTTGTTTTATCCTTCGACAAACTCCGCCTTTTTTTTATTTCACTATGTATATCAAGAATAAATGTCATATAGCTAGGTATGTGTGTCTGTGTTTTTTTTTTCTGTATTTTTCCTGTCTCTCTATGGATTTATATGTATGTTTTTTTTTTTTCACTATTTAGTTAGGCGGGATGATAAAGCGGCGATTTGCGGTTTTCTAGCCAAGCAGCACCTCTCAGCTCACTCACCTACTGTTCGCACTCTTAGAATTCTGCCTTTTCTTTATTACACATTTGATTTGCTTTGTCCCCTTTTCATCTCAACACGATAGCTAACACGTAAAAATCAGTAAATACGAAATTGATTAATACCACAAAGAACCTCACTTTAATTTTCTTCTTTTGCAACTCGATAGCGCGAAAACTAAACGAGTAGCAGCAAATTGGAGAATACTTTTGCTTGTTTTTTCCCTTGTTTGTGGGCTGAATGATTATGATAATAGGTACGGTCTTCTTTTCCTCTTCGCGATTATGCGCAGTTTGTTTTTTTTATTGTGTTTAATCGTTCGTTAGCTGAAGTCTCTAAGTTGGTTTTGTTTCCTGTTTTACATTTCCTTCATCTCGTGATTATTTTTTTTACATTACGGCGCCGGGTTGCTTTTTTAAGTATTAAAATATATAAGTAAATATATTTCTGTTTGTTTGATGACGCGCGCGCCGCGAGTAAGGTAGGAATCGTTTGATGGGTTGCGCGCGCTAAGTAAATGTCTGTGTGTTCTTCTCACTAGTAATATGTTTTTGTTTTGCTTTTACCCATCTATCTGTTTGTTTGCTTGTTTTAATAAGTAGTCGGAATTCAGTTAGTAGCGTTGCACTTAGTTAAACAAAAGAAAACAATAAAGTTATTGCCACACGTCTCGCAGGTTCATGTTACCGAATTGATTGCTTAGTTTGTCGGGTTGGGGCTGGCTGGGCTGCGGAGGAAAGTTTGCGAATGCCGCAACGGCTGGGTTTGGCGTCGCACCGGCCATGCCGACGAAAGCGGCCTGTTGGTTTTGCAGCGGGTTGGGGAACTGGATCGCACCGAATGCCGCCGGTTGAGGCTGGGCGGTTTGCGCCACTACAGGCTGGAATCCGTTGTTGAAGAGCATGGCGGCTTGCGGGGCGGGTGCTCCTTGCATCATGAACGCTGCTCCGTTGGGCGCCGCGGGGAACGCCTGGAATGCGCCAAATCCTCCCGCTACCGCCTGTTGACCATTGTTCATCTGGTAGGGGTTCGGAGCGACCGCCGGACCCGCAGGGAATGTGTTTGGTTGGTAACTGTTGAATCCCCCAAAGCCACCCATGTTGGCGTTGAAGTGATTGTTGGCCATTCCTACCGCCGGAGCAGACCCGTACAGCGCCATGATCTTGTCCTTGGTGAGCTTTCCCTGCGCGTCGTTGGCTTTGCTCGGAGCCTGGTTGAAAAAGTCCGCCTCTTCCTTGGCTAAACTCGAAAAATCGTCCACCGCCTTTTCACTTGGCCGATCGTTCGACCCACTCGACAGAATGTCCAACGTGTCCCCATTCGTCTTCTTCGCTGTCGTTTCCACTCCCAGCGAAAGCCCCAACAGGTCGGACGTTCCTTGACTGCTGTTGGCGTTGCTGTTGCTGCTGCTGGTATTGCTGTTAGCATTGCCAGTGTTCGCCGCCTCCGTTGAGTTCCTACTCGACGCCTTGTTGCTGCTGGCCGGGGCCTTAATCTTCGGCAAAGCCACTGTCGCCGCCGCTGCCGTCGTGGAACTCGACGAACTTGAGCTAGTCTTCTTGTCTCCCCCGGAACCCAACGTCGCCGAGTTCCCAATCGAAATCGTACCCCCACCACTGGAAGCGGCCTTCTTCTTGCGCTTTTGCCGCTCAATTTCCTCGTCAATCTCCTTGTCCCAGTCGACCTTGGGCGGCGGCGGCGGAACCCACTCCCGGGCCAGATACTTTTTATGCTCGTACTTGGCACGAATAAAGCTCTCCAGCGCCGAATCCGTCTGCGGCCTGCGGAACCCGTCCGGCAGCAACGCTTCGTACACGGCCCGGGCCCGCGAGTTGCCCATCTGCTCCAGCGAAACCACCTGCTCCGGCGTCCAGCTGTCCAGATTCACCGACTTGACGCGCGAAATGTGCACCCCCAGATTGCGGTGAATGCCGGCGCACCGGATGCACAGGAACACGCCCAGATTCCAGGACGCCCAGCGAGGGCCCTTGGCGTCGCAGTCCACGCAGTACTTGTTGTCGTCGTCGCGCAGCATCTTCGTCAGCAGCATCTGGCACTTTTCCTGGATCTGCTTCGTGCGCTCGGTTTCATTTTTTCGGCTCATCGTGACGGTGTTTTGGATGTTTTCAGTTTTAAAGATGTTTAATTTTTAAATGCGCGCCAATGGGTAGGTTCCAGTTGAAGCTCTGCAATAATTAAAATACAATTTATCTTATGTTAGTCTTTCATTAGAGTATAATAACAACTTAAGTTAGTTAATAAAAAAAATCAATCCGATTAATGAGCTATCTACAACCAACTTTGTAAGAAAACCCTTCATGTTATATATTTTCTGAAAGGTATTTGAAAGACCTTTCCAACGAGCCTAAAACATTGAAGAACCCTGTCAAAAGTAATGAGCACTTAAGTGTTTTTATACACTTTTTTAGAGCGGATCTCAAATATTTTGATGAAAACGTTGTCCGGATCTATTTTGCGACCCATCGTTGGATTCGTAATTAAACAATCTTTGCAATGAGCCCAAAAAATTGAAGATCTGAAGTAATGAAGCTTACTTTTTTAAAATGTGTTAGGAGGGAATGATGCTATTTGACTAAAAGTATTTACTATATGAATGTCAGGAAGGCACCAACCACCTAAAGGTAGATTGAGTAACGTTTTTTCATAATTTTATCAATAAAACTCTGAATCGGAAAATGGACATTTTTTTGGACAACTTTCCGCAGAGCAGATGAAATCAATTTCCAAATAAAAAGTTTCAACCGAAGTTTTAAGTGTAGTTGAAACGAGATTCAAAAATTTCTTAGCAATTCACGGTATTTTAGATAAGGCAATTTGGTAGAATTCAAGTTAAACCCGACCGCGACATTTGAATTTATTGTATTTTCCGAATTATGTTCAAAAATGTTAATTTCTTCACATAGTGTAATATGCACTTCGGAAGGAACCGGTCAAGAAAAATTTCAAATGGGCAGCAGCGGCAGCGAAAGCAAGCCAGATAGGGTGAAGAAAAGCGCCAAGAAATCGTTCTCTCTCCTTTGTTCTGCTGTTCATAAAGCCATTTCTTGGCCCCTTTTTTTTGGGAGGTGCGTATTGGCCCATAATCATAAAAATTCTATGACAATTTTTGGAATCTCATTTTCCGAAAGGCTTCGATTTTTTTTTCAAGAAAATAAGGTAGTTTTGACAAAAAACAAGGAATTAGGTTAATAATTCTCGATTAAATTTTCAAAAGGTCCTATCTGCATAGGAAACCCGTCATGGTATAGGTTGTTTTGAAAATTTACTCTAGAATTGAGCTATTTTTTTACCCTTTGCCTTTCTTTTATTTTCTAGTTAAAACCGACGAACGTAAACTTCCACTTTATGATTGGCAAATTTAAAAATGAATCTGAGCAATTCCAGGGTTGTGACGGGATAATCGAAAAAAAAAAAAATAATCCGCGCCAACCTAAAACCCAATCCGCGCGAAATCCGCGCCATATAAACAAAAATCGCGACCAACATTCAAGAAATTATATTTTTTAATGAACAAAAACTAATAGGTACAGAAAGTATTTGATAAAAAGTCAAACTCGTTTTATGTTTAAAGGCTCCAAAAGAATGAAAGCAAAAAATCCATTTTTTTAAATACCCCAGAAGGCGGTCAAGGAAAGTGTTACGAAAAAAAAAATCTTTTGCAAACCAGATATACTTTTAAACAATAATTTTGACCAATATTAACAAAATAGAAAATAAAATATTTAAAAATCTGATAAATAAAATTTAACTTCTAAAATATAAGCTCAAAAATAAACCAAAATCTAAAATTTCAATATCGAAAGTCTCAAAATTCAAAATATATGAACACAAAAACAGTTTGTATTCCAAAATCCTCGCTGAAATTTCACTCCGAAAAAAAATGCCATTTCCGATATTTTAAATATTTTCTTCTCAAAATTTTTAAATCTTCGCAATTCGCAATTTTCAGTGTAAGAACGGGCCTTGACCGATCTTATGCACCAGGTTCCCGACGAACACGCACTGCCCTTACACCTACATCTTACCCTTGCTCTGAGTCAGTACGAGCAACACGCTAGAACACGCTTTGAGTGTTCGTGCCAGGCATGCACACCTTCTTTTCCGGTTACGCATTTTAACTCGGCCGGGGGTGGTACATTACGTAGGGTTTGATGTAAGTATAAGCGCCTAATCATTTATAGTGTGCCTATCAATTTTCATTAAGGCAAAAAACTGTTTTATTTTAGTTTAAAATCAAAAACTAATTGTTATTTACTGTGTATTGTTTTCTCCTGAAATCTTTCCTAGTGTTGAGTCGTGTTTATATGTTGCTATTTCTTTTGTCGCGGTGTTTTGTTACAATTTTTGGTCCTAAGCATGTTATAAAAGTTTACCAATAATACAATAGTAATATTTGTGTTAATCCTTTAACCATTCCATATATTGAGTAAGGGCTCAAACCTCACTTGTTTAAAAAAAGGGTGAAGATTGAAAACAATAGACAGTAAAAGAGAATTTATTTTATAATTTATTTTATAAAAATCAAGTATCAATTGTAACAGAATGATGATCGTTTTTTAAAGAATAAAAATGAGATGCTAGATGTATTAGATGTAAAATTAGACAATAGTTATTAAATAGAGATCAAAACAAGCTTAGATTATAGTAATGATAATTTATAGGACAGATAAAGAATTATTCAAATAAATAAATTCGCAATAAAATCAAAAAAGATCAGGCGAATGATAAATAGACTTGGTATTACTAGTACATTAAGGAAAAGTATATTTTTAAGGAAAAAAAAACAAAGTATGTTACAGCAGTATCAATTGGTAAAAAAAAAGAGTGGAAAAGCTTTGAGAGATAAGAGAATCAAAAGTTAGTAAAATCAAAATCAAATGATGGATATTAAATAGAAGAATCAAAAGAAGAATTGAGAATCAGTAGAGCAAAATAAAAAAGGAGATAGGTGGTAGCTGGGAATGAAGAGAAGAGAAACCCCGTTGTGCGATATTTCAGGTCCACAGCAGTTGACTCAACATACTGCGAATCGAAACAATACCGTCTACAATCACAAATTACT
Organism: Culex pipiens pallens; assembly: GCF_016801865.2. NCBI lineage: Eukaryota > Metazoa > Arthropoda > Insecta > Diptera > Culicidae > Culex > Culex pipiens. Next base: position 161,892,368 of record NC_068938.1, read on the forward strand.
TCCCTTTCCCACATTGTCGCGTCCCTTTCTTTTAGCCGTCTCGACTCTGACCCGCGGTGGTCAAAGGTTTACGATCCGTTTCCACAGGCCACCAGCTAGGTCATCATGAAAACCAAGCCAACGTGGAGGTAAGAAAATAGGACACTTGCAAGGAACCAGAGCTATACTGTTTTGATCAAGATAATTCGGATGATCTAACAGAACTACGGATGTAGTTAGTTGCGCTCCTTCCAGGATGTTCCTTACGTGGACGTCAACCAAAGAGCACGCAACAAGGTCAGTGCCATTGCATGCTCTTAGGTATCAATCCTTGGCCTGCCTCAAAATTTTTAAATCTTTAACCTATAATATGACATCAAAAATTGTGGCATTAAAGACTTTAAGAATTCAAGATTTGATAAAATTTTGTTCTATTGATTGTTTTTAATTTTCATTTTGTTTTATTTTGAAATGCTTGAATTTTGTTTTTTTTTTATTTTTGAATTCCTGAATTTTTGGAGTTTTGAATTTTAGATTTTAAAAATTTTAAATTTAGAAATTTCGGAAATGTAATATTAAAAAAAATAAGGTTAATAAAACAGCACCCAAAACTCAAAAGAAATTGAATATTCAGAGCCGATAGCAGATGTTAACAATGATTTGAGTGTAAGAATAAATTTAAGAAATCATCAACAAAAATAATCTTTTCATGAAGATTATGTCAACGTGTCTTATTAAGACATTTCAAACAAACATTTTCGGAAGAAAAAATCAATTTTGTTTCAGTAACAACTTCTAGAAATCTTGTATTTAAAATTTCGCAATCGAAAAGTAGCTCACATTTTTTTTTTGATTAGGTGCACCGTTTTCCAAATATAGCCACTCAAAGTTAAAATTTGTCCGATAAAATCCGGCTTTTTAACTTTTTAAAATATTGTCCATTCCTGAAAATGTTGTTTTCGAAAAGTTCAGAAAATATCGATTTCGTCTAAAAAACATTGAAGGTTGGACTATTGGTTGCTGAGATACAGCGGATTAAAGAAAAAAAAACAGTAAAATTGTGTTTTTAAGTCTCACCCAAACAAACCTCCAATTTCAAATGTCGATATCTCAGCAACTAATGGTCCGATTTTCAATGTTAAAATACGAAACATTCGTAAAATTTTCCGATCGATTCTCGGAAACAATATTACGAAATTTTTTGAATCAAGACTAACATTTCAAAAAGGCCAAACATTCAATACTACAATTATACGAGTGTTTTCACAACTTATGTCAATGTCCATCGGAATTAGCGTCCATTTGTTTTTAGGACCTAATAAAAAAAATCTAGATATGTAATCTGCCCCTGATCGCATAAATGTCCCATATGCATTTTCATCGTTTTTGAGTTATGGATGCAGTTTGGTTCAAAATCGTGTGCTCTTTCTGAAAAGCTTATAACATCCAGTACTTTGTTGTAGAAATCAGGAAGAAATCCAGTTTTTTCGTGAAAACTTAACACGTAGCCTTATGTGTGGGACAAACTTGAAATGCGTTTTTCTCAGCTTGCTGTTTTTGCATATCGGACATTTATGCGATCATGGGCAGCATGAAATAGCTGAAATCTTGGTCGAGTTGCATTTCGTTACCGACGTCCTGTATGACATTCGTCCAATGAAATTTGTTTGGGTAAGTTTCAAGAAGATTTATTGATAAGATAAATATCCAAGCCAACTCGCGCAAAGAAAGCATTAATATAATTTTTGTTCAATTTTCCAAGTACAAGATCTATTTCAATTAGGGGAAACAGTTGATTAAATGAAATTCCTATCTGCCCTAACAAGAATGTTGTTATTGCACAGTTATCACACATTCGCAGTGCAACCGCAGTACGTTCTTCCATTCGGGCGGCAGAAAGAAACAGGTCATTGCCGTTGCCGTTGTCGTCACCGTTTCTCACATTTCTCGCATTTCCCCGTGAATCATCAATCCATCAACCAGCCGCCGCCATCTAGCAGGCGGCCAAGCAAGGCAAAATTCCAACAAGAAAATTCTACTCGCACCCCACTTTCTCCTACTCAGCCCCTCTTCCTCCCATGGCCTGCTACACCCTATAACAAGTGCTGATAATGAAGAAAAATGAAACAACCTTGCCAACCAGAATTTTTAATCCACCCCCACAATGTTTCTCTTTTCGCAAGTTTAATTATCACATTCTCACACTGTTCTGCCAGTTGCCTGGTGGCACCTCAATTTAGTCTTCCGTTTCTTTCAGGGGTTAAAGTCCCCGAACTTCCGGCCCTGAACTGCACAGTCAAGTCGCTCGATTGTGGCAACCCCGAAGCAAGTTATGAAGAAATAATTAGGCTGTGACAAATTTGGGCCATTTTTCCCAACCCAGCTACTGCTTACCGTAATAAGTGTCCTCTGTCCTCGCTGGTGCTTCTCCGGCTGTCCCGCTAGGCCTTCCAAGGAGAAGGGGAGGAGTTGTCTTCGACAGGTTCCCTTTTTTCTCTCTCTCTCTCTCTTCACGACCAAACTGGCAGCGAAAACATTTGGAACCAGTAAACCTTCCGCTGCAGCTCACTTTGTGTCCATCAAGGTCCTTGAGTGTGGATTTCTCTTTCGAGGCGAATGTCGCAATCCCGATGACCGACCGATGCAGTTGTGTGAAAAATCGCCAATTATTGTGGCGATAAGTAATTTTTTCTTCTATTTTTCCAGCTCCCCCGAAAGCGACTGTGCCTGCCTGCCTGCTGCTTCTTCTTTGCTTGTTCCGAGTTTTTTTTTTTATCTGACGTGACAAATCACTTGACGTTTTGGCTGCGTGCGGAAAGGGGTGGGGGATTGGTCAGCGCTGGCTGCATTCTGACCAGAGATGCCATCTAAAATCTGCCGATATTGGAAAAATCTGTACGATGCTAAATATTGGGGATTGATAATTTCTTACACTCAAAGTAAAAAGTATCCTTTTTTCAAGTTCACCCGTCGTCACCCTTTAAAAGGGTATCGAAAATGTACTGAATTTGACATACCCTTTGAAAAGGATGACGCCGGGTGAACTTTAAAAAAGGATAGAAAGTATCCTTTTTGAGGATTGAAAGCAGGGCTGCGGAGTCGGGTCATATTTCAAGCGACTCCGACTCCAACTCCGACTCCGGCTTTCTGAGATTAGCCGACTCCGACTCCGACTCCGGCTCCGGCTTTCAGCTCCAACCGACTCCGACTCCGACTCCAACTCCGGCCTACCAATTCTAGCCGACTCCGACTCCGACTCCGACTCCAGCTTTCAACAAATGGTTGGCTCCGACTCCGACTCCGACTTCACATATTTTTGAATGTTTCAAAAGTTAGTTAACTATTATTTCAAAAACATTGATAAATAGGATTATTTAAAAACTCTCTAAGTTTAAAATAAACGGAAAAAAATCTAGTTTTACAAGTGTTTTACGTTATTGAAACAGAAATCAAAAAATATCTCCAGTTTTGAAGGCATTTTCAGAAGAACAGTTTGGTTAGTTATTTGGATTTATTTACTTAATCTCAAATTTTCATTAAATTTATTAATAGCTCAAATTTTAAATTGATATTTTTTGAATGATCATTAAAAGAAAGCTGGCCCTAATGATCGATTTAACAGGCAATTCAATTTGCTCACATTTAGGGTGGCATTTATCATAAGCACAGTGCCTATATCTAATGCATCTAAAAAAAATCTTCGTGGTAAGAACGCTTAAGTGTTTTTTTTTTTCAAATATTCGTGACCTAGAAAATATTTTACCTGGGATTTTTTTTCTAATTTTAAAATTGTCTATACATTTAAAAAGAGGCGCGCGATACATCTTGAATCTTCACCTTAAACGAAGCTTTATGTATGGTCGCGCCTCCATCAAAATATATGAAAAAACTTAGAATTGGATAAAAAACTAAAATCCACAGTTAAAATATTTTTAAAGTCACGGAAATTTAAAAAAGATCCTTAAGCTTCCTAGAAAAAATGTTTTAGGTACATTGAGTTGCAATATTCTATCAGAATGGCGTGGGAAAAACAGTATGAGAAAATTCTTACCGGTTGAATAATATTTTGATTTTATTTATTTTGAATCATGTTTGAAATATAAATTAAAATCCTATAATTTTTCTATACATTTTTTTAACTTGAAATTCTATCCTATCCTGAAATCTTAAGATTTCTTCAACGATAATATGCAACAATATCAAAATAGTTTGCCTAAGTATCAACATTCTCAGATTTTAATAGAAAAATAGTAAACATGAAGACAATCGATAAGTATATAACATATTCAATGATTAATTCAAAATTAGTTGCAACTTGTTTTGATACTTTTTGTCAGTTTCTAATATTATAAGCGCGACACTTTTTTTTTTTTACTCAAATGTACATGTTGAGTTCCAAGTAATAGATTGTTATAATCGTTGATTATTTGTTGGAAGAGTTATACTGTCAGTGATTTTTTGTCCGATTTCCATAAATAGTGTTTATTATTTTTTATGTTTTTATGTATCTCGTAACTTTTTTCATGAAAAATGATTCACATATAACCTCCAAGACATTCGCTATCGGTGTAAAAGATGGCTGTGTGTGAACTAGATTAAATTTGGTCAAATTTGAATTGAAAGGGTACATAAATGTAGGCAAAAGGAAGCAGTCGAGAATCAATTAAATATTTCTGACTACAGAACCAATATTGTTTTCAATGTTTGAGTTATGATGATACTACATACTTGGGTAAGAGTGGATTTACAGGTTTTCATTTAGTGATAATAAATCACTAAAAAATGAAAAAATGTCAACGCATGCGACTTGAAAAACAATTAAAAATATAAGACGTGTAATAAATAAAGCAATATTATAGCAAATACTGAAAAATAAAAAAAAACATAATATTTGTTAAATTTAAGATAACTCCGACTCCGACTCCAACTCCGAGTTATCAGAAATTTTCGGCTCCGACTCCGACTCCGACTCCAGCTAATAAAATTTAGCCGACTCTGGCTCCGACTCCGACTCCAGCTGTTCGAGTTTTGACGACTCCGACTCCGACTCCGACTCCAGGTCTCCAAAAAGACCCGACTCCACCGACTCCGGCTCCGACTCCGACTCCGACTCCACAGCCCTGATTGAAAGTACCCTTTTGAGGGATACTTCTGACTTTGAGTGTAGCAACCTTTAAGGCTGATAAGGACCTCGACCATCGCCAAAACGCGAGAAAGTTCGCTAAAACTAGCAAAAAGACGCTATTTTCTCAGTCTGCACACTGTAACTGAAAATCGCACTTGGCTGAGTTCGTTTTTGCACTTTTTCATACGAATTTTTCAGTTCAACTACGATTTCACTTTTTTTTGTTATCGTAGTCGAACTGAAAAATTCGTATGAAAAAGTGCAAAAACGAACTCAGCCAAAAAATACTGGTTTAAGACTAGTATGGAGATCGGAAGAAAAGGGGTCAAGAAACAGCTTTACAAACAGCAGAACAATGGAGAAGGAGCGTTTTCTTTGGGCTTTTCTTCACCCTCTCTGACTTGCTTTCGCTGCTGCTGCTGCCCATTTGAAATTTTTCTTGACCGGTTCCTTCCGATGTGCATACACCGCTTTAGTAAAAAAAAAAAAAAAACAGAAACAGCAATTTGTAAAATTTTGCTAGTTTTTCTGCTGTCAGATATTTTTTGCAGTAATTCGACGGCAACATTTCAAAAAGCATCATGTACAAACCGCGCATTTATGCTGAATTTCTGGTATGATTTATATAGCGATAGATGTTTAAAAATATGTTGAACATTTTTTTCAAAGAATTGCAATATAATATTTTTTAACATTAAGCACTATGATTACAAAATATTGATTTTTGATTAAGCGAGTTGAATTTTTTGGCTCTATCTCCCCTACATTTATCAATAAAATTTCAACCGCAGCTGAATTTGAGCCATCAACTGCGAGAAATAAGCTTTCAAATTATTTGGATTACCTCTAATCAGTGTTGCAAATGAGTGATAGAAAAGCTGTCAATTGATTATCTCTGCACCGAAAATATCCGAGAGTATAGCGGCTGTCACTATCCAGGGTTTTAAGCGAAGATGGCGTTCGAATGGTGAACGTCCGAAATGTCAAAATCGCGCAGTAGCACCAACATTAGAAAAAATATGTGGCTGTTATGCCATGGCACACTTTTTTCGTAATGTTGGTACCACTGCGTGATTTTGGCATTACGGGCGTTCACCTTTCGAACGCCATATTCGCTTAAAAACCTGCATAGCTTGTGAGACCTCTTCTTGTGTCTCGTAATTCCCAGCGATATCATTCTCTCTCTATCACTCCTCCCCTTTTCCTCGACTAAGCGCTCTCACCGTTGATTCTCTCAATCTCTCCGAAAACTGCAATGAGAGAACGCGAGATGGCTATTAGAAGCCGACCACGCCACACAAAAAAATATTACTGTAATGACAAAAGTATTTTACTCTTGAATTAAAAAGTGGGTAAAATTTGCTAAATTAAAAGTTTTTTTTCTTGTTTTAAAAACGAAAACTTTTACTGCTGAAGTTTTTGAAAATCTCACTACCAACTGATTTAAAAGTGTTAACTTTTAACACGACTGGATAATTTCTTTCATTTTGTGGTTCTCGTATAACCGTGTTCCTAAGTCCCAAATGTAAACAAACTTTTTGGTAGTTCCGGTGGTGACGCGAAATCAAACGCGGCCGCAGCCAGAACATGGACGAGGATACCTTCGTGAGCCAAAGCGGCAGCAGCGGAACGCCTTCGAAGGTGGCTGGTGCGGGTGCAGGACGAGGTCGGAGAGTTTAGGGTAAAGTTGGTTTTCGAAAAGGACAAGGCTAGCTTCCTACAGAACCTGCAGCTGTTTCACAACAGGAATGGATTAGAAGGAATCTTGGATGTTTTGTGGGTTTTGTGATTGATTTTATTTGTTTTTGCAGGACGCCGTTGATGCGGTTGCCGAAGATCACAGGTCGAGATGCGGATTTGCACCGATTGTTTTCGATGGTGGTGACCCGCGGTGGTTGGTTGAAGGTCAATTCCCGCAAGGACTGGGACGAGATTATAGAGGAGATGGCGCTGAAGAAGAGGAAGAGATTGACAACGAGAAGCGGCATAATTGAAGGTAGTCAGCAGCGCTATGTTCCGGAAGTGATGAGGGGACAGTGTGGGATGTCCTGCGAGTTGTATAAGTATCCCGAGTACGATGAGCTGATTTTGTCGTTGTTGACGAACGAGCAAGACATCTCAGATCAACGTTTGCATGCTGATGGCCAACGAGAGCAAACAAACGCTAAAGGTGGATTGATGTCCGAAGCTGATTACGGTTCTGTTGGCGCACGGAACCGGAGTTTTCAACCATTTCTCGCTGCGTAACATGTTTGACAAGTATTACGCAAACATCCGGAAGAACAGTTTGTACCGGTTCTAGAAGGACTGCCTGTACGAAAGGCCGCAGATCCTGGAGCTGTCGTACTTAGATTACTTCCAGAACTTGGAATAAGATCCGAAGAAGTCACCGGTGAGTATTGAGAAAGCGTTCAGTGTCTAGCCAACTTCACTTACTTTCAAACTTTTTCAGCAAATCCTCGTCCGCGAACGCTCGACCCGCGACGGCGCAGTCGAATTAACTTGGACGACGAACTGGCAAAATCTGTATCATTCTCGAAGGAGGACGAAGTGTTGGAAAACGATTCCGGTTCCAAGGGCCTCATCAGCCTCAAGTACCGAATGCGCTTCCATAACCGGAAACTACCCGTTCAGGCGCTTAACTTCCCAGCCGGAAAACGTCGGCTTCCCTTCCCGAATCAACAGCCAATGGCCAACTCCTCCAAGCCTGTCTTGATGAAGGCCGGCAACGAGACCACCCTGTTCTCTACATCGCTGTCGCGCGTCGAAACGTCCGTCCGAAACCGTCCAGCCTGGGGTCTTCGGAAGTGACCGGTGACGTACCGTAAGAATCGGTACAGCTGATGTTGGCCAACCTTGGGCAGAAGCGTTAAATACAATAAAAAAAATGTTTTTTAGCATGCTGTTTTGAACTTTTGAAAATAAATATAAAAATCAAGCTTATTTTTCTGAAATTATCACTGTAGTATTAAATGTAGTTTTTTCTTGCCATAAAAGGTTTCCTTTCCAATTAAAAGTAAAACACTTTTACCGATACAACGATTTTGTTCCAGAAATGCATGGTAGTATCAAAAACTTTCCAACTTTTAAATTAAAAAGTTTGAACTTTCTACGAATATTCACCAACGCGAACTTTTAATCCAACGAACGATCTTTTTAAATTTAGAGTATTTTTTCTTTGTGTGCATGACGTCCCATAAAACTGCGCTTGCAGAAATTGGTTTTGTGCCGGCTTTTATGGTTAAACGCTGTGAGGGTTGGATAATCGTGCAAGCGGGAATGAGAGAGAAAAGGAAAATGTCAATCGCGAGTGTGTAAACACGAACACGTGTTCGGCTTTGTTCGGCACTGAGAGTTTCACTAAGGAGAGAAAAGCAGTTGTATTTGAGGCATGAATATTCAGGCGGGATAATTGTAGTTGCTGAGAGCTGATATTTTGATATTTTAACAACCCTGCCTCTAATATCTATTATTTATCATCGCCATTTTTAACAACCATCTCCATAACTTCATTTGGCAAGACGAAGACTTATTTTTGCCAAAATAAAACCTATTTGGCATAAGACGTTTGAAGACGTATGAAATGTCATTTTTCCATAACTCCTGACTAGGTTTTAACAAAGGTTTTATCAATGCTTTGAGGATGTTGTTAGGATTCAGTTGTAAAGCCTTGAACTCCTATGTAGGTTTTATAAATAGGCCGTAACAACCTTTTGCGGAGGTCCTTTTGGGTTTTAAGTGGGGTTTATCAAGGTTCTGGGGAGTTTGTTGCGACTAAGGGGTTTTAATGTTGGTTTTGGCTGATAGGTTTTATAGCGGTTGTGACAGCTTTGATAAAGCCTTAAATGTTACTTTGGAGGCCACCTCGTCGTTGCCCATCTTCCGTCATGCAGAGTAACGACGTTCTAGCAGGATTCTAGCAGAGTTCATACAGTGCTGGATATTCTCACAGCGTTCTAGCAGAAATGTTCCACCATTCTAGCAGGATTTTGATAGAATCAGCTCTGCTAGAATATTTCATGACTGGGTTAGTGTGAAAAAGTTAGATTTTTTTCCGGTTGAGAAACGCTGACCCACAGACTCATAAGTATGCTTAATACAGATTTCTAAGGAATGCACCTGGCATCCCTGCCTCAACTCAAAACGTCAAACATCGCGAGCGACAACATAACCTCCAAACAGCAAGCGTTCACACATTCAGGCAGCACACCACGCGCGTGCTGGGCATAATATTTTGGTGGAGGAATTCCGTGAAGAAAATCGTGGAATTCTCGCGTGGTGGCGAATAATTTGAATTTAAAAAGTTAATTTAACGCGGAAGGTGTGTAGTTTGGTGGGTTATAGTTGCGGGCAGTGAGATAAATTAAAAAGAGCCCCAAAATGTCGGATGTTGGTAAGTTTTGGCGTCTGTTTAGCAACGACTCGTGCTCGTCACGAGGTTGTCTGGACCGTTTTTTTTTTGGTTCCGTCGGATTGATTGGATCTTTTTTTTTTTTTGTTTTTTAGAAATGGGTTCCCCACACATTAAGAAGGAGAAGAAAAAGAAGAAGATCAAGCAGGAGCCGGGAGTTGAGGTTGAGAATTTAGGGGAGATTCAAAAGTCCGGGGACTTCCAGATTAAGCCTTCGGAGGCGATTGCCAAGCTGGAAACGTCCAAGTGGCCGCTGCTGTTGAAGAACTTTGATCGGTTAAACGTCCGTACGAATCACTATACGCCGTTGCCGTTTGGATCGTCGCCGTTGAACCGGAAGATTAAGGATTACGTTACGTCGGGCTTTATCAATTTGGACAAACCGTCGAATCCGAGCTCGCACGAGGTCGTCGCATGGATCAAGAAGATTTTGAAGGTCGAGAAGACCGGTCACTCGGGAACGCTGGATCCCAAGGTGACGGGATGTTTGATTGTTTGTATTGACCGCGCCACTCGGCTGGTCAAGAGTCAGCAAAGTGCTGGCAAGGAGTACGTGGCCGTTTTTAAGCTGCACTCGGCGGTGGAGTCCGTCGCGAAGGTCAACCAAGGGTTGGAGAAACTGCGGGGAGCTCTGTTCCAGCGACCGCCACTGATTTCGGCCGTTAAGCGACAGCTTCGTGTCCGTACGGTGTACGATTCCAAGTTGTTGGACTACGACGATCAGCGCAACATGGGTGTGTTCTGGGTCAGTTGCGAGGCAGGTTCCTACATTCGTACCATGTGCGTGCATCTGGGTCTGGTCACCGGCGTCGGAGGCCAGATGTTGGAGCTTCGTCGTGTTCGTTCCGGTATCCAGTCGGAGAAGGACGGAATGGTCACCATGCATGACGTGCTGGACGCTCAATATCTGTACGAAAATCACAAGGACGAGTCCATGCTGCGGAGGGTGATCAAACCGCTGGAAGGTCTGCTGATTGGCCACAAGCGTATCATCATGAAGGACAGCTCGGTCAACGCGGTTTGCTACGGTGCCAAGATCATGATTCCCGGAGTGCTTCGTTACGAGGATGGTATTGAAGTTGATCAGGAAATCGTTATCGTCACCACCAAGGGTGAAGCGATCGCGTTGGGAGTGGCCCTCATGACGACGGCCACGATGGCCAGTTGTGACCATGGAGTTTGCGCAAAGATCAAGCGCGTCATCATGGAGCGTGACTTGTACCCGCGCAAGTGGGGTCTCGGACCGAAGGCCTCCATGAAGAAGCAGCTGATTGCCAGCGGAAAGCTGGACAAGTTTGGCAAGCCCAACGACAAGACGCCAAAGGAGTGGCTGACCGGCTACACGGATTACAACAAGGCCAAGCCGAGCAACGGAAACCAGGTCGCCGCCGAGGAAGACGATGAAGTCGTCGGTGGAAAGGTGAGCAAATCTTGAAGAAGCTCAAACAAATTTAAATGCTAACCCCGCTCTTTATCAACAGCGCAAGCTGAGCATCGGAAGTGCCGCCGACAACTCGATGGACACGTCGGCCATCGACGCTGGCGAGGGCAAGGAGAAGAAAAAGAAGAAGAAGAAGCAGAAACAGGACGAAGAAGCGCCCGAGGAAGCCGCCGCGGAAGCCACCGAGCCAGCGGAGGCTGATGCTACCGAAGAGGTGCGTAATTCTATCTACTTTGGAGGTTACAGAACATAACACTAACAGTCTTATTCGTTTCTTTCACAGACCTCCGAATCCAAGAAGGAGAAGAAGAAAAAGAAGAAGGACAAGAAGCAGCAGGAGGAAGCAGAATAAGTGTTGCTCAAGTTCTCGCGCAGCGTCGTCTTCTCGGTGGACCGGTGGACCAGTCCACGCCGTAATACTTCAGATACTACTACTTTACACACGACTAGGGCAAAAGGGCGCTCTATCGTACCACAACAATCCTAATTTTACACACAGTGTGCATTTCTGCTGAACTGATTTGCTGTGGACTTTTTTGTTTTAGAATTCAAACCATCTTTTTTTCACAATACAAAGTCAAAGTGAATACACAAACACACATTTGCCAGTCAAAGTAATTCAGGTTTAGCTAGTACACGATGGAAACATGTTCGTTTTCTTGAACCTCGATAGTGTCAGATTGAAAATGTTACGAAAGTATGCTTCGTAAGCGGAAAATACAAACCAAGCTTCGGATAGGACTCTTTATCCAACACGTGATTGGGCGCTGAACAGATTGCGATACCTTTCTGTTGCGGGGGTATCGTGAATTTGTTGCAAGACAAAGTTTGTTTACATGTACTTTTAAGATGATTGAAGAATTATATTTGCTAATAATTGTAAAATTAGTTGACCAATTTTCTTATACCAAATATCCGAAAAATGATCATTTTTAAATAGTAGTTTATGCAAGAAGTGGCAATAAGAAGATTTTTTCAGCACGAGTCGTAAAACCGTAAAACACCCTTTGAACAGAATTATAAGTCAAATGTCCATATATTTAGTCAATGAATCGTTTTAATCAAAACATTTTTTTTTGCAATTCCGTCGTGAAACTACTTACTTTTCCTGTCATTCTTGAACGACGAAATAGCCTACTTTTCTGTACCAAAAATAACAGAATCGAATAGCAACACTTTTCAAAATAAATGCTGAAAAGTTCTACTTTTCAGCACTGAAATGGGTGCTGAAAAGTTGAACTGTTCAGCACTTGTTTCGAAAAGTAATACTTTTCAACATTTTTTGATTTAAACGATTTATTGACAAAATACATGAATATTCGACTTGAAATTTCACTCAATGGGTGTTTTTCGAAATTGCAAAAAATGTTGTATGGAACTCGTTGCAAAACTTGATTTTTTCAGCACTCGTCGTATTTATCCAACTCGGTGAACCTCGTTGGATAAATGTACGACTCGTGCTGAAAAAACCCTCTTTTTGCAACTTGTTGCATAAACTACTATTTCAGCATTCGTTTCAGTGCTTAAAAGTAGAACTTTTCATCATTTGTTTTGAAAAGGGTTACTATTCGATTCGAAAAATATTTTGAAATTTTTGGTATCAAGACTAACACTTCAAAAGGGCCAAACATTCAGTATTACGCCCATATGAAATGACTTGATTACAAAATTTAAAAAAAAATTCAAGGTTCATAAAATTTCACAAATGTTTCATTTTTGAACATTGAAATTGGGAAACAGCGAAAGAGCTTATTTACACCTAAACTCCCAAGCTCGACAAAAGAGGGAATTTCCATTAAGTTTCCTTCTTTTTCTCCAGCTTGGGAGTTTAGGTGTTAATAGTTTAAATAGACACAGCCAAGAGCTTATTAAATGAGCTCTTTTTAAAGCACAAAAAAAAGTGATTAGGTTAGCCTTTTATGTTGTTCATACAAAACAATACAAAATTCAAAATAACGTATTGTAAAAAAAAGGTTAAACAAGTCCACATTTGGCGAAGGACCAACTCAGGGCCCCTTGGAACGTAAAAAACAGACTGTCTGTTTAAAAAAGCCGCGATCCATTTTATTTCTGAATTAATTTAAAATTATTTTCAAACAAAATTTTATTAAAAACAATTAAAACATAATTTTATTAACCAATCACTCACGTCCGAGGTTATCTAACCATTTAATTTGTATGGGAGAAAAATTATATCCCTCGTGGTTAAAAAGTCCTCAAAAGAAAATGCTACGTTATTTGTGGATGGGGCGATTGCGCCTTACAAACTTTGTTAAAAATGTTTGTGGTTTTAAAAACAAACCCGAGTACCTAATTATGTTTTCTAGGCTAATAGTCTACGGAAAACGGAATCGACGTAACACCTTATAATAGTCTACAAAACTTCAAATAAAAAGAGGCCAAAATCTCGAAACAAATCCTGACATAACATAAAATGGAGAGGTTTCCTAAGAAATTATTATAAACAGCCAAAACCCAATCCATGACCCTTCCAGAACCTCGAAAACCCCAAAATCCATCAGAGAATCCGTGCTCAAATCCCAAATGTTTCGCTTGATTTTTTCCCTGAGTGCAACTTTGCCCAACGATTTCAGCCCAAATCACCAGCTTTCCCCGCGTCAAACCGCACCACTCACCAACTCACTGGGCACTTTGCAGCTGGGACCTCCCCAAAGATATTTTGCCTCATCCGGAGTGCACCTTTCACTGTCCACATCCGGCAAATCTTACCCTTGCGGGCCGTGCTGACTTCCGGTGCTCGGGAAAACCCACGAAAAATCCACAATCCGTCCGTATTCCGGCCGCTCGAAATCGTTTTACTTGCCAAGTGGCACGGCGGCAGCCATTTTCGTTTGAGCTGTCAAATGAAAGACAAAAAAATATAAATTCGTTTGCTTTCTCGCTCGGTCCGCCAGTCGCGGTTGAGACTTTGTACGGTGCAGACGGGCCACGCTCGTTCCTGGTGCGAAATTTTGTTGATTTGCCAGCAAAAGTGTGTGTCCGATCGGTGCAGGAGACCGAAGAAGTGGTGCTGCGGTGGGGTTCGGTGGTGATTCTGGGAGGAACAGTTCCAGCAATGAATCAACCTGTGGCCGGTGAGGGCTGAACGTGCGTGCATTGTGCAAGGCTCAGGTCGGGATCGTGTCACGACGTGACAATTCCCGCAAAACGTGCAGAGCAGTGAAGAAGAAGCGCCAAAGTGACTTTTTTTGTGGCGAGAAGACGATCAACAACAAAAACAACAGTGAGAGAGCGAGTTCAAAACGTGAGAGTGAAGAGAGCGCAAACTGTTACCGGGAGAGAGGAACGATCCCGTCGTGCTTTTTTGGGGTGTTTTGCACTAATCAACGCTGGACGGACAGGTTTGTTATGTTTGTTTTTATGCTCTTTTGGGGGGTTATAGTGAATACATTTGGGGAAATGGAGCTATCTCCTTAGAAGGCATTGTATTTTCTTGAAAAAATATAAATACTGTTAGATTTTTCTATTATTTTTGTTTTAATAGATGGTTTAATTTGAAGCTAGCGTGATTTTTCAATGATTAACCTTTATTACTTTTGCCTTAGGCCAATGTGAGTTTTGTCCCCCACCCCTTAAAATTTTCCCAGAAATTTCAGGGGCCAAAAATGGACATTTAAAAAAAAAAGTTGTAAGCGAAAAGTTGAACTTTTCAGCACTTGTTTCGAAAAGTAATTTTTTTCAACATTTTTTTGATTGAACGAATAATTGAAAAAATAGATGAACATTTGACTTATAATTTCACTCAAAGGGAGTTTTACGGAATTGCAAAAAATGTTGTATAAAACTCGTTGCAAAACTTGATTATTTCAGCACACGTCGTATTTATCCCACTCTGTGAACCTCGTTGGATAAATCGTACGACTAAAGCGGAAAAAATCTTTTTGCAATTCCGTAGTGAAACTACTTACTTTTCCTGTCATTCTTGAACGACGAAATAGCCTACTTTTCTGTACCAAAAATAACAGAATCGAATAGCAACACTTTTCAAAATAAATGCTGAAAAGTTCTACTTTTCAGCACTGAAATGGGTGCTGAAAAGTTGAACTTTTCAGCACTTTATCGAAAAGTAACACTTTTCAACATTTTTTTGATTTAAACGATTTATTGACAAAATGCATGAAAATTTTACTTAAAATTTCACCCAATGGGTGTTTTTCGGAATTGCAAAAAATGTTGTATGGAACTCGTTGCAAAACTTGATTTTTTCAGCACTCGTCGTATTTATCCAACTCGGTGAACCTCGTTGGATAAATGTACGACTCGTGCTGAAAAAATCCTCTTTTTGCAACTTGTTGCATAAACTACTATTTTGCAACTTGTTGCATAAACTACTATTTTCCTGGAGTTTTAAGTCCGCACTGTAGTCCAATAAACAGGCCGTGGCAAATATTTTTCAAAGTTTATGTCACCCCCCTTCCAAATGACCTGAAAAATCAGGGGGCAGAAAGAATATTTTTTCAAAAAACTTAAAAAATGTAATGTAAATAGAAGTCTAATCAACCAAAAACAATTTAAAATGCATTTTCCTGCATTTAAAATCATATTTACGTGTCGGGGCTGCCCCTGATCGCATAAATGTCCCATATGCATTTTCTTCACTTTTGAGTTATATATGCAGTTTGGTTTGAAATCGTGCGTTCTTTCAGAAAAGCCTATAACATCCGGTACTTTGTTCTAGAAATCAGGAGGAAATCCATTTTTTCGCGAGCCTTATGTGTGAGACAAACTTAAAACGCGTTTTTCTCAGTTTGCTGTTTTTGCATATGAGACATTCATGCGAACATGGGCAGTGGGGTTGATCAAAAAAATTTGAAATGTTTGTGAAATTCCGTTGAACATTACCGCAAATAATTTTTTTTTGGCGAAAAAAATCGTCGATACTTAGATATTTTGAAAACTCATGACTGCTATCCAACGTTAGTGAAAATGAAAAAAATCTACAGATTAAACTAGAGCTAAAAGAAGTACCAAAGTAACATTTGTTTTAAAAAATGTTTATGGAACGTTTTGAATATTTATTAACATTAAAAGTTGCAAAGAACACTAAGAAAAAGGACTTAAACAAATTTCATCTTTTGGTTTAGTTTTCTGATGTAAACAAGGGTGCCCAGCTGTAGCAAAGCTGTAAAACTTAATCCTGCAAAGTTATTAGCAATTTAAAAAAGTCATTTTTGTATGAAAAAATTTTTTTTCGCCAATTTTAGGCTCGGGTATCAATGGATTAATCTCAACCAATTTTGCTCAAAATTTGCACAGATGCTTAAAATAATCCAATATACCGTTTTCAGCTTTCTGGGAACCCTAATGTAGATAGATTTGTAGATTCTCCCCTCTTAAATTTATCTATAAATCATGGATTAAAAAACAATGTGGACACTATTTTGGAAATCTCAGAACCCCCTCCCCCTCCCCCTTTTTGTATGTAGCGTAGACAATAACATACACCCCCCCATCCCCTCCTCTAGTGTCGGTGGTGGTTTATGAATGGCCCATTCATCAAAAGATTTTTTAAGTATTCAAAAAAGTATGAAAACATTTAAATTTAAGGCAAAAAATGTTTATAAATTTTAAAACATTTTGCCAGTAACAGCACCATAACTGTTATCATGTGCAAAGCATTATGTGATACTTGTTTTGAAAATTCTGCTTGGAAGTAGAAATCTATGGGTCATTCTCCGCCAACTTACACAGCAGTTGCCCCGAACCCTCTTCGACCCCTCGTGACGGAGGGGCGGTACGACCCCATCCATTTTTGAACAGGCGAAAAAATACATGTTTTTCAATCATTTTCAGTCTGAAAAGGTGATGAGATGGAAATTTGGTGTCAAGGAGATTTTTTTTTTTGTAAAATTGAACGCACGATTCGATGGCGTACTCAAAATTCTTCAAAAAGTATTGTTCATCGAAAAAAACACTAAAAAACTTTTGAAAATTTTGCCATTTTCGGTTACTCTACTGTAAAAAATTATGGAACATGTCATTTAAGGGAAAATTAATGTACTTTTTGCAATTCCGTCGTAAAACTACTTACTTTTTCTGTTTTCTGAACCAAAAATAACAGAATCGAGTAGTACCACTTTGAAACATAAATGCTGAACAATCCTACTTTTCAGCACTTGTTTTGAATAGTTATACTTTTCAACATTTTTATGATTTAAACTGTTAATTGACCACTTTTAACTTTTTGAAAACTTTTTTTTATTTTGGCCTATACATATTTTTTTGTATGGCAATTCTGGATATTTTTTTTTTAAAGTCCAATAAGGCCGTTGAAATTATTTTTCAAAGTTAAACGCCCCCCTCCCCCCCTCCCCCCTTCAAAATTGGTCCGAAAAATCAGGGGGCAAAAAAATATCAAAATTTCAATGGAAATAGAAGTCTAATCAACTGAGAACAATCTAAAATGCCTTTTTTTCTGTATTGATAATTATATTTAAAATTTTTGGACTCGTTTAAAAATATTTTGAACTTTTATAAAATTACAAAGTACAGCACCGCCATTTTTTTTTCTCTCAAAAATAAAATTTTCGTCAGTGCTTTGGAAATCAATGATTGCAAAACAACTGGACAGGTGTATGATGCATTTAAAAACACTTTTTTCATGCAAACGTTGACACCGTGGCAATTTTTATTCAAAAAATATTTGCAACGGCCTAAACCAAATTTTCAGTTTTTGCTTTTTGGGTGTTTTTTTTATTCCCCTTGACTCAAGGATGTTTCAAAAACACCCAAAAAGCAATAACTGGAAATTTGGTTTATTCGACCCCCCCTTAAGTGTCCACGTGGTTTATGGATGGTCCCCAATATTACAAACAAAATAAAAAAAAAGTTTGTCTGAACCTTTTGTTATTTAAACGAAAAATGTACCTAACAATTTTGCCGAAGAAACAAAATTGATCAGGAATTCTTTCCTAAGATACAGACTTTCGGAAACATTCCAGGTCAATTTGCAAAAACGAAGAAAAATACCTAAATGAAAAAGCTGTGTTTGCTAATAAACGATTTGTTGTTTAACTTAAACATTTTGTTAGGAATATTTTCAAATGTCCGCCATTACGGGGGTTGTCTTTCGGTTCATAGGACTGCTAGGTTGGGAACTACTCGCATTAAATAAAACATATTTATGAAATAGTGAAATTTTTACTGTAAGATTTTCTGGAATTCAACTGGAGGATCGAAGTAGCCATGCGCGAGATCGGACGTGAAATTTGTTCGGTGCCGAAAATTTGACGTTTTTCTTCGGTTTAGAGTTTTTGTTTTTCATTGCCAATTTCAAGAAAGTTTCTGATGTTTTTTTCTTGGATTTGTTTGTGCTGTAAGTGAATCTGCATGCTGAAGACAATAGTGAAGCTCGGCGAGTTTTTTTTTGTGTGGCGTAACGGAAAGGATTTCCGTTTAGTTCCAGCCGTTCCGGCAAGGCCAGAAGTTATTCACAACCCGTGGATGCCTGGATTCGATGATGTTCTAGTGAAGCAACAGCATCTCAAGTGAAGCAACAGCATTGTATTCGATGTATATTCGGTTTATCGAATTCATTGAAGACCCTTGGTGAGATCTTTCCATACGTTTTTTTTGCTAGATAATTCATATTATATTCTATTTATCAAATGAAATATCCTTCCTACCTCACCCCATCCTCCATGTCCCTCATCCAAATTACATCCCCCCCTCCTCCCTCTTCCCCCTCCTAAAATAATAATAATTACTTGCCAAATTAACACTTACACACCCAACCACAACTCATTCGGAGCGTTTGGTACGGTATGTCCACGCATCCTTCCTCCCCTGTTGATTCTGTGAAATGTGATCCGTTCTCAGAATCTGTCTCTGCGGTTAATGCAACGCAGTAGGCCTGGCCGCTTTATTTTTTGCAATACATTTTCGGGGTTACTCGTATGTAATGCAATCATTAATATTGACAAGAAAGGACTTGGGGCGTAATCTAACCAAAAGTTCTTCCAGGATGCTTTCTTCGGACTGGCTGCGCTTGTGTTCGATTAGATTAGATTAGTAAGATTTTCTGGAATTCAACTCTTCGTGAAATATTTTTTATTGGTATTTTTTTCTAAAGTACTATCAATATCTACAACTTTGCCGAAGACACCAATCGATCTGAAAACATATTTTCGATTGTTAACACATCACTTTGTATGGACAGCTGCAAAATTATGTGATGATTTGTTTGGACGAACCAATGATGCAAAATGTCTTCTTTAGTCACAGGGTAGACCTCCACAATGTTTAAGCCACAAAAATAAACATAGTCCATTTGTGATTTTTGTGTATAATTGTCTATTGAGAAGTAAATTTAGTGCAATACCTACGCTCCAAATTATGTTACAAGACTTTGCCCCTTTTTCACCGCACGTTCCGCAAAATTGTTTTCGGTGTCTATTTTCGACTTTGTTTTCATTTCTGATACCCCCATCCACACAACCCCCGTCCCACGCCCTCCCTTCCCCCATCATTCGAGATTTAAGAGCGAGTCCACGAACAGGGCATACCCCTTTGTATGGGACGTCGTATGATAAAATTATCACCAGAAAATGGGATCTAAGGGGTCCCCCGAGCAAAAATTTACAACCAAAAAATTCACTAAAAGTAAAAGTGTCTATTTAATATGTTAAACTGCCTTACCCAAAGCGTTCTCAGTCTCAGATGGTAGTCCCAGATGTCCCCTACAAGCTGCAGGTAGAACCGAGTTGATATCTGGATGGAACACTTTTTTATTTGAGTTTGAAAATTATGCTATTTTTTCACTAAAATGCCAATAACTCCCTTTAGATTTAATTAATTGGGATGCTCTATCCTGCATTTTGTTGCATTTTTTAAGCCCTTTCAGATGCATTTTGAATTTTGAAAATTAATTGAATTTTGCCTAAGTAATAGCCTTTTTAAGATTTTTGACGTTTTTGAACCTTCAAACTTTGTGTCCCGATTTGCCCCACTTCCCGTTGACCTAGAGTGCTCTTATTTTGGCCAGATGCTAGTTTTATATGTACAAACAACCCCTGAAAATTTCAGGCAGATTGGTGAGGTCGATGCGAGATGGGTATGCTTTGCTCGTGGATTCGCTCTTAATTCCGTTACTAATCGCTCTGCGTAATATTAATCGTGTGTATTTATTTTTCGTTCTTCTCTGTGTGTTGTTGTTTCTTCCAGGAGGTGGCCAAAAATATCTCTTTTATTGTACCATCATCATCATCCTACATCACCGGAGGTCAGCGGGAGCAGGAGCGCGCGCGCGCGTAAATTTAGCGCCCTCGTGCAGCAATAGAATTTTAAAACGGTCATTTTACATGCGCCAGGATGGAAGGACAAGCGCTAGTGCAACTGGCGGAAGTCGCTCCTGCCGAGGTGACTGCTGGTGGTGGTGGAGAGCCACACGTTTTCGCAGCAGTGCGTGATGACGCCGCCAAAAATCACGGTCAGCAGCAACAGCAACAGCAGCAGCAGCTACAGCCGCGATTGCATGGAAATAAGAAACAGAACAAGCATTTCTCGCGCCAGCAGAGCAAGAACAAAAAGTGGAAGCTGAATAAATTTAGGCGCAATCAGAAGGACTGCGGGGGGAAGAAAAAGGATCAGGTTAAGGGTGGGCCGGAAGGGGTTGCGGTTGGTGGTGGAGGGAAGGGAGACGAGGGGAAGGTAAATCAGTCTGGGGGAAATTTAGAGGTGAAGCAGCAACAGCAGCAGCAGGGAAAGCACAAAAATCCGAACAAAAATGCAAACAGCTTGATGCAGGTTCGAAACAAACGGCTGCAGTCGGTGTCGAAGTTTTTCCTGCCGGATAAGCGTCCCAGGAAGGATTGCATCATTCCACCGACCAAGTTCTTGTTGGGTGGGAACATTAGTGATCCGTTGAATTTGAACAGCTTGCAGAACGAGTCGGAGAATGCCGTTACGCCCAAGTCATCGCCGATACCGACTCCGCCGCATTACAAAAACAAGATTGAGGTGATTATTCCGCCGAACATCAACGATCCGTTGCATCTGCTGGATCCGGTTGACTCGGTGGAGTACGAGATGCAGTTGTGCTCGCCGATGAAGAAGAAGCAAAGGGCGAGGAATAAGCGCAAACGGAAGTCAAAGTCCGATAAGAACAATCAAAGCTTAGACAGCAGCGCGGGAAACGTATCCGCTGGACCGGGTCCAGGTGGTGTTAGTTTGTCGGAAGCGGAAGCGACTACGGCGGAAGAAGCTCAGCTGTTGGCTCCGGGCTCTGTCAGTAAGGAGTCTTCTGATCAGGCGTTATTGGAGGGTGGCAACACTGGAGATCGCGATCGGGCTAGTCGTAACTTGAAGCTGGACTTGGAAGTGTGCAGAAAGCGTAGAATTAGCGAGAGCACATGCGCGAGTAAAAGCAAGGTTCGTCGGATGGACTCGATGGACAAGATCGTCAGTCCGGTCATTCCACAACCGGGAGCCTGGAAGCGTGGTCATTGGCCAACGATCCCGGTTGGTGCTCGCAACCGCACAAGAACTCAATCGTGCACATCAAACAGTGACGAACCGGTGGCGAAATGTTTGGCCACTGAGCAGGAAGGTGCTGGCACTGAGAATGCGGAGAAACCGCCGGAATCCGTCGAGCAAGCTCAGCAAGTTGAACAACCGTCAACGTCTCAGCCCCAGACGGAGGACAAGAAGATCCAGGACGACACAAACTACCATTACGGAAATTACGACCGGTACTACGGCTATCGCAATCTGAACGAGTTCATTGACGTGCGATTGAAGGTGTTTTTGCGCAACCCGTATCTGTTCAAAGATAAGGACGTCCTGGACATTGGATGCAACGTCGGCCTGATGACGATCGCCGTGGCCAAGATGTTGCACACCAAAAGCATAACCGGCATCGACATCGACAACAAGTTGATTGCGAAGGCGCGAAGAAATCTGACGACGCACGTTCGCATTCCAACGGAGGAGCAACCGTCGAGCCCGGTTAAGAAGGAACCGGAATCGTCAATCAAGTCGGCAGAGCAACCGAAGAGCGGTAAAAAGTGCAAGCAAGCGATTCGTAGGAAATCCGGGGGACACGCAAAGCACGGCAAGCACCACCAACATCAGTCGCAACAGCAGAAGAAGGATCCCAAGAAGGGCCACTCGGAGTTCTTCCCGATCTCGTTTCCGCTCTCGCTGGGAAATGTTGGCGCCAAAATGTACCACTTGGACGTGGGATCTCCCAGCAGCAACTTTCCGCACAACGTTATCTTCAAGACGGTAAGTTATGGAATAACGTTTTAGTGAATTAAAACTAACGCTTGATTTCACTTTTCTCCAGATGAACTACGTGCTGAAGGACGAATCGCTGATCGCGTACGACCAGCAGCAGTACGACCTGATCCTGTGCTTGTCCGTCACCAAGTGGATGCACCTCAACTTTGGCGACGTGGGCCTCAAGACGGCGTTCAAGCGGATGTTCAACCACCTGCGGCCGGGCGGCAAGCTGATTCTGGAAGCGCAAAACTGGGCCAGCTACAAGAAGAAGAAAAAGTTGACGGTAAGATTGGCGGGATTCGAGTTGTTGAGAGATTCGTGAATAACTTGAGCTGTTTTGCTGTTTCAGGACATCGTCTTCGACAACTACAAAAACATCGAGTTTTTCCCAAACAGATTTCACGATTATCTGCTAAGTCCGGAGGTGGGATTCAGCCACAGCTATCCGCTGGGCATTCCGCGGCACTTGAGTAAAGGCTTTCGACGGCCCATTCAGGTGAGTGACGCATATTCTTTATATTATATTGGTTCTAATATAGCATTGTTTTTCTGTAGCTCTACGTCAAGGGCGACTTCACGCCGAGCCAGGCCCAGTGGAGCGACACGTACCATCCGCAGACGCCGTATCACAACCACCGCAACATCTACACGGACATTGCCAACCCGGCCCAGAACAACTGCATCTGGGGCTCGACAACGCCGTACCAGCCGTCGTACAGCACGCGGTGCACCCCGGTGCACGGCTTCATGGCCACCTCGCCCTACTACAACCCGCGCCAAACGGACAGCTACCAGCCCAGCTACGATGCCGGTAATCGTCGCGGTAGCTACTGCTTCGCGTCCCCGCTGTACTCCACTACCTGGTCGCCGCCGTCCGATCTGTGCCACCGGCGGTCCGCCTCGAACACGCCCACCAACTCGGCCAGCGTGCGGAGCGCGGAAAACGACGAACACTACGCACAACACCGGCCGCACGTGTATCCACCCATCGAGGTATTCCCACTGGAGTTTGCCGGAGGACGCTCGCAGGGCGCCCCCGGATCGGCCAGCGTACGGCAGACCGACTCCGACTCGGAACCGTCGTGCAACTCGGCCTCCCAGACGCCCACCCGGTCGCAGTACGACGTGGACCAGTCGTCCAACTCGCCCAGCACAACACACTCCCAGCCGGATAAGTAGATTGCAGGATCGCGTCGTCATCGTCGACGATGTGGTTTGTTCTGTGATTGCGTTGAGCCGTTCTGAACCAACAGTTGCTCCAAGCTAGTCCGTTCGCTTTGTGAATAGTACGTACAATGTCGCGTCGCTTGAAAGGCGAAACCGTTTTCTTTTTTTCCACAAACACACACACAAAATTCTTGTTTTATTTCTTATATTCTTTGCATCTCAGATAATATACCTAGAGCAGTGTAAGAACTAGTTGTTGTAAATAATCGCTGAAAGATTAAACTTTGTCGATTAATTAAGGTTTGGTGTTTTGCGCGAGAAAGAATTCTTCGAAAAGTCCTTTTTATCACAAACTTTTGGCTATTTTTCAGATTGGATCTACGCAGACACCTTGGAAATTGTCGGAACACGGACTCAGCAAATCTCCATCGCTTTAAGGCAGCTTACGCAACAGTCGACGGCGAACAGCTATGGCAGATTATGCATGAGAACGGATTTCCGGACAAACTGATTCGGCTGGTCAAGACTACCTTGGATTTGCAATAGGTCAGTTCAACTACTTGCTTATACCGACGACATTGCGATTATTGCGAGAGATCCGAGACGGTGATAAGGGGCTCAAAGGACGTCGGTCCCTCAAGACTCACGCTCTTAATTGTGGATGGTGATGTGCTGGAAGAGGTGAGCGAGTTCGTGTACTTGGGATCGCTGGTAACTGCCGGCAACGACACTAGAAAATGGTGCCTACTTTGGATTACGGATTTTTTTTACTGACTCTGTACAAACATTGATTAGACCGGTTGACCGCGAGACCCAGACGCTGCGGCAAGATAATGAGCGAGCGGAAGGTGCTATCGACATCGACACCAGCCATCGACACGCTGGCAAATATCGGAAAAAGATGAAGTCCATCTTGTCAGGATGCAATGGCACAGAGTGCACGATGAAGGCAACATAAGGATCTAAGTATTACCTGCAACTTAGGAGACTGGCGACCAACATGGAACGATCTTCGTGGTGGATTAGATCGACTTTAAGAATGAAAACACGGTCACGAATTGGAAAGTTCAAGTAAAGCTTTCCGCTGATGATCCAGTACTGTTTTGAATATTAGGCTAGGCAGTTTCACAGATTGCCTGAGAAGAATGAAATTTCAGCCGAAATTCTGCAAAACAAAATGCATGACAGTGACCACACGTGCAAAGCGACGGCATGTGCAGAGAGGTTAAGATTGCTGGTGGACAATACAGAAAGCAGACCGCCAATTTGGAGTACCGAATAATCCGTTTCCCTATGGCTGAACCTAATTAGACGTGTACAAATCTCTGATTGCTGACTTCGAAGAGGCACCTCTATCCTGTTTTTAGCAACTCTTCAACATCTGAAAATAATGGAGGTTCTACAGAGTAAACTTATGTGTATCGATCAGGGCGACACCAGAGGGGCTGGCGAGCTCATATTGCAAAAGTGCAGGAAGACGGCGCAGAATTTACTGCACTACAAAGGATATAGCATGTATAATAAACTACTTGAAGCAGCAAAGAACACCAGGATCATCAACGAGTTCAAAAGTTTGTGTAAGATGTTCGTGCGACAACGGTAGATGGAGTAAGAGTGACTCACGACGGTACTGTGAGGAAAAGCATGTTACGATGGCCGGCCATCACGTCGCATGGGATCACTTTGGGCCGCATATGATGAAAGCTTGATCAAAAGTAACGCGAATCTGTCCGTGGCGCCACAATACTTGACGCAAGCAATGGTATGCGGAAGGGATATCCATGGGCATGACACTAGAGGAGCTGACGATCTCAGATTGCAGATTTGGAGGAAGGCGTGTACGCAGAACTCGCTGTTTTACCTAGGTTTTAAATTATACAACCAGCTTCCAGAGGCGGCAAAAATGACGAGCAACATAAACGAGTTGAGTTTAAACGTAGCTGCAAGGAGTTTGTACGGCCGTTGGAGTAGAATTGACCCACGATGGTACTGTGACAAAGAGCACGTTATGACGGTCGGCCATCTTCATTATCGGTACGCATCGCATGGGATCACTTTGAGCAGCATATGATAAATCTGATCAAAAGTAACGCGAATCTGGGCGCGGTTTAACCCTATGGGCTCATATGCGCGTGGAATAGCAAATGGTTCCAATACCCTAAATGGATGAAAATACTGCAATCTGGTTGATAAAAAGACTCGACATAGGATTTGTTAGAGCGCCTTGAGATAAGACACGAGAGATACGGATGGGCATACACGGAAGTAGTGTTAAGATTACAGGACACTCTCAAAACTTACTTACTTTTTTACTTACTTTTACTGCTCGTACAACCTCCGGGTCATGAGCTGTCTCCAGATGCGCTGCCACTGAACTCGGTCTTGGGCTGCTACTCTCCAATTCCGACTCGGAACTCCCACACTTCTCAGATCTTCCTCCACACTCTCAAAACACGAACGACGAATTATCGAAAGATACCTGCTTGTAAATCTTTCATGCTAATAAAACTGTGTATGGGTAAGAGGTAATCCATAAAGGAAGCTGCAACCTGAGTGATATGAAAAATGACTCTGTACAGGATTTTGTTTTATGAGCGTCTTGAGATGCAGTATGAGAGGAACGGATCTACGCTAGCGACTTCAATGCGAAGATAGACTCTGATGAACAAACCTGGTGTGTACCATGGCACGTCATGGTCTTGTATTAAAGAGGGAAAAGGACGAGCTGATTACAGAGTTCAGGATCCCCGACAAATCAGATCAAGAGTACCACCCAAGACTAACGGCTCATTCAAATGCAGCATTAACGAAAGACTTTCAATCAAATGACGCGCACCATTCAGTCAACTGACAACCATTGAAACGCCAGAGCGCAAACTGACAGAAGTCCGAGCACGCGAGCTCAAGTTTGAGAGCGCCACCACCAACGCGCTCGGGAGAGCGCCCCCATGTCTATACGGTCCTGTGTGGCCAGCGCGTGAGATGAATGAAGGGGGTACCAACAGAGAGAACTCGCGAGAGCATGAGAGAGCAATCGAAGCCAGTAGCAGCAGTAAGCTGCTAGCACAGGTTCAGGTTTTAGTAGCAGCAGCAGCAAAAGCAGTCAGCAGCCAGAAGAGAAGGAAAAAACCTTACCACTAATCGTCTCTCACACGAAAATTTTCGTTTTGGCCCATGTACAGATACAAAAATGGTGAAAACAGTGTTGCTGCCGCCGAATATTAGTATATTTGAGATATCAAATCATGACCGAGGCATATGAAGAGTAGGTGTCGCGTTGGAGGAGCCCCTGGAAAGCTGGACGCTCGTTTGGAAAAAATCGCGAGGAATTTTTTTTCCCTTCTTTCGGATTCTCCTTGTGGGATTCCATAAGCTGTGTGCGTGCGTACGGATGAGTGTGTGTGTTCGTTGGTTCGAACTGGAGGAAGTGAAACGAAGAAAGAGCGAGCGAGCGAGCGAGAGAAAAAGAGCCAGCAGTGAGCAACACCAACGGGAGCAACGAATGTAGAAGGCATCATCGCTTGCTGTGTGTGAGGGTGAACAGTGAGATGAAAGGAAAAAAAATATAGAATAAAAAGTGGAAGTAAATCAATTGTGTGCCTTTGCGAGGTTTGCGAGGAAAAGTGAAAATTGTCAAGTCAAGAGTGTTGCAAGCGCGTCCAGCAGTGGCCCTAGGGCTGACGGCTGGTGAAAAGTGGCTAAGCTGGATGGCATCGATGGTGGATCCAGTAGGCGAGCCAGTGGATCGAGCGAAGGCTCCTCCGAAAAGTTAGTTTGATCATCGTAGCCCCACGGATTGCTCTCGGACTCGGGATGTGGTCCTAGGGAAAATCGAACCGAGTTTTTTTGTGTTGCTCACTCGCCAAAGTGCTCTCGCTCATCTCTCACAGAGTTTGCCTATTTTGATGAGCTCTGAATCGTTTTGGAAGAAGTGTGTGCTGTGCTATGTATATTTGGAAGCTCTCAGCAGCTTTGACAGAACAACGATTTGGAATAGCTCCCGAATCAGCTTGTTATTTGGTACTATCCTGCGATTAATCAAATGTTAAATTCTTGGAAGAATACCTGAAAAACCATGAGGAAATGTCGAACCCCCCAAAAAGTTACACCAAATTCTAGTAAAAACAACTTCCATGTCCCATTATACAACATTTGCAAATGATTGCTAAAAAGCCAGATTAATGAATGGAATCTGTATAGCAATGTTCATATATATTTTCACCTTCCCTACATCATCTGTTCACCCCAGTGAGCAAGCGAGTGTGAGCTCTCACAGTGTTCAACCTATAAGTAAGTGGTGACATCTGAGTTTTTTATGAATGAAAAAATAAGAACTATGGGATTTCATTGAGAAAATTAGAGCTTCTGTCTATAGTGCCTACTTTTTATGGTGCTCTTGCTCGCTCCCGCTCGCACACGACGACGCGCTCCAATGTGTGTGAGTGCTATTTAATTCTTTCTTCTCCTTGGGAAGTTTTTTTTGTGTTGCTTCTCTGCCTTCCTTAATGGTTCTATAACTCAAGTAGCACTGTAAACATGGTTTTATTTTTAAATTCGATATTTTGATCATTTGCGAAATGCTATGAACTTTTCCATACACTCGTGACGAGCTCAGAGATCGTCGATTCCCGAGCTCTCAAGCAACGCAGGGAACATTTGGAAGGTGGAAAAAGGATGTCGCATGCCCCTCTCGGAGAGAGAGAGAGCATAAGGACACGAGTGTGTCCTGAGAGAAGAACATTACCATTTTTCCACCAAAGCAACATAATCAGCCCCCAAAAAGCAGAAACCAAAAATTCCTTCAAATGATCATATTGCCCGCGAACCCGGAACATCCGGTCGGGTCGTACAGTGCGCACCGCCTCGTGTCCTCCCCCCTTCCCCCTGGGTGGAAATGTCCGTCATTCGCGTCGGGGCGGCTGCTGCTGGCCATGGAGCAAGGCCATACTAAAAATATTAATGATCTGCAAAATTTTATGAATGAAAGCAGTGAGGAGCAAAGCGCACAGCGGAGAGAAGACACGCAGCACTTGTCGGACAACGCAGCAGGCGCTCTCGCTCTCTCACTCTCGTTCATATTGTTGGGCTCTCGCTCTCTGATGTTTGCGTTCTCTCATATTTTGGCCACTTACTTTTTTTTTTGGGTGAGCTCACTCTACTCACTGTCAATAACTCACAAATTTGCAAAATATTCCCACTGAATGAGGATGGTTGGTTGGTTTAGATTGGAAGAGATTCTGATTTATTTGATTGGACATCTTAATTATGCTTCGGAACTTATTCATTCTCAATTCCAGATCATTGATGGACATTTTAATTTTTTTTTCTGAATTCATTATGCCTCACTATTCGTTTGATCTGTAGCTTTCCATTGATGAATATGTTGTGTTTTTCAAAAAACTATTTGGAAGCAAACATAGGTTTTCTAGCCATCGATCTAATCTTGAACTATCGTGTAAATCAAATGGATATTTCGATAGAATCGAACATCCTTATTTGAACCAAACCAAATCACAAAAAAAAACATTGCGGTCGGGCAAAGACATTTTAGCTACTTTGTGCTTTTTATCCACAGATTTTGGTTTTCTTTTCTTGAAATTGAATCACTTTTTGTAATCAAATTGATCAAAAAACTTTTTTGAACATTGTTCTCGAATTCTACCAATGTCAGATTAAAACTTTGTATTAACATTCCAACGCCCAAGGCTCCAAAAAAGTTGGAACGGTAACTTCAACTCAATGGTTCTCGGGCGTAACTAAACCAATCAAGATGATTCTTCTTTCCAGTGATTTGTTAGGATGTCTAGATGATTCTAGAACTTTGCAGAACTTAATTTGATCAAATCTGTAATTTTTGCGATCAAAAACATCGTTCCAATTTTTTTTTCGCGCGCAAAAAAAAAAATCGCCAAAAATTCCGCGGAGGCTGTCGTTTAAAAAAAGGTGGAACGATGTTATCGAACGCAGAAATTACAGATTTGTTCAAATCACGTTCTGTAAAATTTTAGGATCATCTAGACATTCTTACAAATCACTGGAAACAAGAATCGTCCCGATTGGTTGAGTTATGCCCGAGAACCAGCGAGTTGAAGTTACCGTTCCACCTTTTTTGGGAGGCTTGGGCGTCCGTGTAAGTTGGACATGCGTTGGGCGTTCCAGTGTTAAAAAAACGGCAGAAAAAAAATGTAAAGAAATATAAAAATAAAAAAATACTTTTTTTCAAAAACTCTATCAAACCCTCTTTTTTACAAAATCATAACACATAGTCTTATAAGGGTTGGATACATCGATATCGACATTTTTTACCATTTTCAAAAGCGGTACCGAGACCATCAGTATTTTATTAAAATATGGTTTCATGCATTTGAATTATGCTATTTGACTGCTTTATGCTCAAATCAGGTAGGTGATATTTGATCAAAAACAGTTTCAAATATCAAGCTACACGATATCTCATTACTGAAGGAGGTATTAGACTAGGACACACAAACTCACACTTTTTGACAGTTTGCCTGCATTTGTTTGGAGAAACGTCAGCCTGCATACATTTTGCTTTGTTTGTGAGTTTGCCGCTAACAAGTTGGCGAGTTTGACAAACTGTCAAACACGAAAAAGTGCGAGTTTGTTTGTTTGTTTGTCATAGTCTAATACCTCCTTGAGCTGACCCAATTGGCATACAATTTAGCAAAAAAAAATAATGTAAATTTGGTTAGTTTATTTTGGTTTATAGTAACCATCCCAACCTTGCTCAATTCGTTCTCCTTTGTACCAGTAAACTCTTACCTTCTTTTGATTAGTAAGGCCGTTGCAAATATTTAACATTATTAACAACAAATATTAACAAAATAAATTTGATTGTATCATTGCTGAGATATAGCAATGAAAGTTAGCGGTTTCAAAAAACGGGTGCCACAATATCTCGACACTGCTTTGAGTGATTGGAAATCATATTTTATTGATTTTTCTATAAAACGCAATTTTGAAATTTTTAACATGTTTGAAACCCCTTAAAACAAATTATAGGGATAATAGTTCATATCTGGCCCGTGGCTGGTGGGTCACTCATCCCTTTTTCACGACCTTAATGAATTGTGAATTAAAAAAAAAATTATATCTTTTTTAATAAATTTCTTTCACCATCGAGTAAGAGCAGATGACAAATGGCCAAAAAATCTCCAAAATTTTATACGAATATCTAAAAATTATTATTATTTTTTTTTTTTGATTAAGACTTTTCCATCATTATTGATCTTTGCGGATCAATGTTAACATTTATCATCAAAATCTCATATCTCGACTATTTTGTTATTAGGTCCTATAAACATATAAAAGACAATAGCTTATAGGGGAACTATACCCTTTCTCAGCCTATTTCTATTATCGGCCTATCAGCACTTTCATCATGAATTACAGCTTTCATAAAGTGTTTCTGACTATTCCAAAGTAATAAATAGCTCAAATAAAAGTGAGCAAGCAACTCTCCATTGTTGATACATCTGAAAATGTTGATTTAATAGCGGAAAACGGCAAAAGTGATGAGAATTGGTCGAACGGCTTAGGGTGATTAAAATGGGTATATTTCCCCTAGGACCTTTAAAAAAAACTCTGGATATCAACATGTTACACTCAAAAAACTTTTCACCACAAGGCCGCATGAAAATATATGTGATTATTTTCCATACAGTTAATTATGCAACATTGACGTGAATTTCCGGTGGAAGCAAAATCTGGAGCGAGCCGAGCATTAATGACTATTCACTATCGTATCAAGTGGATTTAGCATGAATTTCACGTGAGATGTGCATGACCTTTCATGCACTATTGACATGATCATCGCGTGAAGGCTGCATGAATTTTATTGCGGCTTTTGTTCCTTTCTTACTTTTTGTTTTCTTATTCTTATACTTCTTATTAAATAATACGCACTGCAAAGTTTTTATAACTTTTATTTTCAATACATTCAAAATGTCTAATACAACTTTTCACTTACAAATCACTTCCGTTACACTTACACATAGCAACTAAAATAACACTTGCGGAAGCAGGAAACCGCAGCAGCTTCTCGGGAAGGCGACGTGTCGCTCTCATCACCGCAGTCAACAAGTCCAGCTACCGGGAGAAGATCGATACATGAAACTTAGAGGTGCTGAACTTCTGGCTCTTTTTGGTGGGTTTGTCCGTTGCTGCTCCAGCAGGCGACGGGGGAGACTTTAGTCGTGCTTTTCCTGATCGCTTGGTTCCACCTTTTGATGCTCGTTCCGATGTCCAACGTAGGCCGGCATGTTTTAAAATTGTGATGTCTTGTCGCCTGAAAAAAACATAAACGCACAAGTTAGCGTTGAATTATTTTTTAGAAATAGAAAATACATACCCTCCGTTACAAAATATTTAATTGTGTGCATTCTCGAACTAATTTACGCTCTTAGAAAAAAAATCTAAGCTGAACAGAACGCGCTTCATGCCAGGTCAAGTGCCGAGAAGAAACTGATGATCGGAATCCTCCAGCAAGCGAGCCGAAATTTTCAGACATGAAAATCATGCAACCTTCCCTCACTCACTCACACTAACAATTTTTCACCACAATGTTGCATGAAAAGGCACATGGATGTTTTCCATACCAGTTCCCATGCGGATGTGGTATGATTATCATGCAAACTCCCCATCAGCTGACTGCAAGCCACGCCTCCAAATTTTCAGGCATGAATTTCACGTGACATTTATTTGTGTGAGTGTAAGCAACGTGAAAATCAATCAGAATTGACATGAATGCATGGCGGAAGTTGCATGAATCATGTAAAACGTTGTTCCGGACCAAAAACTGGCTGCCACCGGAATTTTCATGCAACTTTGTGGTGAAAGGTTTTTTGAGTGTACACAGAAAAAAAAATCATGGTAATATTCAGGGCCCCGGCGATGGCCTGAAAAAAGCTACCGAACAACTTGGGCAATATGGCGGCGTTTGTTTATAAACATCGCGAAGTGTAAACATGATTTTTTCTTGAGTTCAAAAGTGAAAAGAGTTTTAGTTGCAGCTTCTAAATGTAAAATGTGTAGAATTTATGTGGATACTTCGCAGAATCACAAGATACTGCCGGTGTTTGCGACCTCAGCAGCGGATTATATCGGCTATGCGGATGGCAAGTTCTACTAGCAGGTATGTTATTTTGGTTGATTTTTTAGTATATTATGAGTACATTGAAAACAAATCTTTGTACCGCTGGTTTGCAGCAAAAAGTACCTGCTGGACGCGACAGATCTCCGCTGCGGGAGCTGGAGAATGTGCCAAAAAGTGAACGAGCCTGTGCAGTGCTGCGTCCACCGGACAAGGAAAGATTTTGCTGAAGGAGTTGGAGCACGTTCCGGGCATGTTGCCGCTGCGGAAGCTGGAGAATGTGCCAAGTGCTGCGTCCATCGGCCGGGGCGACGTTCCGCTTGAAGAGCAGGAGAATGTGCCAAACAGCGAACGAGAAAGGTCAATTGCACAGTGCTGCGATCTCCGATCAAGGCAACGTTCCGCTGAAAAAATGGTTCATGTTCCAGGCATGTTTCCGCTGCGAACGCTAGAGAAGTTGCAACACAAAAATGTACCTATTTCAAGGAAATTGAGAATTCGAAGAAAATAAATTTGTAAAAGATATTGATTTCTCTACGTTATATCCAAACTTCTGCTCCGAAATACGTATAAAACAAGAAATCATTACAAGGTTACATAGTTTTGAAGTGAATCCGACAACTCCCGCTTCCCACTGAGAATTTTGGCTCGAGCCTCGAGTCGATCTGGCTCGAGATCGAGCCTGAATCGAGTCGAGGCTCGAGCCAAAATTCTCAGTGGGTTCTGGAGATTTACAACTCCAGCACTCCAAAAAGATCCGACTTAGAAAACTACTCTACCTCCAACAACAACGCCCATACAAAATTGATAAAAAGTAAGCCTACTATGACTCCGACTGCAGATAATTTAGCGATTTTGACTCCAGTTCAACTCCAGCTCAGAATTTGTCGATTCCACCTCCAGCGCACCAAGAAGACCCGACTTCAGTGGTTCCAACCAACGTTCCGACCCCTTAGCACTGATATATTTATTTAATTTTAGGCAATAATATCAAATGTGTATTGATTTGCCCACGTTTGTTTCAAAGTGTTCCAGAAAGTGTATGAAATGATGAATGTCTCCCAAATTTAGACAAAACAAAATTTAATTATTGAATTTATAATGGTATTACCAGGGTATTACGCTACCAAACTGTAATAACAATTTATTATAATGTTAAATTCGGGAAAGAACACTTTTTAAAAGCAATTTCCATAAAAAGGCACACATAAACAAATTAGCAAATTACCCTGAAACAGTATTTATGATGTGCGATATTAGGGTAATTCATCCATTCCAGACTGTCAAAATTCCAAAACGTCAACGCATCCTCCACCATTCTTTGGTACGCAGCTTTTGTTCCTGTATGACGTTTCGAGGCGAGGCCCTGGTAATATTACATCTGGGAAGTGGTACATTTTTTATGTCAGAAAAAATGTGTAATTTTACCTCTAAAAATGTGTAATTTTACATCTTTTCTGGTGTAATGTCGCTTTTTCAGTCTAAATTGAGGTAAAATTACATCATAAAAGAGGTAATATTCAACCTTCCAAAATTACACCTTCCAAATGTTGTGTACACCCCTCGTTCGTTGTACTAAATTAGAACACAAATGTCAAACGTAGAGCGTAATGTATTGAAACGACTTCGCTGTGAGGTGGAATAAATCTTTCCCTTTTATCATCTAGAACTCAAACCGAGCACATCTTTTCTTAAAAATCCGGACTTCTTCGTATTAATTGGCGACGAGGAAAAAAGAGTTTTCTCAGTTTTCCTCGGTGGAAATCGGTGTAGGCAAGCGCATCGGTTGGAGGAAAATTTGGGAGAAGTTTTACTTTGGTTACTGGGGAAATCGGTGATAACTGATTGGCCCGTGAAGCAGCGGAATTTTTGTTTCGTGTGAAAAAGGCAGTCGGTGATAATCGATTGTCCCGGAAGACTACGGATTTGGTCCGTGTGAAAAGACAGTCGGTGATAATCGATTTGTCCAGAAAATACAGAATTGTCCGTGTGAACACGTCGGTAAGCAGCAAGTTGACGAAGGAAAGAACAAAAGGAATCGCACGAGGGGCAGACAAAAGAGAAGCCATTTTGTTTTCTTTCCCTGACGCGGAGCGTGGAAAAAGTGTTTTTTTTGGAGTTTTCTGTAGACGGTTAAGCAAAAAAAAAAAAAAAGTGCAGTGTTCGTGGTGTAGAACCTCTTTTTTATTATTGAAACTATAACATAATTAATTTTTAACGACTGCCTGTTTACGGCAGGTCTAACATCTTTGTTTCAAGAGTAATAAGAGTGTAATCTTTTGTTTAAACAGGGTCGATCCGAGGAGCCGGACATTTTGGTGTTTTCTGGCCGGGGCGGTGTGTTCTGCCTTTTGTGACGTGTCGGGAATCATCAACGAGGCGGTGGATTGTCCTTCCGGTGATTTCGGAACAGAACCAAGTGATTTCGACGTTGTCGGAAGCTGATAGGTGACCGGCTGGTGATTTCTGTCGCTACGGGTGAGCGGGGAACGAGCCACGTGTTGCGGTGCCTGGAAGCGCTGATTTTTTGAGGTTAAGTTGCCGCTGTGTGGGTGAGTCACTTCAAACCTATATATATATTGATTTTGAGCCAGACTAATAGGTCTCTTTGTGCTTTTTTTTGATTTTTTAAAAAACTATTGATTGAAGTTTGTTGAAATGAGCCAAGGAGGAATGGTTTCATCCATCGAGCCGTTCCGCAAGGGTTCTTCGTTTTCGGACTGGATTTGCCGTCTGAAATATACATTCGACGGTAATGACGTGACAGATTCTAAAAAACAAAAAGCTCACTTTATGAATTTATGCGGTCCTTATCTATTTACTCAACTTAAAACGATCTATAATGAGAAGGATTTGGCCAATGCCACCTTCAACGATATTGAAGCCAAACTTAAATTGAAGCTAGATAGGGTAGAACCTGACCTTGTTCAAAGATTCCGGTTGAGTCTGCGTAATCAGCAGCCTGACGAAACGGCAGAAGAATTTGTACAGGCCGTCAAACTGCAGGCGGATTTCTGTGGTTTCGGTGCCTTTCGTGATGTGGCCATCCAAGACCGCATTTTGGCGGGCTTAAGGGATGATCGGTTGAAGGAAATGTTGTTGAAGGAGGAAGGTTTAACGTTAGATAAAATGGATAAATTAATTACGACGTGGAATATAGCCAGGGATAACGCGCATGCATTGAACAATAACAACAACAACTTCAATTATTATAATCTTCCTGTCGGGTTTATCGATCAATATTCTCCACAACAACGTAATTTTCGTTCTTCTGGGCAAGTGAACAACTTTCGTAGACCGGTGCATGAGAGATTAGGTTTTCGTCCGTACATTAGGCAAAACTCACAATCAC
Organism: Culex pipiens pallens; assembly: GCF_016801865.2. Taxonomy (NCBI): domain Eukaryota; kingdom Metazoa; phylum Arthropoda; class Insecta; order Diptera; family Culicidae; genus Culex; species Culex pipiens. The sequence continues at coordinate 161,928,196 of NC_068938.1, forward strand.
AAAATAACAACAATAATAATAACTACAGACGTGATGCGAACAATTTTTATCATCGTAATCAAAATCATCGTTATTCTGGCAGATACAACACACAATACAATAATCGCAATGACAATCACACAAACAACAACAACAGAAACAATCAACAACAGAACCATTACAATAACAAAAATTTTAGAAATAATGAATCAAACAATAGATATGGGCAAGGTTCTCAGCCAGAGTTAGAAGAGGAATCTGTGGTAGTCTGTGAATATTGCGGGGTTCCTGGCCATGTGAAACGCAAGTGTTTTACTCTCAAGAATTTGAAGCGTGATGTGGTCAAATTTGTAGATCTAGCGAAACCTGGAACCAGTTCAGAGAAGCAGCTCACGGACATGATGGGTCGATTGACAACAGCTGGCGACATGGCTGGAAGTGACAGCGATGATAGTTACTCCGAATGGAACTCAGGTGAATTGCAGTGTATGTGTGTGGAGTCCATTAATAAGATTAGTGAGCCATGTTTGATGAATGTCAAACTTGATGATATTTTGGTGTCGATGGAAGTAGATTGTGGTTCTACGGTTACTGTGATGGGCAAGAGCCAATATTTTACTCTTTTTGACAAACCTTTGAAACAATGTGATAAGCAACTTTTGGTGGTGAATGGGAACAAGCTGAAAATTGAGGGAGAAACAGATGTGTTAGTTGAGCTTAATGGTTCTAGACATGTTTTGAAGCTTCTTATTTTGAATTCAAACTTTAAATTTATTCCACTTTTTGGCAGGAACTGGTTGGATATTTTCTTCTCTCAATGGAGGCAATTTTTTTTTCTAGCAATTTGATTGTTGATGAACAAGTCAATAGTTTAACCATACCAAAACGTGAAGAATTGATTGAGGAAATTAAAAATGATTATGGTGAGGTTTTCATTAAGGATTTTTCTACTCCTATTAAAGGTTTTGAAGCTGAATTGGTTTTGAGGAGTGATGTGCCCATTTTTAAAAAGGCTTATGACGTACCCTACAGGTTAAGGGAGAAAGTTTTAATTTATTTAGATCGATTGGAGAAACAAAATGTGATTACTCCGGTAAAGTCGAGTGACTGGGCGTCTCCTGTTATTGTGGTAATGAAAAAAGATAATCAGATTAGATTGGTGATTGACTGCAGGGTCTCAATCAACAAGGTGTTGGTTCCAAATTCCTATCCTTTGCCGGTTGCATGTGATTTATTTGCTAAATTGGCAAATTGCAAGGTTTTTTGTTGTTTGGATTTGGAGGGAGCTTATACTCAACTTGCTTTATCGGAGAGGTCCAGAAAATTTATGGTTATTAATACTATTAAAGGTTTGTTTACATATAATCGTTTACCACAGGGGGCTTCTCCTAGTGCGTCAATTTTTCAATTTGTCATGGACCAAATATTGGGTGGCATTGAAAATGTTTTCTGTTACTTGGATGATGTGTTAATAGCAGGAGAGAATGTTGATGATTGTCGTCAGAAGCTGTTAATTGTTTTGGAAAGACTTGCGAAGGCAAACATTAAAGTAAATTGGGAAAAGTGCAAATTTTTTGTGCCTGAATTAAATTATTTGGGACATATTATTGGGGAGAAAGGTTTAATGACCAGCCCTGACAAAATTTCAACTATACAAAAAGCTAAAGTGCCTACAAATGTACATGAACTAAAGTCTTATTTGGGATTGATTAATTATTATAACAGATTTGTGCCTAATTTGTCTTCAAAGTTGTATCATCTCTACAATTTGTTGAGGAAAAATGTTAAATTTGTCTGGAGTCATGATTGTGACACGGCATTTCAAGAAAGTAAACAATCTTTGATTAAAGCCAATATTTTGGAGTTTTATGATCCCCATAAAGAAATTGTTGTGGTGTCTGACGCCTCGGGCTATGGTCTGGGAGGAGTAATTGCTCATGTAATTGACGAGGTTGAAAAACCAATTAGTTTTACCTCTTTTAGTTTAGATGACGCACAAAAAAAGTATCCAATTCTGCATTTGGAAGCTTTGGCATTAGTTTGTACTATTAAGAAATTTCATAAATATTTATTTGGACAAGAGTTTATTGCTTACACTGATCACAAACCCTTGCTGGGGATTTTCGGCAAGGAGGGCAAAAACTCAATATTTGTAACGAGACTTCAACGCTATATTTTGGAGCTGTCCATTTACAAGTTTGAGCTCAGATACAGGCCTTCTGCGAAAATGGGAAATGCGGATTTTTGTTCGCGATTTCCATTGGAGCAGGCGGTGCCTGCTGAGTTAGATCAAGATTTTGTTCGGAGCATAAATTTCAGTAACACATTGCCAATAGATTATGTTATGGTTGCGAAGGTGACAAAGGACGACGTTTATTTACAACAAATTATTAACTATCTGCGTGATGGTTGGCCGCTTAAGTTTGACAAACGCTTAATGGACGTTTTTGCAAATCAGAAAGATTTGGAAGTAGTTGAAGGGTGCGTTTTGTACCAGGACAGGGTGGTAATACCACGTTTAATGCAAAGCGGAATTTTGACACTTTTGCATGCCAATCACGCAGGGATAGTGAAAATGAAACAGTTAGCACGAAAACATGTCTATTGGTTTGGTATAAACAAAGATATTGAAAGTTTTGTCTCAACTTGTGATGTATGCGCTAGCATGGCAGTGGTGCCAAAACCAAAAATTTTGTCTCAGTGGACTCCAACAACAAGACCATTTAGTAGGATACATATTGATTTTTTCCATTTTTCTCATAGCAATTTTCTTTTGATTGTGGATTCAAACACAAAGTGGTTAGAGATTGAGTGGATGAAGAAAGGTACGGATTGTGCCAAAGTATTGCAGAAATTGGTTGCATATTTTGCAAGATTTGGGTTACCAGATGTTTTGGTATCGGACGGCGGTCCTCCATTTAATTCTCATGCATTTGTTTCATTTCTTGAAAAACAGGGCATTAAGGTGTTGAAAAGTCCACCATATAATCCATCTAGTAATGGCCAAGCTGAAAGGCTGGTGAGAACTGCGAAGGATGTTTTAAAGAAGTTTTTACTAGAACCTGCAATGGCTGAGATTGATTTGGAGAACCAGATTAGTTTGTTTTTGATGAATTATAGGAACAATGTAGTTTCTAGTACCGGGCAACTTCCTGCGGAAAAGGTGTTCAATTATAAACCTAAAACTTTGCTTGATTTACTTAATCCCAAAAACAATTATAAGCAGCATCTTCTCAAGCAACAATCCTCGCCTGATGAAAACCTAGATGATTGTCTTAGGGATGTGGAAGTTTCTAATGACTTTTTAAAAGATCTGATTCCAGGGGATGTTGTATGGTACAAAAACCATAATGCGCATATCCCAAACAAATGGATTAGAGCACATTTTCTAAAACAATTTTCCAAAAACTTATTCCAGGTGTCGGTTGGAAGCGCTCGGGTGATGGCCCACAAGATGCAGCTTAAACCCCATCACGAGCGTCAGGAGCGCCCGAATGTGCACCTGTTTCCGGTGGTGCACGGCGAATACGAGGGCGAGGAGGAAGCAGTTTGTACGACTGCAGCAGATATTAGTTCGGAAGAAGAATTTCGAGGATTTCCGGTGATGGCTGGAGGAAAAAGAAGAAAAAGAAGTGCGCTTACGGCAGAATTGCCTGAAGAGTATCCACGAAGATCAAAAAGGCTCAGAAAGCCGATTCATGACTTGAATTATCAATATAATTAGTGAATTCAGAAGACTAGGATTTTTTTTAAATTAAATAATCATTAAAAGTGATATCAGAGAATTAGGAATAAAAAAAAAAACAATTCGTTCAGATAAACTAACTAAATTGAATTGTATTCATTAGAAATCTTTCTTGCTAAAAGAGGGAGGAGTTGTTGTGTACACCCCTCGTTCGTTGTACTAAATTAGAACACAAATGTCAAACGTAGAGCGTAACGTATTGAAACGACTTCGCTGTGAGGTGGAATAAATCTTTCCCTTTTATCATCTAGAACTCAAACCGAGCACATCTTTTCTTAAAAATCCGGACTTCTTCGTATTACCAAATTTACACAATTTTTTTCTGTGTAGCACTACAGACTGTCCAGGGGAAACAGACTGGCCGATGCAAAATAAATAGGCACTGGCAACGTATGTTTTGCGCTTGCAACACTGCCAGTTTTGATGGGCGTAAAGGGCGGTTGGTGTCCAGCGCGTTTGGATCTGTCAAACATTGGTCAAACTGTTTCCTAGACAAACTGTAGTTAGCACACAAGGATCGATATGGTGCTGCAAGTGTTAATTTCATGATTTTCCAAACGAGCTCAGCCAATACCAAGTTTAAACGTCTGAAACTATTTTTGCTAACCCCACTCCATATTCTTTCTTGCAGTGATTATTTAGTTAGAGTTCGTGCACAAGTAATGGCCAGAGATGAAAGTACCGAAGGTTGGTTACCACTGCAAGGCGGTGGACTCGCGAACGTCTCCATACGCAAACGCGTCCGGCTGCCACCGGCCACCGGTGGCGGTCACGAATACATCATCTACGGACAAAGAATTTCTGACCAAACGGTAAGACGACAGCGTGGAACGCATTTAGAGATGTTAACTAACAATCGGCTTTCCCCCCTTTCAGGTTATCCTAAGTTGTGTTATCAATCGAGATCTGCAGTACTTCAAAGTCATGCCCACGTTTCATCACTGGCGTGCCGGCAAGCAGCGGAATGGGCTCACCTTCCAGACTGCGGCCGATGCGAGAGCTTTCGACAAGGGAATCATCCGTGCCTACGATGACCTCATTGATGGTGAGTAACGAACGCTGTGTTGGAACCTGGCAAACCCCTTTTTAACTAGTCTCTTAAAAACCATGAATGAATAATTACTTACTTGCCCTATGATGAGTATGCTTCTCAGATAGTAACAAAAAAAAAAAAAAATCAACCTTTCATCTACTAGATATGCGATTAGCTACTGTTTGTGTTCTTTTCTTTTTCTCTTTTATTTGAACATCGCTTCTGATTGCCTGATCGAATTTATCAAAAATCCCCATGTTGATCAAATGCAACAATTGTTCGAAATTGTTTCAAATGTGTGCAAATAAAACAATAATGAAATAAAAATCAACTTGGGAATGTCATGGTAAGTTTTGCATTGTAATCGATGGTTTTGATTGAACATGTCTAAATAGCGTGTCCCAAAAAAACACGAAGTCGAGGAAATCAATGTGCTCAGTTCTCAAATGATAGATAATCATGTAAGAAACAACTCTCTCATACATGAAAACTTTCGGTAAAATCGTTTACCACGTTCCGTGGGCATTTTTTTGAAAAAAAGTCAGTTTTTTCGACAATTTCACAAAATCTGCTTAGAAAAAATGCAAAATTTTAAAATTTCAAATAGCCTATGCCATAAAATGATGGTCTGTGGTCCAATAAACGAGTTAATGTATCGATTTGGCCTTTTAAAACCTTGTTTTCACTTTCCCGGTAGCTTTTATGTCGAAAAATACGAGTTTTTGTTTTACTTTTTTTCAATCTTTTCCCTCGGTATTGAACCCCAAAAATTCCTTATCTGTAAAAATACATGCATCTTCTAGGAAATTTTCCGACGAAGATTTTCGTCTAAGCAACTTTGAAGTTTCATCGACTCTGAGCTGAGAAATTCCAGTTTTTGTGAAGAAAGAATATTGAATTTTTGAAAATGTTTAAATTAATCATCATTGGCATACATATTTTTAAACATAATAAGCTAATCCTCTAATACTTAAGCCACCTTGTGTTGTTTTCTCATGGCACACTACGTGCTAAATCAATGAATTACTTTTAGTAAATAACTCATGTTTTGAGCATTTTGCATTTTAACCAATCGATGCACCTAGGGGAAATTCTCGTATGTTTGGCAGGTTAAGCACTCGCTCCTAACTCCATCCAATTTGCTGATTTTCACTATTTAAACAACTAATTTTGCAAAACTTTTGATAGAATCTTGCTTGCTCACTTCTTATTAAGCTATTTATCACTCGATTTCAGTTGAAAACGCTTTTAATCAGCTTTAATTGAATGACAAAGTTCTGACATGCCAACATTAGAGGCACGCTGGAATTAGATGCTGTTCCCCTATGCTGTGTTTCCAGAGATACAAATAAACAAATAACAAATATAAGGTTCGATTGTACGCATTTTCGTGATCTGAACCACAACGTAACGTTTACGCTGCCTTCTTATAAATCCTGTTGATAAATCCGATGTTCAGGAAAATTAAAAAAAAAAATAACACTAAGTATTTAGAATTTATTCTAAAGGGATCCATCCTTTGTTCACGTAGACATTTTTGTTAATCTCAGCCTCCTCCCCTCCTCGTGGTCAATTGTTTATAAAAAAAAAACTTGTTTGTATGGAGCGTGGACAGTTGCCATCCCCGTACAATCGATATTTATATTTCGATGCCTCTGTGCTCTCTTGTACTAAGCTTGCTGGTTTTCCTATCTAGGGGAAATAAACCCATTTTAAGCCTAATAAGCGGTCTTGTTTGAATAATGTTGGATAATCTGGAGTGTTCCTTGAAATTCAGTAAAACCAAGTACACCAACGAGTAAAGCAACTTTTTGTGAACATTTCTGTTTATTTTCACTTTTATTAAAAGTTATGCTATTCCTTTTACAAGCATTTTAAAAAAATATTTCAAAAACGCATTCTAATCAGTCGTGTGCATTGGGCCACGCCCATTTTTCTATTTTCAGCTTAGTTCTTTTTTTCTTCCAACGTTCGTTTGGGTCTGCTTCGTGCTGCCAAAATTGATGAAATTTAGAGCGAACACTCACGAAAAGTAGCATTTATAGAGAAAGTTTCCTGGCAACACCACAAGCGCTGCTGGTGGTGTTGGTGGCCACCCTTTGTTCTTTATTTGCCTTTGCCTCTCGCTCGGTTTTCTTCAGGCTTCGCTTGGAATGGGTCATCAAGATTGAAACGTCAAAAGACTTGGCGCGTTTGTTTTTTTGATGGCGCTTGCTAATTTTTTACATGTTTCGGGATTATTTTTCAAGTGAGTGACTAAGTAACGGTCAAAAGAACATGTTGCCGGTAGTTGGAAGCAATTTTATATCTTAAGCGCTTTGAAATCGTTAGCGCAAGTTAAGGGATATTGATGGCGACTTTCGTTAAGCAGTTAACCTCTGATCTTGCGTGTGGATGTGTGTGCCACCAAAATGATGAGAAATGGTCTCGCAAAATAGAAATTATGATCAAAAGTGCATTAAATTTGATCTTTTTGGCCAGTAAGTGGCATAAATTTGCGTGCTTACTCGAGGCGGTGCTGTTGCTGGTAAGTTTACAGCCTAAATAGTATTTTTGGAGCTTTAATCGAGCATCAAACTCTCCATATGACGAAGATAGGTGTTTGATTAGAAAGGGTATATTTCCCCTAGTTAGCATAAGAGAGCACAGAGGAATCGATTTGTTATTTGTTTATTTGTATCCCTGGAAACACAGCATACGTGCATCGATTGGTTAAAATGCAAAATGCTCAAAACATGAGTTATTTACTAAAAGTAATTCATTGATTTAGCACGTAGTGTGCCATGAGAAAACAACACCAGGTGGCTTAAGTATTAGAGGATTAGCTTATTATGTTTAAAAATAAATGTGATATAGCCTCACTTCAGATAAGGCTTAAGTTTCCCTTAATATTGTATGCCAATGATGATTAATTTCAACATTTTCAAAAATTCAATATTCTTTCTTCACAAAAACTGGAATATCTCAGCTCAGAGTCGATGAAACTTCAAAGTTGCTTAGACGAAAATCTTCGTCGGAAAATTTCCTAGAAGATGCATGTATTTTTACAGATAAGGAATTTTTTTTGTTCAATACCGAGGGAAAAGATTGAAAAAAAGTAAAGCAAAAACTCGTATTTTTCGACATAAAAGCTACCGGGAAAGTGAAAACAAGGTTTTAAAAGGCCAAATCGATACATTAACTCGTTTATTGGACCACAGACCATCATTTTATGGCATAGGCTATTTGAAATTTTAAAATTTTCCATTTTTTCTAAGCAGATTTTGTGAAATTGTCGAAAAAACTAACTTTTTTCAAAAAAATGCCCAGGGAACGTGGTAAACGATTTTTCCGAAAGTTTTCATGTATGAGAGAGTTGTTTCTAACATGATTATCTATCATTTGAGAACTGAGCACATTGATTTCCTCGACTTCGTGTTTTTTTGGGACACGCTAATGTCTAAACGTTTTGCTTCATTTTTATATTTTGTAATTGTTATGTTGGATGTGGTTACTTGGTTGGTGTAAGGGACACGTTCACAATGGTTTAACTATGTAAATTGTTAGCGAAATTGATTATATAAAAGAACAAAACTTGCAAAACTTTTTTGCAAATTAAATTCATGTTAAAAATCTGGCCTATACGCCTCCGATGGCCTATACGCCTCGTGGCGCGGTGGTTAGCGGCTTCGGCTGCCGATCCCTAAGTTGCTATTGGGCGCGAGTTCGATTCCCGCCTTATCCTCCTGGCCTTCTATCGGATGGGGAAGTAAAACGTCGGTCCATTTTCTTAAAAGAGGTTTTGGGTGACTCACCACACTTTTCTGTCGACCCTGCTATTTTCAGGGCCTTTATTTGGACATTCTCTTGCTATTTCACTAGTAAAAGTAATACTTTTTTAAACAAAAACTGCATTTCAAGACTAATTCATCCAGAGCACCAAAACACTGCCTCCAAATTGCCTGTTCCATGATTGTGGGATGTTATTGTGTCTCCCACAATTGTGGAACACCTGAATTTAACTAGTATTTTCACAAAAAAGTTATCAGACCATTCATACAACATTACTAAGCATAAGTTTTATTGGTTTCAGAGTGCAAAGTCATTATTATGTGAAAAATATGTACTCCTGGAGAGAAAAAAAAGTTTGTTTACATTTCAAGAAAAAAGTGTTCCGAATTTGTGGATTTCAAGGGTCAATGTTTTTCTTTGAAAACTTGATATAAAACGTAAAAATGTACAGCCGGTCTATACATCAATCGAAAGATCGCATGAAAAGCTTTCACATGAAGGTGAAAGCAAATCATTATGTTCAATTATCGATTTTGTATGATTTTTTGAACATTGGCCGATCTGTAAACTGTTCCGAATATGAGGGATGACTGTACTGATTTTTAGAAAGTATCGAAAAAAAAACAATTAGTTTGTTCTTGAAAACTTTAAAAAGCTGATATTTTGCGAAAACCTAACACTTAACTTTTAACTGGGACAAATTAACTTTAGTATTAATCAGCTTGTTTTTCTTTTGCTTTGGGCAAAGTCCAAAATTACCGATTTTAGTCATAAGTTTTAAATTCTGGATATTCTGCAATGGAACTTTTTTTCATTTCGCCTTCGAATACTTGATCGAGAATTTATGAGATATATATATATTTTTTAAATAGGCTGAGGTTTGCAAAGCTATGCATTTTCAGTCGCAAGCAGGGATGGAATAATCGCTAAAAAATCTTTTTCGCTTGCAATTTTTCTTCACCCGCCAAAGAGAGTGGAGGCGAAACACGCAAAAGAAAATCACTCCCGAACATTTCGAAAAAAAAAATAATTAGTAAAAGATTTTTTGTGATTCTCATTGTTGTTTCGTTTTGTTTCCAAACATTGTTGATCTACGAACAGTGACAGGTAATTTTTGGACGTGTGACGTTACACTTGCAAGTGTAGTAGAGAAATCGATGTACCGCCGAATAACCCCGGTGATGATTTTTTCAGTTTCGCAATTTTTCGTGCGCGAGCGAGGAGAGCCAACTTCTCTTCTGATTTTTTCTCTTGATGAGCATCAAATACATTTCTTTTGGTGAAGATTCTTCCATTGCTTGTCGCAAGTGAAGTAGATACTTTTATTGTTCAAAATACTTAAATGAAAAGGTCCTCTTTCTGCAAAATCAGCAAAGATATTTTCCTGGTTTGATTTCTGTTAGTGCTGGATGGTTACTTGGGATGTTTTTGAGAAAAAATGCCGTTGTGAGGCAAAATTTGTGTAGTAAAGCACAATTCACAGTGCAGGAGAATGCTGTTGATTCACGATGTTTATCTTACAAAATAAGCAAAAGCAGAGATTTTCACAAAATCAGCAAAAACCTCAATCAGAACAGCGGATTTTTCTGCTAAAACCAGCAATAATTCTATTGACAGTTCTTTTCAACGAGCTACTGGAAAAACCAAAAGTTAACAACAACAAAAACACTGATTTGTCAATAGCATGCCAAATGCAGCTTTTCTCTCGACCCTACTATTTTTAGGATCTTTATTTGGACATTCTCTTGCTATTTCACTAGTAAAAGTAGTACCTTTATAAAAAAAACTGCATTTCAAGAATATTTTATTCCGAGCAGCAAAAAACTGCCTCCAAATTGCCTGTTTCATAATTGTGGTTTGTTATCGTGCCTCCCACAATTGTGGAACACCTGAATTTAACTGATATTTTCACAAAAAAAGTTATCAGACCATGTATAAAACATCACTAAGCTTGAGTATCACTGGTTGCAGTGTGTGAATTCATTATATTGTTACAAATATGTACTCCTGGAGAGATCCAAAGTTTGTTTACATCCGTAAGAAAAAAGTGTTCCAAATTTGTGGATTTCAAGGGTCAAAGTTTTTCTTCAAAAACTTGATATAAAAGTTAAAATTTGCAGTTGTTCGATACAGCATTCGAATGATCGCAAGAAAAACTCTCAAATGAAGGTAAAAGCGAATCATTAAGTTGAATATTCGATTTGCTATGATTTTTTGAACATTGGCCGATCTGTAAACTGTTCCGAATATGAGGGATGACTGTACCTAGGATATATTCTTCATCGAATGCAACACGATAGATCGAAGTTACTGTACTGTTATTTGTTACATTTTGGTGAAGCTGTTGTATTTCCATGTACGTAACGAATTTCTACCCCACGAACTGGAAGACTAACTAATTCCACCGATTGGTTCGCGTTCAAAGTTCTAATTTCACCAAATGCCATCAAAATTAAGCTGTGACACGGATGACGTGAGTGGTTACAGCATACTGCCGCGAGCGCGCTAGAGCCGGTGCCGCTCGTTTGGTGTTCTAATAGCGTTAAGTGGGCACCGGCTAGACCAACCCCAAGCACTATGGTACACATGTCCTTATGCTACTGACCTGTACAGTGTTCACATAATAGCTGCTGGAAGAGATGTCCTTAGAGGACGTAGCATTGAAATTTGAGATTTCATGTTGGTTGGTTGATGGACAACCCCCCACTCATGGTACAACCGGGACCATATCCCGGTTCCGCATGTGTGAGGCAACGTTGGCTGAGCCCACTTTCACAATACCCGGTAGACACCACGCCGTCGTAACTTGGAATGTCCAGTCGCGTGCAGGGTGGTGACATAATACGTGCTGAGCCTTGGGCCAAGTCAATGAATGAAATTCACCTGGGGGCGGGCTGGTTTCGCGTGTTCTCCCATCATATTGCCCGAGTGTGTGAGTTTGTGTATGTGTGTCTGTCGTATCCTTTGTCGTGTGTGACGCTTTACGTTTGTGTTTCTTTATTCTTTCGTTTCGTTCCGTTCCAATATCGTCTTTTAAACTCGATGGTTCTACGACGGCTATCGGAGAATGTAAATCCTATTAACGGTATGCATTTCTAATTTTCTTTCAACCCCCCGTCGCGAAAAACAATACTTAGGCATGGATGATTACACGACGCACAACAAATACAACGATGTGGATAAAGTTGGCGAGGACGACGTGTTCATGGTGAGTAACGGTCACCGTTGGACGACAAACGCCGACCAGCACCGGTCCCGAACGGATCACTCAAACTAAACTTGCTTTTGCTTGAACTTTTTTTTTCGTACAGACATTGGATCTACCGGTGGAACCTTCTGAGTCGCGATCAAATTCTGAGGGCAGCGGAAGTCATCGTAAGTTGACCTCAAACTCTGATATCTTGTACCTCAGTTGTATTAATTATCTCTCTCTTTTCCTTGCAGAAAGCGTCGATAAACAATCACAGCAGCAGCAATCCAGTATTACATACATATCGGGCGAAAAACCGTCACCTCTGCTGAAGCCTGGTGATGATAAAATTAATGTCACTCCAATAGTACCTGGTGACAACTACTCGTACGTTCAGATAACTGATGTGAGTATCTTCATCACCACCGGGAGAAAGTTCCTCTGTTTTGATGTGCCGTTTTCTCTCTTATCTTCCCCATTTGCATGCCAACACAAAAACCCCGACCACAATCGACCAAAAAATCTCAAAAACCAAAAAAAAAAAACCCCCCAAGCAGCCGTGCGACATCAAGTTGAAGTATAACTTTTATAACTTGAAGGTGCACGAGTACAACTATCCGGTCGTCGACGAACCCGTGACATCGATCATCCACCATCCCGGCCGGCGGGACTCGACGTCCAGCCTGAAGAAGCGGAACGCGCTCGACGCGCCGGCGATGAAGGACGCGACACTCATCAAGACACGGTTGCGCTGCAGGTGAGTTCTGTGACATGACGTGGATTTCTACACCTGAGTGGGATGAATTTTAGTTAGACAGTTCGGTTAATTGGATATGATGTTGATGATGTCATATCTCATCCTTGTTCAGGATGGGTCATCTTTGTGCAATGGGGATGATACAAAAAAAAATGTAATAAAAAACGGTACTCAACCCTTTTTTAGGTGGTTGGAGCTTTCCTCACATTCATGAACTGAATACACTACACAGTAGTGTGGTCCAAATCCGGGCTTTTTCTGAGCGACTCCCTGAAATCAAAGATTGACCCATCACTAGGCTAAATTCCAAATTTGAGCTCATTCTGACCAAGGGAACCCCTCCCTCTAATCGCTTGAAGTTTGTATGGAAAAATCGTCAAAATGTATGGAAAAAAGCAACTCTGGAGTTTTTTTAAAAGGTCCAATAAACCAAATTTTTAGTTTTTGCTTTTTGGGTATTTTTTAATACCCTTGACTTAAGGCGGTTTCAAAAACACCCAGAAGGCAAAAAGTGGAAATTTGATTTATTGGACCTTTAAAAAAAACTCCAGAACTGTTTCAGTTTTTTACCACAGTGGAGGGCGCAATAGTCGTCCAATCTTTATCAATTCCCGAAGACACCATACTTTTAGGATTTTTTTAGCTGAAAAGTTTTTAGCTTCCGAAAATTACAATTTTTGCGCAGACGGCTGTAAGGGAAACGGCTGTAAGGAGAAACACTTTATTTTTAATGCACGTGAGTGCTCGCTTGACTGCTTGCCTGCCTGGCAGTGCGTCTGGTTAGGTTGCCCATTTAAGCCGGCCGCGCAAAAATTGTCCTTTTCGGAAGCTAATAACTTTTCAGCAAAAAATCCTAAAAATATGGCGTCTTCGGAAAAAGTTGTTCTAAATATAATGAAGGTCCTACATCTGAGAATTGATAAAGATTGGACGACTATTGCGCCCTCCACAGGTAAAAAACTGAAACAGTTGCTTTTCTCCATACATTTTGACGAATTTTTCTCATACAAACTTCAAGCGATTAGAGGGAGGGGTTTCCGTGGTCAGAATCAGTTCAAATTTGGAATTTAGCCTAGTGATGGGTCAATCTTTGATTTCAGGGGGTAGCCCAGAAAAAGCTCGGATTTGGACCACCCTACTACACAGCCTCAAAAAAGTGTATAAATAATACTTATGATCGCATGATGTATCTGGACATCATCAAAATATTTGAGATCCGGCCTCAAAAAAGTTTATTGAAAACACTTAAGTGCTTATAACTTTTGATAGGGTTGTCAGATTTTCAATCTTTTGGACTCTTTGGAAAGGTCTCTTGATTACCCATTAGCCTGCCCCATTTTGAGGTCATGTCGAGGAATTTCAGGTGCTCTCTTCTTAAATGATAGATTATGATGTTAGGAACAATGTTTTCTTAGACAAGAAAAAGTAATAAAATACTTTCTCGTTCCCCCTCTTCGATTTACTGAAAAAATCACTTTTTTGAACAAATTTTCTAAAATCGCTTGGAATCAATACAAAAACTGTTTCGATCAGGTGTCCATAGATTAAGATGTACTATCAATATTCGACCAAAATTTAAGTTTTTTTTTTTTTTCGTTCCGCTTTGATTGATATTTTACTCACAGAACTCTTTATGTTTAATGTTTTTTTTTACGTTCTGATTATGTTAAGCAATTCGGAAATCGCATATTTTTATTTGGGGGGGTCTTAATGGATTACATACATGTAAATCGCCAAAAATGTCCGAGGTTGGTTTGAGCACGCATTTAGACTTTTTTTAAAAAACCTTTTTGCAGCGCATTAAAATATACATTTCCATCTATTAACAAACAAAATATGAAGACATTTGGATGTACCATTGCCGAGATATAGATATTTTAAGTTAGCAGTTTCAAAAAACGGGTGCCACGATATCTCAACACTGCTTTGACCGAATCAGCTCAAAATTTTGGTGAAGACTCGTTAAACCGATCCTGTGTGCATCCTGTGTGCATGACGATGGCTGATTTTCAAAAACTTGATTTAAAAAAAAGATAAAAATATTTTTCTGTTTTTCATATAAAAAATCGTCAGCTTTTGAATTTTGCATTTAAAAAAAAAAAATTCAAATTTTCAAAATCGGGCTTCGTCATGCACACGGGATATGTCTTGGGAGTCTTCACCCAAAATTTCAGCCAATTTGGTCCATCCCATCTCGAGATATCGTGGCACCCGTAAATCAACTCGGTGTTTAGAGAAAAACGTTCACAAAGTTTGACAGTTCCCTTTGCGCATGGCAAAATTGTTAACTTAAATCGTCTTTTACTCAGTTCGGTCATGAAATATCTTCATGAAACTTCCGGGAGTAATTTAAAACCATCTTTTTAGTGAATTTAGTGAATTTTCTGTAATATGAAATTTTGTGATTTTCTACATGTATGTAACCCCTTAAGTTAATATGGATCGTATGAGACGAAAACGGTCAAAATCTTCAGCCAGTCCCGAGATAATCGAGTGTAATTATTTTGATCATTATCCAACCACTGACTATGAGCTCATGAGGTTATTGAAGAATTCAAAAATCGTTAAGGGGCTCAAAACTGGTAAAAACCAAAACGCACCGATTTTACGGGTTAAATCCCATTTTAAATTCAAAGTCAAAGCGCCAGGTCCTGTTGCAACCAATCAAGCTCATATTTGAGATTCGGGCTCAGTACACCTAAGGGATCATGCCCTGAAATGCCTGCAAAATTGACCCGTTTTGTTATATCCTAATCTATAATCACTTAACTAAGATTATTTCTCGGGTTATTTTTCAAAAGGTCCTAAGCGCCATTTGTAAACAAAGCAGCTTTTTGATCAATTTACGCATTATCAAGTTCAAAAATGCTTTGAATTGTTTTAGAAAGTATGATTTGCTTCAGAGAAAAACCCAAATTAGTGTCTGAGGTCGCGATGGCTGTTACGATGTATTACAAAATAACCAGAGATTTATGTTGGTTGGAAGGCTTTGTTACGCTCCATACAAAATGTTTGAAATTTGAATGGAAATTTTGTTACAAGGGGTAGGGGGTCCAAAAATCTTTTTTTTTGCGTTACGTAATAAAAGAACGCTCGTTAAAAAAAAATACTGGTAGTCCCCAAAAAATGTAAGTTTCAATATATCCTATGATTAGTAACTAGTTTAATAATAATAACATACGCAAATTCAAGGAAATAGTTAAAAAAAAACAAATACAATGCAAATACTTAACATAAAACCGAATGGACCTCTCTACATTTTAAATTTGCCAGACCTACTCCGTTAAGTTTACCGTACAGATGTTTCGGTAAATTGAATTGAATTGTGCTTGTGCATCACTTTGAGATTTTTTAGTGCTTCTGAAGTCTCTGGAACGGGACATCGTACTACACTCAACCCCCGGTGGTTGGTCACTTTTTCGTTTGACACTTTTTGCCTACCTCACCTCAATGAGGAAAGCACATATGTGGAACTTTAGGTTCAAAAACGAGGGCAGGACAGGTGCTGCCTCTCGCGGTGGAAAGGTATTGATTATCTCCAAATCGTATAAAACTAGAAAAATAATTCATCTTACATAATGCCAGGTAGTAATTATTGATCAGCACGACTGAGTGTTTCTAGCATATGCGGCGAGTTTAGCTAATTTAGGTAATCTCAAATACTCAAAACTTTAAAATTCGATATCTCTGGATCGAAACATATTCCTTTCTGTCGATAAGTGATTCTTATGTAAAATCGGACGGGGAATACGATGGTGAGGTCAAATCTAAAAAATAAATAGGGCTGTTTTGAGATACGGCCATTTAAAGTTTTCAATTGCGCAATACAGGTAGAAAAAATATTTTAATCTAAATTTTGATCACGGAAATGGATTCTACGTCCAATTTCCTTCAAAATTGAGTCTAAGACCGACCTTCTAAGATTTGTGGTTCCTGAACTATCGCCGTTTGAAACTAGGAGGTTTGCTCAAAAATCGCCAAAAAGTCGATTTTTTGGGAGGGTACAAAAATGGAGGGGGTGGTCCGATTTGGATGAAATTCGGGATTTTTGCATGTTTTGATAGTCTCAACAGCTCTGCCAAATTTGAGCAGAATCGGAGATGGTAATTTTCAAATTTGCATTTTTTCTTGCACACTTCAGGTGGAATGACCCCTATATGTTTTTCTTTTCCTACTTACTTAAAACCAAATTTTAATTTTCTAGTAAGTTTCCTTATATTCAACATTTTTAAAAGTTACTCAAACGACAACATCCCATTTTTCGTTAAATTTTTTGATTATTAATTTTTTACAAAATTTTGGTAACCGTAAACAGATACCGGCTACATGAAATATGCATTGACCCCTCATCCGATCAAAACTGGTATACTGAGAAGCTAGGTCGTGCGAGCTGTCAGTTATTGTCCATGTACATACAAAATTATGGTATGCCAGATATTGAAGTGATATCATGTTAATTTTATCATACTTTTTAATGTTTTTAAAGGGGCTGAATTTTTTAACTATGAACTTATTTATGATCATATTTAAATGTTTTCACAAAGTTGTTGGTTTTCTCCACCATTTCCAACTGATTGATTTTCGCAAAATTGAAACCACATTTAACGCAGATCACGGCCATCAATAATCTGAAACGAATCCAGATCTGATTAACAAATTACAAAAGACTAAACAAAATTAAAATAACTCACAAAACAACGATTTTTTCAAACAATCTCTTTGGCCGATTTAGAATTGTCAAACTGAATAGCTCAAAGCTAACTCGAACCCGGTACACACAAAAAGCTTGACATAAACTAATCTGACAACTTCCAATTTATAAGTATAAAAATTCATTAACAGCTTAATAAAATTTAAAAAAAAACTTTGAAAAAATATATTTTGATTTGAAAATCTGCCATACCATGAGCGTTGAAAGCCTTGAAACGCTGGTGCAATTTTGACAGTTTGAGCTGGTGTGAAAACGGCGACAGAGCTCGCACCACACAGCTGAGAAGATGCCTCAAGTAAACAAAATCGCAGCATGCCATGATTTAAATTTTCATTTTTTCTTCTCGCGCGCCTCGCGTGTCAGCCGTTTGATTTGCAACTTATTTACTTTTCATGCTCCAAAATGCCGGAAAAATCTGTGCAGTTAAAAATTGCATGTTCAATAATCATGCCTCATCATTCTATTCGTTTGGGAACAGGTATTTAGCTAGTGCTGGTAAAATGGCTTGAATTCTGTGACATCGAACAAAAATATGGGAGGTCGTCTTCCTCCCATCCCCCATTCACAACTGCAAAATCTGCCCCTTTCATGTTAAAAAACACAATTTTATCAACCCACCCCCACTCAAGCGCCACTAAAGCTACATAATCTCCACAAATCGATCATGTTTGAAAACACATCTTGAATTACGCAGAATTGGTAAATAAAGCGAAAACAAGGTCTGTCTGTCAATCTGCGAGTGGTATAAGAGATTCTAATTTGAGAGTTGTTTATGTCAAGTAGGCTGTGACTAGCTTGCTTGGACAAATTTACACTATACCAGCGACAGAACTCAACAATCGTCACACTTTTTGGGCTAACAGGATGTATGGAGTTCCAACCATGTGAGGAAAGGCTATAAAATCACTCGAAAAACGAACTTCTTGCTTTGACCTCCTAGACCCACCTTCATGTATACATATCGACTCAGATTCAAATTCTGAGCAAATGTCTGTGTGTGTGGTTGGGTATTGATCAAAATAATTGCACTCGATTATCTCGGAACTGGCTGAACCGTTTTTTTAGTTTGTACCCCGTTGGTTGGTCAAAGTCAAACTAAAAAGTGTATTCCGTCGCATGTGTGCTATCTTGTGACAAGTTTGAGCACACAAGCAACGAATTATCTTAGTTATAGTTGCAAGTGTATGAATGTAAAACAACAACTCGATCCCACTGCTCTCCCCATCCGTCCAGATACTGTCAGGAGTTCTACAATGACGAGTGGAACCACAAGGGTTCGTGTGATTACGCGCCCGACTGCTTCAAGACGGCCATCGAGAACGTGTCCGGGATGCTGTGCGCGCGCTGCATGCTGTACCACTGCATGAAGGACTCGGAGGGCGACACCGCGTCCCATCCCTGCTCCTGCACGGCCGAGTCCGGCTGCACGAAACGGTTCGTGGCTTGCTTTTTAACCGCATAATGGTCAGAATTTAAACTAATTTTCGCTTTCGCAGTTGGATCGGTCTGGCTTTGCTGTCCCTGCTGGTGCCATGTCTCTGGTGCTATCCACCACTTCGCGCCTGCCACTGGATCGGGGTCTCGTGTCGGTAAGTTGAAGGGATGTTGGGTTACGAATTTGAATTAATCGTTGCATTTTTCCCAACAGGCTTTGCGGTGGGAAACACAAACCACAAATTTGACATCCGATCAAGATCATCAACCTAACAAGTATTAATCGGCTCGACTGGTAGTTGGTATGATCCTTGAAAAATCTAGAATTTAACTAAAAAAAATTTCATCTTCTTTTAGATAGCTATTGAGCAGCTCTCCAAGTCCCTTCTGAATAGCAACTAGTAACACGAGGTACTGAAAAAAACAAAAAACAAAACGGAAACATAATGCAGCTTACACAGACGTGCACCATACGGAAAAGCGAAAGAGAGGAAACGGAAACAGCAACAACAACAAACAAAAGATGAAGACAAATCCAACTGTAACACAACAAAACCTACCAAAGTGATAAAGAGCGAAAAAAAACGAAAATGATGTTTAACGTTGAAAAAATAATAAAGAAAAAAAAGTGGGAAAAACCAAATTCAGTTGTGCTACAACTAAACAATAAGTAAAACAAACAAATAAAGGAAAATACACAAAACACAAAAATATCGCTACGCGTAGATGAAATGAACCAGTAAATCAGAGTAAACACATTCGTTGATGTCTAAATCTAGCTGAAACCAAAAAGAAAACTTAAACAAGTCGGACAAGACTTTAGCGGAAATAACAAAAAGTTGTTAGAGGTGGAATGGTGTGCTGGTGGCAGCCACACACGCGCGGCAACAATCGGATAACAATAACGGAACGAACGGAAGAGGAAACGTTAGCAGCCGAGCAACACACACACACAATTTCATAACACACAATCTGTCGAAGTGAAATTGAAGGGTTACGCTAACGGCAGCAGCAGCAACAACAACTAAAAAGTCAAAGAAAACCATAAAATTTATGGTCGAACAGTGCGCGCGAAAATAGACACACACACACAAACTATGGATGCTATTATGGGAAGTCTTGTTTTTCCTGTGTTCCGAGGTATTATTGCTTTAGTTCAAAAATAAACATTAAAGATGGACGGGGAAGAGAGAATATTCATTAATCGGCGTATGAAAGAAATTACTAGCACGTAAGCAAAACCACGTTGTTGGAGATTTTTGAAACTCAGATCTTTTATTTTGCAATCTGTGGGGTGTGGCGCGCGCAGAACAAAAGCGAAAGAAAGAAAGCGAGCGTGTAGAATCAATCGTTCAACTATATGAGAAAATATATATGACTGTTTTGTGTCGTTTCGAGCGCGCAGTTGAAAGATATGCATTAGTTTCACATTTGAAAGTTTGTTTGTTGAAAATATTCGCTAGTTTTTTACTATTTTTCGTTTTATCGATTGCATTATTACTAACGAAGAGAAAAAAAGTGGGTGAAGAAAGTATATATTAGAGATATATAAGCCATAGTTATGTATTCAGATACACAATCATGGATATAACATAAAGAAAACTATATAAAACTGAGCAGGTTGAGGTGACGAAACCTACTTTAAGATGTACTAGTGCATAGAAAATCATAAAATCACATTAAACACATGGCTTCACTCTCCTGCTTCCACTCCCGGATGAAAGTCCCGCTCCAGCTGAGATGGTTCCGGCTGCTGTCGGCAGTTGTTGGTTTGGCGTTCTCTTTCTAATCGTCGGAACCGCCGGACTACCGCGTGCATCCTGAGGATTCTTTCGAACGATCTTTTCAAAATTTAAAACCCTTTTTGGCCGCGACATATTCGGTGCCGGACCGGCCAACCTTGTGCCATATGGATGCGCCCGCTGGTCGGCGGTTCCACACACACAAACCATGCTGCCCTCACGCGCAGGTGAAGAACCGTCTCGTTGGTGGAGGAAACGTGGACAGTGAAGTAGTCTCTCATTCGTAAAACAAAAATCAACAGAGAAATAAGTAACCGTTAAACCGTTATCTTTATCATTGTCACACACACACATCTTTGGCGTTCCTGGTTTGTTTATGTTCATAGGGGCATACCATCTCGAACAAAGAAAAAAAAAACGTGCGGAAGTCGCAAAGGGCTCAGCGGTGACCGTCACAAAAAATCATGATGAACATAAAGAAATCCAAGAAACGTAGATTAAATGAAAAAATATATATATATATTCTACACAGACAACAAAAAAATCTATGTTTTAGCGTAACAGGAAGTCTTACAAGTTATTAAAGACGAATAAAAACATTTACATAAAGAAAAAATACATAACTGCGTAAAAAATACAAATACATTGTGTGAACATAATTCAATACGAGAGAGACACTTTAAGAAAAGAGGTAAACTTGCTACGAAAATAAACTTATGTGTACATTACAAAAGATGAAAAAAACGAAACAAAAATCTGTCCTGTGTAAACCTGATTTCATTTTTAGCTGCTAATAATTTTATTTCATAGTTTTATTGTGTTCATCAGCAAAGAAAAGAAAAAAAGAAAACTTTTATACTGGTGAGACTTTATTGGTCACATGAATCAAAAAGACTCGAAACTAAGTTTGGACACACCCACGCCTCTCATCCTGAGGTTACGATTTCATTGAGAGCGTGCCGTATTTCATCCGTGGTGATGCGTTATTAATATTTATTGAATGTTATTTAGTCCCCGCACCCCTTCATCCGAACGATATCATTTTGCATTAGAACTGAATTAGAAGAAAATATATATTATAAAGATATAAAACAATCTCAAAAGAAAAAAGGAAAAACAGATTAAAATACCATAGTCATTATAGCAAAAAACGAAAAAGAAACACAATATGGTAGGCGAAGTGTAGAGTAACTTTTTCTTGAGCGGATAAACACAACAATACGTTTTTTAATTAATACAAAAAAAAAGAAGTTTTAGGTTCATCTTCTGGTCATTGCGTTAATTTAAACAAGCGTCATTAGAAAAAAAATGACAATTTGTATGCATTTTTTAGCGTCTTTTTTTCGATGAGGCACACAGGATGGTTATAAAGAAGAAAAAAGAAGCAGAAAATTCAAACTCAATGGAGCATTCGACAAAGTGAGCAGAAATCTATGATTTGTATATGTTTAAATATATTTAATATATGATTAATTACGGCGAGATGAATAATGATAATACAGATTAAAATTAAATGAGAGATCAAAGAAATGATATTTGTATAAAGCAAATATTTATAATTCTAATAAATAAAAAAACAGAAAATGAAATTAATAATAATTTACCTTCGGTGTTGTGCTTTTGAAATAAGAAGAGAAAGAAAACAATAGAGCTTTTAAACTTAAATTTAGGATTGCGTACTTTTCAACAATTATCTACAATTTCACCACTGAGCAATTCTCTGATTTTGCGGTCATTCGATTTTTTTATGCAATTTTCCGAACAATATTTTCATTCTTTTTAAATCAAGACTAATATTTCAAAAGGACCAAACACTTAATATTACGCCCTTTTGAAATGTTAGTCTTGATTTAAAAATATAATATAAATTTGAGATATCGCGAGGTGAAAAGAGAACTAATTAGATGACACTGAGAAATCTCATTTTTCACAAAAATTATACTTCAAGAGACTGTGTCTCAACAACCAGCAGTCCAAAAAAAAGTCAAAAAAGGAAAATTGAAGGATTTTTTTCCAGTCCAATCAAAAGTAAAAAAAGGGAAATTGCAGGGTTTTCAAAAATATTTCATTCGAGGGTTGTTTTTCTTTCGTAAACAATTTCTAATTGCAAAAAAACTAAACATTTTTCAAAAAATGTCTCCATTATATGTTCGCAACTTGAAAACGGTGCACTTTATCAAAAAATGTGTAAAGACATTTTCAATTGCAAATTTGATTTTACACCTAAACATGATTCAGATTTTTTTTCTTCCAAAAATCAGTTTTCTTTCAAAAAATTATAACTTTGGTACCAAATTTTGCACCATCCTAAACTCTAGCGCAAAAGATGCATTTCCAGAGTTTTTTTTTTTTTGAAAAGGACCTATAAGCTATTGTCTTTCATATGTTTATAGGATAAAAAAAAACTCCAGATTTTTTTCTTAGTACCATACATGCATCAGCACTAAGAGCTCTTCGTAACGGCTCTCAGCTTCGTCCAGATGGCATTTTCCTGTAAAGTCAAGTTATGCTTGTTGTCAGTGAAAAATATCCTGCCCTGAACATGAATCATAGAAAGATGGGAATCATCCACGCGAAATGTCAAACAAGTTGGTTCTTCCACGTTCTTCTAAAAGAGGAGTTAGAGCGGATGCATGTCTGCCTAAAACTGAACTAAAATATGAGTTTTTCGGAAAATAAAAAATACGTATTTTTGGAATACCTTTTTATTTTAAAAAAGTCAAATAATTTTTTTTACAATCAATAACCAAACCTAACCTGTCAACAAATTCTTAACACTTCAAGGTGAGTAAATCTCAATCTCGAAGGAAGCGCGAATGACTAAACCCACCGCTAGATGGCCCTTCGTCGCGGTTAGATGAGAGCTGGGGATTTGAGCTACACACAACACTCTGAGAGAATCTGCTTTGAATGTTTACATTTATCTGTCATGACGGTCATTGATAAAAAATAAAAACAGTGAATATCATTCAAACATCTTGGGCTATATTTTAGTTGCAAATTAAACAAAATTTCGAGCAACTGAAATAGTAAAACTAGTTTGAAACGTGTGTAAAATATAGCAGCAATCTTAACGCATGGAGAAAATCAATTTAAATCTTTCGAACCGGCCCAAAATGAGCATTCTCGAAAAGCCACTAAGTCGTGGCAAGGGCGAAGTTTCGCTAAGCTGCTACGCCCTATTGTTTTCCGAGGTGGTCCAGTACTGCCAGAGCCGGGTCAACACCATTCCGGACTTGCAGAACAAGTGAGGGATTCCCCTTTGTTGGATTCTGACAAAGTATTTCAAAAACATATGTTTTCTTGCAGATTACATGACCTGGGCAAAGACATCGGATGCCGGATCATTGATCTCTACTTTGTCCGGGAGCGGAACTCAAAACGGGAAACGAAGCTTATCAACATGCTGCTCTTCATCAAAAGCACCCTCTGGAAGGTATAATCTCTTAAACCATTTAAAATATTACTCCAACTAAAACTATTATGAACGCTTCCTCCGGCAGACGCTGTTCGGCAAGGAGGCGGACAAACTGGAACACGCTACGGATGACGAGTGCACTTACTACATCATCGAGAAGGAACCGCTGGTCAACAAATTTATCAGCGTGCCCAAAGATAAGGGCTCGCTGAACTGCGCTCAATTCGTCGCCGGCATAATTCAGGCGGTACTATCGAACTGTGGCTTCGTAAGTATAAATTGTGTGGTCTCTTTTTTCTTCCTTTCTGTAGCAGTTCATTACTACACGTTGCAATGATGCGTAGCGTGCGCGGAAATACGTAGTGGAATTTAAACTGGTTCAAGCGGGATCGATTCCGGTCGATTCAACGGGTTGATGCATGATGCATCATTGAGACAGCGCCAGACATCGTTTGGTTAATGTAGTAAACAGTGCATCGTCTGCGTAGAAAAAGGGAGAGTGAATGAGAGTTCTGGAGCAACATTTGAAAGGGGCGGTACGACATTGCTCTTACGGCCTTTCGTCCCATTTAAACGCGTGTAATGAAAGGCCGTAAGAGCAATGTCGTACCGCCCCTTTCAAATGTTGCCCCAGAGTTGCACTTTGATCTAGGCTAGACGTACAATCCTAGCGAATTAAGGACAACTGAATGGCGCGGGTTTGTTTACTCACAACGCATGATGCCATCCTAATAGAATATTGCGTTAGAAGCTCTAATTTAGTCACTAATCATCTTGCAACTCTGCTCTACAAAAGTAATGCCCAATAATTTTCTGAAAAAGCAGGTGCAATTTATGTAAGAGCCTACCAAAAATAATTTAGACTGGTACAAACTTTATTTAAAGTTTCTGTCCCTTTGCCATGGTCAAGGTAAAGGGCAAAAAAGTAAAAAATCTAAATATAAAATTTCAAGCCCATTTTTCAAAATTTTAAGCCTAAAACATTTTTTTCTCACTCTTTTCTCATCCACGACTAAAATCGAGAAAATAGAGTTTAAATTTGTAATGACCTAAAAAGAACTTAAAATTATTAAAACATATCTTTACAAATTTTCTGTACATTTTCTAATATATCTATCTGGTTATAAAACAACTTTAGGGCAGAGTTAGAAAAATTAAAAATGGTAAGTAAAAAATTAAAATGTTTAATTGTTGACACATTTTCTGTCTTCAAATCAAATAAATATTTAAAAACTTTTTACTTTTCTAGTAATTCTCGAATGACGAAACGGCCTCCTTTTCATCGCTAAAAATAACCGTACTAAAAAATACTTTTTGCAATTCCGTCGTGAAACTACTTACCTTTCCTGTCATTCATGAACGACAAAATAGCCTACTTTTCTGTACCAAAAAAAAAACATAATCGAATAGCAACACTTTTCAAAATAAATGCTGATAAGTTCTACTTTTCAGCACTGAAATGGGTGCTGAAAAGTTGTACTTTTCAGCATTTGTTTCGAAAAGTAAATCTTTTCAACATTTTTTGATTTAAACGATTTATTGACAAAATACATGAAAATTTGACTTAAAATTTCACTCAGTGAGTGTTTTTCGGATTTGCAAAAAATGTTGTATGGAACTCGTTGCAAAACTTGATTTTTTCAGCACTCTTCGTATCTATCCAACTCGGTGAACCTCGTTGGATAAATGTACGACTCGTGCTGAAAAAATCCTCTTTTTGCAACTTGTTGCATAAACTACTATTTAAGTACCTATTTGAGTGTTAAAAAAACTAAATATCTCATTTCAAGCCCAACATTCAAAACTTTGAAGGAAAATCACATAATTCTTTATACATTTTTAACAGTTATTTTACTTCTAAATATCAATAATTTTTTGGAAGTATTTTTTCCCATCGTGCACCTAATGTTAACATATCAGCAACTTTGGTGTGCGGTTAAAACTTCTTAACAGCGGCTTCAGCCCATTTCAAGCAATAAATAGTTTAATGGGAAGTGAGCTAGTAAGTTTCTATCAAGACATTTGTAAAATACTTGTTTAAATAGTGAGAATTTGCAAATTGGACGGTGTAAGGACCAAGTCCTCTACCTGCGAAACATACGAAAATTTCCCCTACAATGTATTCTAAACAGTTTAAAAAAAATGTGATTTTTTGGGGGAAGACAAAACCTTGAAATAGAATTTACATCGGTCTAAAAAAATTCTAAAAATTTAAAAGGGAGAAATAGGGAAGACTCATTTCAGTACCTAATGGTAATAAAATTGCTAAGAATAACTTTCTGAACACGGATAACTCTTCTTTCTCTTCCTTGTAGACATGCCAGGTGTCCGCGCACTGGCACAAGGGCACAACCTACATGGTGAAGTTTGAGGACCATGTCATCAGCCGCGACAAGCAGTTGGAGGAAAAATAAAACCCAAAATCACTACTACTCCGATCCAAACCTGCCGTTTATTGTTGATGCTGGTTCTGCTTATCCGAAACGGCCCCTTTTTTTGCTTTCTACACATTTGCAAACAAGATAGGGGGAGGGGGGGCAGAATGGCCCGCCTAAGTAAAATGCGCCAAAAACCATAGAAAAACATGAAAATTTATGAATTCAGTGTAGTAGGCTTATGCTTTGGGATGTTCCCTTCAATGTTATATACTTGGTTGATGAAATTTTTTAGCTTAAAACTGTTTTTGAGCCACTTTAAAAAAAAAGTTTTTTCGACTTTTTTTCCAGGGTGCGGGGCAGAATGGGCCACCCTGCGGGGCAGAATGGGCCACCTTAGAAAACAAGCCATTTTGTCTAATACAACGTTGAAGGGAGATAAGAAATGACTTAAGGTACCTTTCTAACATAGTTTCCATGAAGTTAGACCACTTTAATAAAAATAGTCACTTATCAAAAAAAAATTTGAAAATAGTGTTAATATGTTGAAAAAGGACACTATTTTTACAAATAATCATCAAAACAACTAAAAAATCAACTAATTTTGCATTAAACGTGATTTGTGAAGCTACCAGGAGTGAAATAATCCATTTAATCCAAATTTCATAACTTTTGATTGTTTTTATAAGGCAGGATAAGGGTGGTCCATTCTGCCCCCAAGTGGATTTTAATTTAACACTTCCACCACCAAGTCTCTAAATGATTTTAAGGTTCCGTTGTTGTTTGTATACCTTGGTAGTAACATCTAGTAACGTTATAAGCATTGAGCAAACTTTTTCAAACAATCCAACTTTTCAGAAAGCTTATTTAAAAACCTCGAAATAAACAACATTTGCGTAGTTTTGTCAATAAATTTACATTTTTGCTCATAATTCGATAAATACAATGAATTCAAACGTCGTTTTCGGTATGGTGAAGTTATTTGACGTCCTTTATAAGACCCTTGCCTTACAATTGGTCTAAATCCATTCTAAAGCCCAAAACCAAGGGTGGCCCATTCTGCCCCCCTGGTCCATTCTGCCCCCCCTGCCCCTAATCAAACAAAGCCACTGCTGGCCGCTTAGATAAACTTGAAGCGACGATCCTTGTAGGCAACCTGACCGGTACGGTACTGCGCTTCCCGGGCGTCACGTTCCCGCTTCAGCATCCAGGCATAGCCAACAATCGGCAGCACCACCGTCAGCATACCAATCTTGAACGACCGTCCGGTGGGCTTAAAGTGCTCAAAGTTGCTCACGCGCATGGCTTGGAACCGGGCCAGACCCAGATCGTACTGGAAAGAAACGGAACCATCGGTGTTGTTGTGGTTAGATAGAGTGGAATGGACACTATGACATAACAAGCCAGGCAGGCATTTGAAACCACTTACCACTCCGCCGCTTTCGCCGTGCAGATGGGCGTGCGGGTTGGTCATCGTGCGCCAGTACTCGGTGCGGAGGGCGGCCCGGCGTGCCGCCTTATCCTGCTGGATCTGTTCCGGGGTGGGCATCGCTACGGATTACACGGTGCACCGAAGAAAGGGTACACACACACGGTCCGAGGAAAACTTTTCAACAAGCTTTTGAACAGCGATGAATGACAGACTGCGCGACTGACAGATGTTGCTCAATTTACGAGAAACTGAGCTACGCGCGTAGAGAGGAAGTACTGTGTGAATATTCGCGACACGTGGAGTATTGCAGTCGTCGGTAAGTTATTTTGAAAAATCTTGAAATTTTCTTCTTTTTGACTTGTAGTTTTTTTATTTAGGTAATCTAAATTCTATTCTTTGCCGGGAGCCGTGGTGTAGCGTGGTTGCCTCTCATCCAGTCGGTCTGGGTTAGAGGGTGACGATTCTCGAGATTTCCAATTTCCCGGGAATCGAGAGTTGAATTTGGCCATTTCCCGGGAATTCCCGGGACCCGAGAGTTTTTTTTTTTTGACTATGCCAATATTGCCAAAATTTAAAATGAAAAGTATTAAATTTGTTTCTTTTTAATAAATTCAGTTACAATTAATTCATACTAATTCTATGAAACGTTAATTTAAGTAGCCTCATTATTTGGAGGATCTATAGAAAACCTTTTGATTTTATTCTCAATCTGCAAATACAAAATCGATTCTTATTTACGAATCTTGATTCGCACTGAGTGATTTTTCAAAAGTTGCACAAACTTGTTTTTAAATTTTTGAAAAAAAAATACTAATACAGCTAATATATAATTTCCCAGTATCGGGAATTTTGCAAAATGATATAAACAACGACTCAAAACAACAAATTAAACCCTTTTTTGTAATTTTTAAGGTCAACTGTTTTTATTCATTGAAGAAATATTTACAGTTATCAGGAAAATCCATACGTTCTTAAAAAAAAAACTAGATTATGAGGATTGCTATGCTCAAGAGAAGACATGGGAATTGAACTTAACTTGAAAAATCTTTTCCCTCTTAGAAAAAAATTACAAAAAAATATTTGAAAATAAAACATTTGGTTTCATTTCTGGGATGTAACTGCTAAATATTTTTAAGGTAAATTTTGGGGTCCAAATTTATGTTTTGCTTCTCAATTCAATTCAATTCAATTCGGTTTTATTTGTAAATAACCCAAGTTACAATGAGTTCATTTAGGTATATAACAGAGTTTTGGTGTTCCTTTCAGCTGTGTTTTATATCGTAATTCAATCGAAAAATTATTACTTATAACTATGAAATAGACAAGAGTAAGAAAAAGTTTTCAAAAAACTTACAGAAAGTGCATTTTTTGCTTCTCTAAATTATAGTTTTTGGAATTTTTGGCATGTTAAAATTTACACTTTCTGAATAATAAGATTAGAGAAGCATTGGTTTATTCGAACTTGAACATCGAACATTGAGCATTCTATTTTCAAAACAATTTTGAATTGTTCAAATGTTTTTTTTTCTGTTTAGTTGGTGTAATTTTGCTTCGATATTTATAAGTTAAAAATTTCCCGGGAGTCTCGACCGAATTTCCCGGGAATCGAGAGGGCCAAAAATAGTCGATTTCCCGGGAAATTTTTCCCGGGAATTCCCGCTCGTCACCCTCTAGTCTGGGTTCGATCCCAGAAGGTCCCGGGGTGGCATTTTGCGAGACGAGATTTGTCTGATCACGCCTTCCGTCGGACGGGAAGTAAATGTTGGCCCCGGACAAACCTAAAAAAGTTATGTCGGTTAGCTCATTCCAGGTGTAGGAGTCGTTTCCCTGGGTCCTGTCTCGGTGGAGCCGCTGGTAGGCAGTTGGACCAACAATTCAAAGGTCATCAGTTCGAATCCCGGGGTGGATGGAAGCTAAGGTGTAAAAAATGTTTTGCAATTGCCTCAACAATCAAGCCTTCGGACACTTAGTTTAGAGTTGGAATCTCGTAATCGAGAACGCCAAGGCAATGCTGTAGAGCGAATAATTTGATTATTGAAATACTATCTTTGGTAAAACTTAGTCAGGACCTGCCTATCTAAGGCTACCAACTGTACGGATTATTTCCTTACTGTACCGATTTTCGTACCTCATAGCGGATTTTTAAAAGGCCGGATTTTAATACGGATTTTTTACGGAATTTCATGATGACAATAACATCTTTTTTTATATTGAATGGCTTTTTTTATTTGGCCAAAGCTTTTGCTCATTAGACATTTTTATTTAAATGACAGTTTGATTTTAAAAGATTAATTTGGATAGTTATCCGGGTTTGCCTCAGTTCATTATCATTTTTTTTTTTTTAATTCCTTACAACACATAGGGTAAATTTACCCATTTTAATCAGTTTAAGCCGTTCGACCAATTGTCATCACTTTTGCAGTTTCCGCTATTAAATCAACATTTTCAGATACGTTAACAATGGAGAGTTGCTGGCTCACTTTTATTTGAGCTATTTATTACTTTGGAACAGTCAAAAACAATTTATGAAAGATGTAATTCTTGATCAAAGTGCTGTTAGGCCAATAATAGAAATAGGCTGAGAACAAGTATATTTCCCCTATTATCCAATAAATCCTGTAAATTCTGAACTAACTAAAAATATATAAAAACACTCTATATTTTTCCTAAAAGCACTTGCCATTTCGTAAATTTTAAAAGATTAACAGATTGATTCGGCAAATCACGGTTTAGTTTGAGAATGTTTTTAAAATGTGCAAGACATAAGAACTCTTAAGCAAAGTAAAATTTGTAAATTTTTGTAGTCCCAGATTTTAAATTTATCTTAACAATTCCTTATTAGTTTTGGCTATACTATAGGGTCATATCGGCAAAGTGTACGGATGTTTGCTCAACAAGAGTTGGTAGTCTTACCTATGACCTATAACACCCATTTTGTATAATTGATTCGTCTATAAAATTTCGGAAAATTCTTTTTTAATTGGTTTAACAATTAAAAAAAAACATGCAAAATGTACTTAATTTTTTCCCCAAAATTATTTTTTTTAAATAAGATAAATTCAAATTGCATTCAAAAACGACGTATTTTTTTTTGACTAAATGGACCGTTATAGCCATTTATTGGTTAATTTAAAGATGAAAATAAGTATATTTTTTATTGTTAAAAATAATGACCGTGTATGCTTAATTTTTGTCCAAAATGCTGAGAAAATTCTCTACAATTTTGATTTTTGAACTTTTATAATCAGACTGTGATTTGCTACTCTTGCAAAGAAGTTAAATAGAGAATTTCTATTTTTTTGTAATTTTTCGATTGGCCTATTTTTTAACTGACGTTGCTTTTGTAAAACTTTTCAATCTTCTAATACACATGATTTAGGCCGTTGCAAATACTTTTCAAAGTTCAAGTCAAAAAAAAATTGTGCAAAACAAAGGGACATATTAGAAAAAAAAATTCACTGATATGTTAAAAATAAAGGCTTGTTCTTTCAGTTTTTTTAATTGAAATACGGAACATTATTTCCTGTTTTTATTTAAATATGGGAAATGAATTAGTTCAACCATTGCATGCATTTATTTGTTTTTTTTTTATGGACAGAAATGCTTAAAAATGTTAAACTTTTAAGTGCCAAACCAAAATAACATAAACAAAATTACAATAGATAAACCAACCCCTATTTAAAATGTACTACGGCCCTCATTTTTCTGTCACGATATCCGTAACGCTTGTACATGGTGTATGTATGGATGTGATTTCGGGCTCAACCTTTGATTTTTCCTATAATTTTAACTGGGACCTTTCGAATTTCGGTGACGCTGGAATAAATCAGCTTTAATCCAGTCACGAAATATTCTAGCAGAGCTGGTTCTGCCAGAAACCTGCTAGAACGGTGGAACATTTCTGCTAGAATCCTTGACCTGGTACACAGTTTATACTAACAGGCTATCGTAACCAATAAAACAACAAATTACAAATTACAATATCCAGCTCTGTGAGAACTCTGCTAGAACCTGCTAGAACGTCGTGACTGGGAAGGCAAGACCAGAGGCCTCAGATCATCTTGCACCCTTCAGAGGAATTGTTCCCCAGACTATGCCATTGGACCTCTTGGTATGCCAAATTCGTCAAATATTTAAGGCTGACTTGTACAGAGCAATTTACCAAAATGTTCAAGTTTTACGGGTTAATTCCCATTTAAATTGTTCCTGCTCAAGGCAAGTCAGTTTCCAACCAAATGGGCTGAAAGTTTTGCTACATGACCCATTTTCAATACTCTTATGTGCAATGTCATATAATTTTTAATCTGGACATTTTTTTTTTGTTCATGGCTATTTATACTCGCAAGAAATTTGTTTGAAACAACAAATTTGTGTAATAAAACAAGAAAAATTTAACCACCACTGTCTCCGGCCGTTTCAGGCTGCGATAATCTCACACTCGCGAGCGAACCAAAGTTCGTGAGAGCGTGAGAGAGCGACCTTTTAAACGGCTGAGAGCTTCGCCGGAACGCTCAATCTACGCCAAGCAGTTGGCCAGTTAGGAAGTGCTTCTCTTATTGTGTGTGTTGAAAAAAGTGTTATTTTTTAAATAAATTTAGTGCTTATTTGAGAATTAGAAGACTGATTAAAGTGGTAAGTAGTGATTTTGTGATTGTTCAAGTAATAAAACTTCCCCAAAATTCCACTTAAATCTTTTATGACTAACAATTAACTCACTGAGCACTAATACACCCACACATCTCTCTATTCTTTGTCATGTTTTCGTACAGATATCGAGATAAATCCCCAGTGCATACGGCAGCTGTGTATCCGAAAACAAGATGAAGATTCTGTTTCTTCTGGTGGCCTTTGTGGCTGCGGCTAACGCTGTTTCCATCTTCGAGCTGGTCAAGGAAGAATGGAACGCCTACAAGGTGAGTGTCCAAATTTAAAGGTCTTTAAACTATAACTTTTGAATACTAAATTTTAAAATTTTGGGGGAGGTTAATACGTATCGGCAATTTGCCTTGACTAAGTGCATGATTAAACAGTTTAATAGCAGAGTCATAAAGGAGGGAAAAGAATAGTAAGAGGAAGAAACGGTTAACGCAACACAACAACAAGTTTATGTTCGAGGTTCAATGACGCAGTTGTCGAGTTCGTCGGTCTGCTGCTTTCCTTAGTTTTCAAGTTACAACATGTCTGGTTTGTAATTACATCTGGAGATAAAGGAATCAGTCAGGTTCTTTTTTTCAGTAATCTTATCCCAAAGTGGGAGGTACAAATGGGAGATGACTCAAACATGAAAGTGGGATAAATTAACCTGTGTTTCTGTATAAGTGCACTACAACTTAAAAGTTTCTGTTTTTTTTTTGCGTCGAATCGATTGTAAATATAGCCCATAAACACAAAAGAGTCAGTGAGGGATGAGGCGAAAATGTAACCCTCGAACAGACGCAGGTACACGACAAGCCAAACAGCACAACAACACACAGCTGACAATGAATATCGTAAATACAGTGAGCGAGCAGTAAGAAAAAGAGGTGGATAGACGACAACAACAAGTTTAAATGTAGATGGGGAGAGAAGGGTACAACTTGGGTTGGTAGTCCTCGAACTGTTGTATGTTTGAGTGTGTTGCATATGTTTTGTTTGTTTGGTTGTTCATATCGGATGATTTTTTTTCCTCAGAAACTCATGATATATAATCATGATACAACAAATCGAAATTAATGATATTTTATAACTTGTTTAAAATGATTACGAGTTCTGCCAACTAACAAACAAAATATTCTGAATCAACCAACCAAATTTGACTGAAATTGGGTTGCAGAACTCGAACGTAAAGTTAAAGGTTTGAAAAGAAAAAGTACAAATGATTTGACAAATGAACTTTGAAAAATATCTGCAACAGACTTAGGCTGGAACAAATATTTTCAAATCAGTTGAAATCAATTCAAAATGCATTTCACTGCGTTCAGAATAATTTTTAGCATGTTTGAATTTATTCAAAAATCGTCAGAATTTTTTTAAATTTTCGTAGCGCACAAAGTTTTTTTTTTTTTTGCTGAAATTAATGTTTTCGTCAAATCTTACATTTCTCGGATTAGTTTTCAAAAAGCCGTAAGAGCCATTGGTAAACAAAGTCCTTTTTGCATCGGTACTTCACCTACTTACAAAAAACCAAAATCAAAAATGCTCGAGATTGTTCATCTAAATGTCCTTCAAGTGCCCCAAACTAAAAATAAATGAAATTTTGTTTCATTTTCAAGAAAAACAAAAATTAGTGTCAGAGGTCACGGTGGCTCTTACGGCTTTTGGAAAACTCACCCGAGATTTGTAAAATGTTTTGAAAACACTTTTTTCATTCGTATGTTAAGAATATGGCTTGTTATTTCAATTTTAATATTTTTTTAAATATGTTTGCATACTTGTTTTTACTTTCACAAAAAAGTACAACTTGATTTTTCGAAACTTTCAAATTGAAATTTGAAGCTTTGTACAAATTCAATATTTTTGATTGAAATTTAT
This sequence comes from Culex pipiens pallens, assembly GCF_016801865.2. Taxonomy (NCBI): domain Eukaryota; kingdom Metazoa; phylum Arthropoda; class Insecta; order Diptera; family Culicidae; genus Culex; species Culex pipiens. The sequence continues at coordinate 161,962,293 of NC_068938.1, forward strand.
AGTTTTGTTCGTTGCGTTGTGCGTTGGGGAATTTAATCAGAACAAGCTATTATACCAGGGGTGACCAAAGTATGGCCCGCGGGCCAAACGTGGCCAAACGTGGCCCGCGGACGAAAAAACGAAGTTGACTTTATAGCTGTCGACCACCATTGCTAGTACCAACCACTAGTGTCTTCCTTTTTATCTACAAGGACTTCGCCGCCCTGGGCTCCTAAGTGTATGAAAGTATGGCACGGAGCGACGGCGCCGAATACCCATATTTACACAAAGAATTTTAGAGCGCCCGCCGCGGGATTCGAACCTGCGACCTCTGGATTGTGAGTCCAGTGCGCGGTCCGATTGATCCACACGGGCGGGACACATTTTGAAATATCATGTAAAATGGCCCTTTGACCACCTAAAGTGATTTAAAAAAAATCAAAATTTATGTTATAAAAGAAATAAAAGTTATGTTTTATCCATGTTTTGATCCTGAATATTTTGTTCAAAAATCTATCTTATTGAAAATTGAATGTGTATACAGTCCAGACTCGATTATCCGAAGGCCTTGGCAACACTCACTTCAGATAATCGAGGCTTCGAACTGTATTGTAATTTCGTAAAAATTTTCAGCAGACATTTTTAGAAATGAGTTAGGGACCATCCATAAACCACGTGGACACTTTTTATGGAAATCTCAACCCCCCCCCCCCCCGTGGACAATTGTCTTCTTCTTTTCTTCTTTTTTTGTATGGAGCGTGGACAATCGACATACCCCCCCCCCCCCTAAAGTGTCCACGTGGTTTATGGATGGACCCTTATAAAACGTTCAAATTTGACTAAAGTATAAAATTGTAAAAATGGCGATAATATAGGTATTCCAAACTTATTTAAAAGTTATAATTCACTATTTTCATACAGGCTGGGCGTCAAACTTATGTTGCACTTGGGGAGCGTCCTTTTATTACGTAACGCAGTAGGGGGTAGGGGGGTTCGAAGGCCTTGTTACGCTCCATACATTTTTTTTAAATTGTATGGAAATTTTGTTACGATTGGGGGGAGGGGGTCCAAAATATTTTTTTTTGCGTTACGTAATAAAAGAACGATCCCTTAGAAACCTTCCCCATCGGGACTCGAACTCATGACATTTGGATTATGAATCTTACTGACAAACATCCGATTTAGGCAGACCAAAATGTATTAAATTTTTATTGAAATTGGATGAAAGATTGTTGACAAATCCTTTTAAACAATTTTTCAAAGTTTGTGTCACCCCTTTTGAAATATGTTTTGCAATTAATAATTAGAGTTTTAATGAAAATACCGGTGCATTAAATTGAATACCCTTTTAATTTCATTATAATTGTGAAATCACGATTGTCTTCTGCAAAAAAATGTTCAACCACCTCTCGACTTTGACCAATCCATGGTATATGAACTTGTTACAAAAATATTTGTAGCGGTCTAACCTGATTCAATGTTTGTTGAGACATGAAATTGCAATAAAACCTTACGGGTAATATTTTTTTTTTTAATTCTTGGTTTGGCCCGCAAGCTCAAAAGAGCTTCAAATTTGGCTCGCCACTCAGAAACTTTGAGCACCCCTGTATACGTATTAAAGGTGCGCAAAACCGCTCTTTATGATGAGCCCGTCTTTCTGGCTGTGCTTTAAAAAAAAATGGTAGAAATGTTATTTTTAAGCATGAAGCAATGAAATATTTTCTCCAAGTTCTCTCAAACATTAAAAAAATAAATAAAAAAAAGATGTTTAACCATTTTAAAATGGTACATATGATTCAAAACCCTTCAGCGGTTCTGTAAAAAATGCGTAGTCTCAAAATGAGCTGCGCGGTTTTTTCGCTCTTTTTAGTAAACCGGCTCTTTTCAGCGACTTTTTTTGTCCACCTCTAATACGGATGAAATATAGAAATTAAAAATCACAAAATGTTGGCGTAGAGTAACATTAATCAACATAATCAAATTTTTCTTCATTAAATTCCTTTTAAAACGTCAAACAAACTTTGAAACATATTTGTAACAGTTTTCCATTGAAAATCTGAACTAAAATATATGATAATTTCTAAAAGATAATAGGTTCTAATAGAACCTTACAAATTTCTAACAAATTTTTTTTTCAAATAAATTTTTAATGAATTTCTAGTATACAGTCCAGACTCGATTATTCAAAGGCCTTGGAATAAATATACTTCGGATAATAGAATCATCGGATAATCAAATCACATTTTTTCTCGTTAGCTTATTTTTAATTGTGGAGCATAGATATGACCCTTGAACTAGGTACGTAAAGTGAAATTGTAAAAGTAAATCCAAGATTTCGGCCAAAATTGAGGCAAGGAAATTTTGAAGGAAATGCAGTTTGTAATTTAATAGGCAATCAACTATTCAAATTTGGCTAAAATGGCGTCGCAGAACTCGAATTTGTTGTTAAAAGTAAGAAAATAACAAAACACACAAAACAACATTTTGTTGATGATTAATTCAATTTTAATCCACATTAATTAAGATATTTCCTAAAAAAAATGTATGCAGCAGATCTAAAACACACACATTTAGAGCCGAATTAAATCCGGCTTGTTTTCCATATCCACTCCACATGTCTCAGAAAACAAGAGGAAAAAAATGAAAATTATGAAGAAAGAATTGAAAGGAAATTGAACGAGTTTTAGCCCAAAAACTTGCTCCCAGGTAGAATGCTGGGCTTAACCTGCTTTTTCTATCTCTCTAAAATGGCCACAAAGAGTGCCAAATAAGGCGGACGGCGGCGTAAACCGAAACAAAGAACATACGCAAAACTTTCGCTCACCTTGACTGCTTTCTGCCCTACTGAAAAGCCCTGAAAACGTGCTTCGTTGTTTATGTTTAGATCAGCTGAGGTTAAGCCGTTGAAGGTTGGATGTAAATGGGATAGTTACTTTTTGTGTCCCACTTCCTGGAAGTTATATTCCAAAGTATTTGCTTTGCAATTTCATTCTACAATGTCAATAAAAGACGAGCACCTTAGAACGAACTTTTGCGTACATTTCCAGCGATAACATCAGTCCAAACAGCAAATGGCGATTATATAAAAGAAACGATTCTTCATCAGTAGAAGAGGAACCAGACTGCCTGCACGTGTCATCAAATTTCAAACGGTCTGATTCACGAGAACGAGATTTGCCTGCGTCGGTCGTTTGCTTTTAATCGCTGCGCGCTGTTTATGTTTATTTATTTTGACCGTTAACTGGTTGACGGCTGTGTGATTCAACGGCATGAGATTTGTTTGAGTTATATTTTGAAATTTAATATCAATGTTTTTTTCAGACTTCAATAAATTTTGTTGTCTTATCAAAAACTGTACAAAACGAACACAAATACAGCTAAAATTACTTCAAGAGGGCGTTCCGGCCTAACCGCCCCTTAAAGTGAAATCAACAAGCAAGAGTCCAATTGTCGTCATTCTATCCGTCTGACCCAGATTCTGGACCTACCCGCATCGCAATCGCCAAAAATGTGTTTACCGTGACTAAAGCAAAAGGACAATGGACCACTATCGCCACAAAAATGTTGTTTCTTTTTTTTCGGTTATGGACTTATTTTGACTGGAAATTACCCACATCGATGACGATGCAGGCAAATAATTACACAGATTGATGCACTCGTCAGTAAACCGTTACATGAGTAATAAATTAATAACCTCTCGTAAAGAGATTACTGCGTATTTACAATAAAACAGATCATGCAACCAACGACCCACAAAATGACCGTTGCGCGTCGCATGCTCCGCATCGGCAGGGATTAATAACGGTCAAAAGGAAGAAGCTGTAACGCAATTTCCTATAACCTTAATGTTTTCAATTTCTAATCGGCGAAATGGCGTTTGGGTTCGGTGCCAATGTGTGTGGTCACTTTTATTCATCACAAACTGGGCCAACACAAAGAGTTGAGAGCGCTGATAAGAAATTATCAGCCTGGGTTGCGTCATGCAAAAAGCTTTGAAGCTTCTGTGTGTGTGTGAATCAAAACTGCGCGCCCAGCTGTAGTTTGCTCGTCTTTTAGGAGAGTGTATTTATCAACTCAGCGAAAAAAGAGGCGTCGCGTTTCAACGTGCGAATCACGCTCTGGACGATCATCAGCGTTGTGTTGAACTGGTTTCCCTCCGGGGATGTCCGAGCTGGAACAGTCAACTCGTGCTATCGTTGTTATAGTCTCGTGCAATCGCGCGATACGCTTGAAGGTCTTGAAAGTGTGAAAAGTTATTAAATGGGAATTTATTGCCATTAGCAAACTTTGTTGCAAAAAAACTGAAAATCTAAAAAGAATTTAAGCTGACTTTTTACTCGAATCAAATCTATTTGAAAAGTCAAACGATACAATGTTACAAACAATAAATTAAGAGTGCTGCAAATATTTTTCAAAGTTTCTATTGCTCCTTCTTGTGTGACCCTTCTAAATTGCCTTAAAATATGTTTTCAAAAAGCTCTAAAATGCAATGGAAAAAAAGAAATTGATTGATTGATTAAAAATACATTTCTTGGTTTGTTTTCATTTTACCAAAATTGATTTAAATTTGTCATAACTTACAGTCCAGAGTCGATTTTCCGAAGCCTCAATTATCTGAAGTTTAGATTATCCGAAGTTCGATTATCCGAAGGTTTGTATTCGGATAATCAAATCATGAACAAAACCAAATTTTTCGTATTTTTTTTCTTGCTTTTAACATAAAATTTGAGTTCTGCAACCCCATTTTAGTCCAATTTGAACCTTTTATCATCACCTTTTATGTCTGTGCTTTTATATTGAAAAATGCATTTTCAATATTTTATCACCGCCATTTTGGCCGCCATCTTGGATTTAAAAATTCTAAATCACTTTAGAGTAGTTAAGGGATTATTCTTAAGCTCAAAAATCAAAAATAAGACAACGAAAAACATTTTTTTTTCGTGATTCGGTTGGTCTGAAGTGAAATTTTGCCGAGGCCTTCGGATAATCTAGTCTGGACTGTAGTACATTTTTCAAATTTCCTATGTCAAAACAAGTCATTTTGCATCATTATTGTTATTATCATTATGAAAACTTTTCATACAAGTCTTAATACAATTTTTAGGGCTGGCTGGTCATACAAAACTGGTATTTGAATGAATGAAATTCCGTATCTTTAGAAAGAATTATTTGATCGATTTGGTGTCTTTGGCAAAGTTGTAGGTTAGGATTAGGACTTTTCGGTAAAAAATATGTACACGGAAAACAATCCAATTTTTTATTTAGATGTTTATGTTTTAGGGGGCTACGAAAGACATCTTCTAAGCCATAATGCATGATGGTGCAAAATCTGGTTACAGAGATAAGAATTTTTAAAAAATAGTGTTTTTTGAAAATGTCGAAAAACGTGACAGAAAAAAAATAAAAAGGTCATTCCAAGAAATTGAATTGGATTTTCATTCGAAAATTACTTCACTTTTTTTTTTGATAAATATACCGTTTTCAAGTTATAGCCACTTTTGGGTATATATTTTAGATTTAGTTTTGATTTTTGCATTGAGCATGAGCATGAGAAACCAGCCATGGTTGTCCTTCTTCGTTGCTGAACAAGACCGTAATATCCTATCAATACAACCGACCATACGCTTAAACGATCTAATGTTGTTTCCCTTATCAACAGCATGTATGAATGCGCTGAAAAGATAAAACATCAAGATCATTAAAACGAGATCTGGAGCAAATAGGTTACAGTCGTTGGCCACCAACGGCGCCCGCTATGTCAGTTTGTAGATCTCGGGGGATTGGGACGGGAATGTTAGTTAGCACAGGTTGCTACAAAGGGTGGGATCTATACGATATCCACACCCCCACGTGTGCCGGAAAACTACTTCTACTTGGGATTTTGTTAGTGGGTAAGGGTAATGGTCAGGATTCATCATAGAAGATGATGATGTGACCCAAAAATCAATGAGTTTTGTTTATAGGTTGATGTATTATTCTCAAGGCAAACAATCGGATGATGCGGATGAGACTATTCCCGGTTATTTGGTGTTGAGTTTAGCATAAATGATTCAATCTTAGACAGCCGGCTGTGGAAAGATAAAACCAAATAAAATGCGAAAACGCGAAACACACACAATCGGGGGGACAACAAAGACGGAAACGGCATCGAAAATCCTGCGTGATGACCGCGACGCGCACCGTTCAAATTCTCCAAGGCAACTCAGATTTAGTTTTGATTTTTGCATTTCAAAAATACTTCCTCAAAGAAAAGATACTCCGCATTTTTTAAGGCTGAAGACATTACCTACAATTTTCTGATACTTTTAAAATTGAGCTATTTGTTTTTGAGATACTGCCTTCAATCGATGGAAATGAGTTTTTCTAAGTTCGATTTTCAATTGGGTCCTAAAATGAAGCTCAGATTGCTGATATTACTGTTCACAACGATAAAGCTTATTTTTCTGAGTACAATGACCCTTTGTACGACCACAAAGAGTTTAAAATGGATTTTTAAATCAATTTTGAAAAATTAACCTCGCGGTCCTTCTTGACAGAAAAGCTCCTACTTGACAGCTCGTTCCAAGGGGACCATAGTTGATCCATCGAAAAAATGTTGTCTTGTCAAAAAAAAATGCATTAAAATGAAAAAAAAGTGATCAGAAATGGTTTTTAATCGTGTTTTTTACCGTTGTACATGAAAATTGACATAGGGCTTTAGTACCCAATTGAAAAAAAAATGATCATTTTGCCCCAAATCTTCACTATTTTCATGAAATTAAATTCAAGATTCGGATTCAGCGGCCAGAATTGATACAGTCCAGACTCAATTATCCGGCTCCGGAGTGTCGAAATTGCATTTTCTCTGGTTGCATGCATTGGGTTTACGTAGACGAATGAGCAACCCTAAACCAAATAAGCATTTCTTAAACAAAGATTCCTAAAAATGTGATTTTTTGGACATAAATCCGCCTGAGAGAAGCCAAAAACTCAAATTTTAGTCAAATATTGATAGGGCTTATTAATCCTGGGACAAAACCCTATCATTTAATCACACAATTAGTCTTATTAAAACATTGTATGTATGTATTATGATTGATTTGATAGTAAAAAGTGACTATTTTCTGCAAGTCGAATCGTAGGTGCGAGAAAGTATTTTATTATTTTTTTCTTGGCTAAGAAAATATTGTTCCTGACATCATAATCTATCATTTATGAAGACGGCACCTAGAATTCCTCGACATGACCTCAAAACGGGACAGGCTACCGATTCCAGCCAAACCAGCAGGATTTCAATCCGAAGTGCTCCTATTTATCGACCTTGAAGCACCATGTACATGTAAATTCAGGTGTTCCACAATTGTGGGAGGCACAATAACATCCCACAATCATGGAACAGGCAATTCGGAGGCAGAGTTTTTCTGCTGTGCAAAAATAGTCTCGAAATAAGGTTTTTTGTTAAAAAAGTACTACTTTTACTAGTGAAATAGCAAGAGAATGTCCATATAAAGGTCCTAAAAATAGTAGGGTCGACAGAAAAGCTGCATTTGGCATGTTATTGACAAATTACCACAAAAGTGTTCCGAATTTGTGGGTGTTCCGAATATGTGGGATGACTGTATCTCCAGCAAAATGTACTGGACCCTTTTTCTATAGAAAAGCGTGATACTTTAAAGTCTTTAAAAACATATTGCGAAATCCTGTTAATGGACATAATTATTTTAGATATTTTTCGTAAAACATGCTGAAATATCTTTAAAAAAAATACTTTCAGCAAATAAAGTTTTCATTTGAACAGCGGTTTTAGCCATGTCATTGCACAATATTGTGATATTTTTTATTGGTTTCGGTTAAATCAAACACAGAACAACAACATTGGTACATCGGTTTTCAAATTTAAAGCTTAGGTGCTTAAATGTCCCTAATAATACTGTAGTCCCGATTAGCTCCAGTTAACGCATCAGATTTTTTGATAAAAATAAAAATAAGTAGTAAACATATTTTGAATGGCCTTCGTACATATTTTTAATATTTTGTGTGAACAATTGACGTGATTTTTCAACTGAAACAGAGTAATCTAACGATCCTTCCACCCTCTTTCCCGATTTCAGCTGCAACATCGCAAAAAGTACGACAGCGAAACCGAAGAGCGCCTCCGGCTGAAGATCTACGTCCAGAACAAGCACAAGATCGCCAAGCACAACCAGCGCTTCGAACAGGGACAGGAAAAGTTCCGCCTGCGCGTGAACAAGTACACCGATCTGCTGCACGAGGAGTTTGTCCAGACGCTGAACGGCTTCAACCGTACGAACGCCAAGTAAGTGATGATCGGTTTCCTTTGTGTCCACTACCAGTGTCGTCGCGCTGAGATGAGTCAATTAGCGCCTGTTGATGTGTTGTTCTAAGCGACATTGATGGCGATCGTGAACAAAACTTCCGTTATTCCAGTATGCACGAGTGCCGCCGCGCGCCGTTATGATTCATTGAAGCATAATCTTGTTTGTCCCTTCGTTTTGTTTGCGGGTTCGAAGAAAGTTGTCACGCGATAGAATGACTCATGAAGGGCACTTGTGTAACGAGTCTACTTTCTTTTCTTTCGCAGGAAGCCAATGCTCAAGGGCGTCAAAATTGACGAACCTGTTACGTACATCGAACCCGCCAACGTTGAGGTGCCAAAGACTGTCGACTGGAGAGAAAAGGGAGCCGTCACTCCGGTGAAGGACCAGGGCCACTGCGGATCATGCTGGTCGTTCTCGGCAACCGGTGCGCTCGAGGGACAGCACTTCCGCAAGACCGGCAAGCTGGTTTCGCTGTCCGAGCAGAATCTGGTCGATTGTTCCACCAAGTACGGAAACAACGGTTGCAACGGAGGCATGATGGACTTTGCCTTCCAGTACATCAAGGACAACGGAGGAATCGACACCGAGAAGGCCTACCCGTACGAAGCCATCGATGACACGTGCCACTACAACCCGAAGGCCGTTGGTGCCACCGACAAGGGCTTCGTTGACATTCCCCAGGGCGATGAGAAGGCGCTGATGAAGGCCATCGCTACCGCCGGTCCAGTCTCGGTTGCCATCGACGCGTCCCACGAATCGTTCCAGTTCTACAGCGAAGGAGTCTACTACGAGCCCCAGTGCGACTCGGAGAACCTCGACCATGGCGTAAGTTGCTCAACCTGTTATAATCCAAACCAACCAATTAACAAAATTCCCCACTCTTTCCAGGTCCTGGCCGTTGGATACGGTACCAGCGAGGAAGGTGAGGACTACTGGCTGGTCAAGAACTCGTGGGGAACCACCTGGGGAGACCAGGGCTACGTCAAGATGGCCCGCAACCGGGACAACCACTGTGGTATTGCTACCGCTTCCAGCTACCCGCTAGTTTAAGCGCGAGCGTGATCTTTTAGTCGTAAACTTCGTTTTTCAACTCAAAATTACATTTTTCTTTTTCCGTGACTTTTTACCATTCAACACAAATTATAGTTTTACATGAAAGGGAACGAATAAAAATTGCATCTTTCTAGAGATAGGCAATCGAATTGATTCCTACGTAAATACCATTCTGGCCGAAACGATAAACGAACAATTCTAGTGTACGTAATAGCGTAGCAAATGTATGAGTTCAAATGAGTAGTTTTTTTCTGTCTCTAGTTTGAGACCGGTAATGTCTGTGAATTCGTTGATTGTAAGTTGTATGTATTACAGAGGAATTCAATAAAAATGTGAAAAATAACTGATTAAATCTTTTAATTGATTGTGAATAAGTTTTCGAGTAACTCCAACCAATTTATGATGTACTTTTGACATTTCAAACAAAGTGCACATTTTGAAATAGTAGTTTATGCAACAAGTTGCAAAAAGAGGATTTTTTCAGCACGAGTCGTACATTTATCCAACGAGGTTCACCGAGTTGGATAAATACGACGAGTGCTAAAAAAAACAAGTTTTGCAACGAGTTCCATACAACATTTTTTGCAATTCCGAAAAACACCCATTGAGTGAAATTTTAAGTCAAATTTTCATGTATTTGTCAATAAATCGTTTAAATCAAAACAATGTTGAAAAGTGTTACTTTTCGAAACAAGTGCTGAAAAGTTCAACTTTTCAGCACCCATTTCAGTGCTGAAAAGTAGAACTTTTCAGCATTTATTTTGAAAAGTGTTGCTATTCGATTCTGTTACTTTTGGTACAGAAAAGTAGGCTATTTCGTCGTTCAAGAATGACAGGAAAAGTAAGTAGTTTCACGACGTAATTGGAAAAAGTATATTAATGAAATTATGCAGTATGCGTCAAATTCTGAGCAACTATGCGCCTCCTTCAAAACGTATGGGATTTACTGAAACTTGATAGAAACATGTACAACGTACATACAGTACTTGTTCGGTAACTACCAAACCCAAATTTTTCAACATTTCCACATGATTAACAGTACCTTCCAGAAAAACATCGAAAATTGTGCCTTCCTTCATACATTTTTCAAAGATTCCCATACAAACTCCAACCCTCAACAGCAACCCCAAAATCTTAATCGATTTGATTAAAAAATGGCATACATTTTGCCTAATTATAAGGAATCGAGCCTGGGCCCCTGCAGGGGGTGTCACCTAGGATTTTCCAAATTTTCCCATTTTTCTTGTCAACCTAGTGATGCAACTAAACCGACAGAACCGCATTGAATTTTAGATATTTTTGGCCTCTTCTGGTCATGCGTTTCCATCGAATCTCCTTTTCTTAGCATTAATCCATGGAGGCGCCTATCTTTTTAGAATGTAACCATAGCATTTATACAAGACCATCCAAAAACCACGTGGACACTTTTTTGGGAATTTACCCTTTAAAGCTTAATCCCAGAAGGTACACATAAATAGAAAAGGTCACGATTAGATTTGTTTTGCAAAAAAAAAAACTTAGTTTGGATTATGAACATTCTTTGACGAAAAAACATTTTTTGTGGTGCTGTGCATCTTAATTTCAATGTTTTGAAAAAAAAAATTAAATTGATTTCAAATCCATGAAAAAATTGAACATTTTAGGAAAATATGACATATTTTCTGTTACTTTTTTTTTCAGCAAAGTTTTAACTCATAAAATTGAAAACAGTTAATTCTAAAAAAAAACAAAAAAATATTTTTAGCAACCTTGCTTCCTGTCTTTTTAAAAACATCTAATTTACTTTTAAGTGAAGTAAACGCACTACAAGCATTTGCAAATTTAAATTCAGTATTCTTTTGTACATTGTTGTACAAGTCATATATTTACATTTGTACAAAATGTTTCCATTTTATAGAAATGTAAATATATGACTTGTACAACAATTTTGATTTTGATGTAAATCATTCAAATAGTTGATTTCGAAAAATATTAGTATTGAAATTAACAACAATTGATTGCTAAGACATGAAATCATAAGAAATGTTTGTAATCAGTTTTTTTTAATGTGATAACTCAATTCCACACTTTTTTTTTTTGGAGTTTAGAGATTTTTCTCATTTTTTTTCAATATTTAATGAACAACAATAAGGGCCAGTCATCAAACAATGTTCAATAGCTGTCGCGGACCCGATAAAATGGCTTCGCGGGCCGTGGGTTGGGCAAGCCTGTCTTAAACTGAATGTGGCTCCAAAATAAAGTCATGTAATTACTCGCCTACGTGCCATCCGAGCAGCAGTACTATTAGAGAGGGCTGTACTTTTGAGCATGAGTAAGAGCATGAGCCTGGTTGTCTGCCAATGAGCTGCTACTCCGTTATTGACAGAAGTTAAACAATAAATCAAAAATGATCAGTGGGAGCCGACCACTGTTCACTGTTTAACCCTCTACAACCTAACCCCGCCGTTAGACGGGCCTCGCTCTAAAAAATCGCCAAAAATCAATTTTCCAACCGATTTTTGATCTTTAAAAAGCATTGGAAAGAAGAACTCTTAAAATTTTAGAAAAATTTAGGGTTGGAAGTTTAACTTGTTTTATGTGATTTTGCCAATGTTTAAAAAAATGTAATTTTTTTAGGGGTCAACTTTGGCTGTGTTTTTTAGTAACATTTTCTATATTTTCAGTAAAAAGAAGTATGCAGTAATTTTTGTAGTGTCCCAGACTATACCTCTACGCATTTTTTTGCAATTTAAATGATGATGGTGCCATTCTATAGCAAAAAATGTGAAAAACATGCAAAAAATTCAAAAAGTGACTGCAAAAACGTGAAAAAATTAGATAGGCAAAATGTAATTATATTAGGTGGTAGAATAGGCCAAATACTACCAAAAACAAACATAAACTAAACAAGATAAATGCAAATTAAAATACTAAAAATGAAACAAGAAAAACATAAAACAAGAGAAGTAAAGTTTTTCGTAGAACAAAAGTTGCTCAAAATGACCTCCTGAACACGGGAAAATAAATATTTTCGAAAAAAAATTTGGGCAGTAGAGGGTTAACTCGATGATCCAAAATGTCAGTGTGTCTTTCGATAAACGAGTTCTTCACCGTAGAAATTTTACACATTATTCGAAAAATTTATGGACAATTTACCCGAAGCCGTGCCTTGTGATAAACGATGATATAGGAAGGGCTTTTAAAATCACAAAAAAATCCTATCTTAATTAAAGCACAATAAAATAATAATCCTACAAGGCAAGCTCGCTGTCCCACCATCAAAATTCGACTGAGGCAGGCAACACAATTATCACTAATCCACTATTAGAGGGGGCTGTACTTTTGACAAATCACATAGATAATGTTTATTTAAAAAAATCAAAGTTTTGTGAGCAATTGCTAAAAAGTTATTTTTTTATTCGGATTGGTTTATATATTTTCAAAGAGTTGGTTACATATAAGTTGTCTTGTAGAAGTACATCAATCAACACTCCAAATCCAAGCTTCTTGAGCTTGTATGAGCATGGGAGCTTACTGACAAATGTTGTGGCTTGGATTTCAGGGTATATGTACTGTAATTACTACTGATACGGGGGGACAATTGTTTAGGAGTTACATGTTAGGCCGTTGCAAATATTTTTCAAAGTTTATGTCGCCCCCCCCCCCCCCCCTCCTTTCAAAATTGGCCTGAATAATCAGGGGGCAAAAAAAATATTTTTTCGAAAAACTTCAAAATTTTAATGAAAATTAAAGTTCAATCGACTGAAAACCAGTTAAAATGCATTTTCCCGCGTTTATAATCATATTCAGCATGTTTGAACTCCTTTAAAAACATTTTAAATGTTCATGAAATACCAATGTACAGTCCCACGAAAAAAAAAATTTCTGCGAAAAAAAAAATCCGTCAATACCTCGATATTTTTAAAACTAATGATTGGAAAGCAACTGTACGCCTGTAAAATGCATTTTAAAACACTTTTTTCATACAAATGTTGAAACCTAGGCTTGTAATTTCAATTTTTATATTTTTTTATTTTTTTGCCCCTCCCCCCCCCCTCGACTTTGGTCAGAGCCGAGGGACATAAACTTCAAAAAATATTGGCAACGGCCTTATCAGTGTGCAGTGATGCACTATTATACTTTTCTTAATTTACAAAATCTTTTGGCACCTGATTAAGCACAAAGTTACAATGAAGTCAGTTTATGATTTTTTATACCTTCTCAAATACTTCTACAGCATTTTCCACGCTACCCACACAGTTTCTTGTAACGTTCAGTTCAGTTGATACAGTTTTTAATAGTTTTTACGAAATGGAATTTTCTCAACGTATGAATGATATTTGCACCATTTTTTTCTATACGAACAACACCACCTTTACGTCTAGGCCATGATTGTTGATACTGGAAATTTTCTTAAACATAATCATTTTTTTCCATTTTACAAAAATGTTACCAATGTCGTTACCAAAGTGCTCTCAACATCAGTTGAAACTAATATCGAAACACTTTACCAACGACACAAGCGAAAATCACCACCTCTCATTCGAGACTTCGAGATACATGCGAATTGTGTGCTCTTTCGAGATCCGAAAACCGGAAATGGATTGCAGCTGGGAGCGTAACGCCTTCGCATGTGTTTCCTGTACTGTATTGATTTTTGTTTTCTCTCTTTACTTGGCTTAATATCTACGGGAATTTTGAAAACTCGATATTTTTGCACTGCTTTTTTTTGTGCCCACTTTAACAATCAACGTGGACGCCGTTTCCGTTGGTGTAGGTACCGTTGGAATGGTGAGTTCCGTTCGTCACGGAGCCATTGGCGACCTTGCTCTTCTTCGCCGGGGGCTGCTCCACCGAGGAGACGTTCAGGTTGAACTGATGTGTAAAAGGGGGAGAGAAAATGTAATTGTAAATAATTACAACCTTAGACAGGTAGCCTTCTTCAAGTTCTTACCCTGTGCTCCAGAGACATGTGGCTGAGCGGCGGGAGACCAACACAGGCTCGCATAATGTTCTCGATGGCGGTTCGCTGCCGGAACAGAGAGTTGACCACGGGCGTACCCTGCGGTACCAGCGGCGCCTTACAGAGATAGCTCAGAATCGAGAGAACCGATCGGAACGGCAAGTATTCGGTGTCGCTCTTCTTCTTGATCTGGACACGAGAGCAAAATTCACCCAAAATGGCCAGATCCAGAATCAGTGGCGACGCAAGCAGCGAATCTTCGCAGGTATTGTGGATCACGAGCGTGTTGTGACCGCCGAGCATGATCTGGCTCGTGTACTCGTCCATGGCGCGTTTGCTGTCACCTGTGGATTGGAAGGATACGTGAGGATCACAGGTTGGCAAATCTGGGGCTTGTCACTACTCACCAACATACGGAACGTATTTAATAACCACACAATGATCGGGATGCTCTTCCGGTTTGTACAAGATGTTGTTCGAGGCGACCATATCGTCAACGACATTGCTCTTTGAAATCTAAAAGAAAAACAATAGCGAATCATTCCCAGACCCAATCTTTCCAAACAACCTCAAGCTGTACTCACCTCCTTCGAGCGGAACTGCTGCGGCGCGGACAGGTTGCGTCCGTCATTGTTACCCAAATGGTTGTAGCTCACGATCGAGACCGGCTTGATACCGGCCGAAACCAAAAAGTCCACCAGCACCGACTTGAGCTTAGTTTGTCCCGACTTGAAATCATCGCCAGCGATGAAAGCTCCGTGATGTTCAGCCAGCTCAATGACTCCAGGTACGAAGGTGTTTTGCGGCGATCCGTTGATGTAGATGCACTAAGAGAATTGTTTGTTTGAACCATTTCTTCAACAGACCAAAACAGAAGCACGCCAAACTTACCCCCTCGGCAATAGCTGCCATCGCGAAGATGGTCGACGGTGAGATTTCCGACTTGTTCTCCTTGAGAGATTTCTCCAGTTCGGCCATGGTGGTGTTCAATCCCTTCTGAACCTCGGAGAACCGCTCGGTGTTGGCGGTCCACAAAACGACCACCTTCTCCACGCCTGAGGACTTTTTAAAGTCCTGGATGTCCTTCACGATCTGCTGGTACTGCTGGTAGCGAGTTCCGGGGATGGTGTTGTCCGCACGGTCGGCCTGGTTCGCCGCGATAAAGTCCGGATCGTAGATCGACGGGCGGGGCTTCAGCTGGGACAGCTTCTTGTACACCTGGTCCTGCAGGGGCACTTCCAGCACCTTGGCACGCACCATGGCGTCGCCAATGTTCATCGAGCTGATGTCCCATCCATCGACCACGATGTCGTCCGGGTTGACCATCGGGACCAGCTTGTTCATCGGAATGTGAACGTCGTGCCCGTTGGCGTCGGTTCCCAGCAGGACGGTCGATGCCTGCGTAATCGAACCGAACCAGTTGGCCTTTTGCATGCCGGTGCGGGTTCTCCACTCCAGACCACGTTTGTTTGCTTCCAGAGCGGCCGTCAACGTGGAACCGTTGTTTCCACCCCATCCAGCGAGCATCAGACCTAGCTTGGGCACATGGCGTTCCGTGCGGATGCTCAACTCGGTAGTTTCGGGGCGCACCTGGAAATTTGGTAGAGTTTCAAAAAGTTGTTCATGAATGTAATTTTTTTCAGCTCTTCGTATTTTTTAGTTACATATTTCTTAAATTTAAAGCAACTTGTGCTGACTAACATTCCTGTCCCTTCACCCCGAGATCTACAAACTGACATGGCGGGCGCCGTTAGTGGCGAACGACGACTCGGAAAATTTCTGTGATGATAATTTTTAATATTTGAAGAAATTTTCGTTTAGAAAAACAAGACATTATTATTAAAAAAAATGAAATGTTGATTGTCAAGGTGAGTGACCATTCCCTAGTGATAACGTTACACGAGTTGCGTAAGAAATTTCATTAGATACGAAAACCAAACACACAAAAGCTCGATAAAACGTGGATTTCCTTATCTAAGATAAGTTTTCACTAATTTCATTCAACCCAAAAAAAAAGTTATCAACTTCCTTGTTACCACGTTCTCAACCAGACGCCTCTAAAGGGTAATTTTATTTTTATTTAAAGATCATATCAATTTCGATAACGACGACAGCTGAATTCTTAAGCCACCTCTTGCATCGTACGATGTGCGGGCTGATGATATGTGACGCCAAAGACGACGCAAGTAGACTAAACGCGGACAAACCGGCCGGCCGGCGTCGTTATTTCTGCTGGATTTAACACGGGAGCGCAGAATAATAACGAAGGGTTGTGACTTGAAAATAAATAACCCTATTCGATGCCAACATTTCAAAAAGCATCATGTACAAACCATCCTTTTTGAGAAAAACGCATTTGAATGTTAGGCATCATTTTTCAATTCCCATTTTAATATAAAAGCAAAAGAAGATGTTCTAATGATAACAAACGATGAAAAACGTTGCTTTTATTGATACTTGATCATCCATATTCAATAAAACATTATTTCCGTCATTATATTTGAGAAAAACAAACATAACGACTTTTGAAATCACCAACGTCTATATCACCCTGCTGTCATTGAGGGGGGCGCTGTGTTATGATTCGTTTTTCTTTGCCGAATGTACATGGCGCTTTTTTCATGATGCTTTTTTTTCGTCACGAGGTTCATATAGTCTTTTATTTGACAGGTTGACAGAGCTATATAAACAGGCACTGCTGATGGCAGAGATTTTGTTTATGTTACTTTATTTAAAATCATTATTAAACAGACTTTACTGAAGTAACTTTTGCTCATTTTTAGTGGAGAGGTGGCTTATTAGGAGTACTTTCAGAATATGCATTAACTCAGAAAGTGTCAAAATGTACATGATGCCTTTTGAAATGTTACCGTCGTATTATTGAAATTATGATTTTCTAAGCAAAATTATATTGAAGTATTACTCGAATACAGATTTCAGCTCTGCAAAAAGCTAAGTTTGGACAATTTCGCCAAATTCGCTGAAATAACAGCAACTTTCTTCAAAATCCAAGAATTATTAATGAATGTTCTTCCCATCCAAGTATTAGAACTGTGGTTTGCAAGCGAATGTTCTCATTTTAAGTATTTTTTTTAAAGATAATTTAAAACATATTAAAATTTTGAAAAAGAGCGAAAGAGCCGCTAAATTTATTGACCGAGCGAAAATGAGCGGCTCCTAAAAAGGAGCGGGTTTGCCCACCTCTAATAGATTGTCATTTAAATATAAGACAAGTTTTCTAAAAATAATTGCAGCGCCTACTCAAATTAAAAAAAACTTTAGTTTAGACCGAGCCACGTAGCCCAGTGGTAACGCTTCCGCCTCGTAATCGGTAGATCGGGGTTCAAATCCCAGCTCGGACCAACACAACTGGTGATCTTTTCCCTTCTGGAATCGATTGCTTAGTAAAGGGAAGGTAGTGTATCGTCACAAACTGGACCTTATCACGACACCTTAGGGAGGCGACCTATGGAATGTTAACATTAACCTTAATATGTTAACATTAAGTTGAGAATAAAAACTGCCACTGAATCCGCTTTGTAAATGCCGGCCCCGATACTCTTCAAGGGTGTTCCCCTCAGGAACTGGGAAAGATTTACTTTTTTTACTTACTTTAGTTTTAAATCATGCTAAAATTGGTTAAAACCATTCAAAATATTCAGTTTAAATAAGCCATAAAAATTCAAGTCACATATCATCGATATTATTCTGTCGAACCCTGTTATAAGCCCATTTGTACACATCACATTTTGTACCGATAGAATCGTTCGGCTATCAATTGAGCACCTCTCAAAGCGCTGAAAAAAAGTTATTAGCATTTCGCGCATCATTGTGTCGTGCTAATTTAAATTTAAAATTAAGCCGACTCGCCCCGCGGGAGTGCTCTGAGTAACGTCCAGGAGACTGCAAATTGCCGCGTGATCGATTAGAGCGCGCCTGTTAATATATGAGGGGAACATGTGCTCCTGCTCCTACCCTCGGGACATACTGTCGCCTGGTTTTTTGTGCCGAGTTACGTGATTTTGAGAAAATATTGCTAATCAGTAAAGCTGCTTGTCAATAAAGTAAATATTTACGGAAAGAATTATCAAGTATTAATTGCTAGTTAGGATACATTTCATCATATGTGAAATTTTTTGGATAATGTAGGTCCTGGTATTCTAAGCCATAAAAAGAACATTACTTCAAATTTGGTTGGACCAAGGTCAAATTAACCCTCTAATCCTCAATTTTTTAGAATTTTTTATTTTTGCCATGTTTTTAATGTCATTTTGAGCAACTTTCGAAAAACTTAACTTCTCTTGTTTTATGTTTTTTTTTGTTCCATTTTTAGTATTATTTGAATTTATTAAATATGTTTAATTTGTTTCTGATATTTAGTATTTGGCTCATTTTATCACCTCCTATATTTAGTTTTTGTCTTTTCAGTTTTGTCATGTTTTTAAGTCACTTTTTCAATTTTTTGGTTGGTTTTCACAATTTCTACTATTGAATTATACCATAAATTAAATTAAAAAAAATGCATATGAGGTATTGTATGCGTAAAAATTAGTAAAATGAGGCATAGTGTGGAACATTCCAAAAATTACTGCATTCTAATTTTCACAAAAAATATAGGAAATTTTAGAGAAAAACTTAGCCAAAGTTTGACCGAAATAATTATATTTTCAAAAACATTGGCAAAGTTGCAACCAAAAAAAACATCAAACCCAAAAAAAAATCATGAGTTCTTCATTCCAAGGCTTTTTTATGATCAAATATTGGTTGAAAAATTGATTTTTAGCGAATTTTTAGATCGAAGCCCGCCTAGAGGCGGGATTGGGTTGTTGATACAGATTGGCCAATGTTTGACAGATCTAAACGCGCTGGACACCAACCGCCCTTTACTCCCAGAAAAATGCCAGTGCCGATTTATTTTGCATCGACCAATCTGTTTCCCTTGACAATCTGTAGTGAAATTGTGTTCTAAAATGGGGATCAAAAAATTGATAAGTTTTTTATCAACAAAAAATAAAAAAGATTAGCTTAAAAAAGTTTAAAATAAACAATAATTTTGAAAAAGTATAAAATCACTTAACAAGTGATCAAAGGGCCATTTTACATGATCATTCAAAATGGGCCCACGGGCCACAAAAAATCATCTCGCGGGCCACGTTTGGCCCGCGGGCCATACTTTGGTCACCCCTGCCCTAGACAATCTGTAGTTGTTGAGGGTTAAATGTGAGAACTTCGTCTTCCTACATCCAATGGTAGAGCCTCTTACAATTTTATTCAGAAGATTTGGCCGCCCAAGTTTGGGTGTAGATATTTATTCTACTTTATGCATTCATTAGTACAGTAGTTGTTCGGTAACTGGGCGTTGTTTAACTGGGCTGCTTTTTAACTGGGCGCTCGATAACTGGGCCGTAGCCCAGTTAAAAAGCAGACAAACGTCAAAAACCCAAAACAAACCGAAATCACCGAGGGGTTAATGGATGCAAAAATCATGGTCAACAAATCAAAAAAACTTTTTTCAAACTTTTATGTAAATTCAAGTCACAATTAGAGAAATATGAAAAGTAATCATTGTTAACAAATTTGAGTAACTTTTATTTTTATATTTCATCAAATAAATATTATGCATCGGTAGTCCCCTCGTTATTTTTCGTTTAGCCCAGTTAGCGAACAGCATTCGATGACTGGGCTACGTTCTCAGCCCAGTTACCGAACAACTACTGTATAACATTTTAAAATTTGTTTAATTGTTTGCCAATTGTAATAAAAATATAAAACATTATCCATTTTTTTATGGAGGACGTTTCAAATAGTAACGGGTGGTAACGGCGTTAGAATAGCCTAAATTGCGTAAATGTAGGCTGCTATTTACATGCCACACTTTTTTCTAACGTTGCTATCTCTACCCGAATTTGATTTTCCAGACGGTCCTAACGTCGTTACCGTTCGTAATGTTCGCCATCATTAAAAATCTGGATAATGATTTAAACCCTGCGGGTCAAATTTGGTGTTTCGTTATTTATATTTATAATACATTTGCTTTCCCCTTCCCTTCCCACGCCTTGTCTTTTAACATCAATCCCCTCCCTACTAACCCCGAGTAGGCCGCGGGTAATCGGCTCCCCTCCCACTAACATTTACACACAAGATCCTCTGTAATTACTCTTAGCTTTAAGTAAAATGTAATTACAAAAGCCGACTCGGTCCTAACCAGGTCCCAGCACCAAAAAGGACCTAATAAAAATAATTTTATGAAAAAAAAAATACATTTGCTTTTTCAAGTATTGTTAACTTTTCGTATCAGAAAATTCTCAAGACATCTAATGTGATAAGAATTTACAAAAGACTTTTAAAAAGTTAAGAAACAATAACAGAAGGTTTTACAGAAAATCATTAAAAAGTCATGTTTTTCAAATACTAAATGGTAAGGGGCTTTTAGCTCAATCTAGCATGGAAACATTACATCAGCACAAATTAATTTACTAACTTTTTTTTTCAAAAGTAGACGACAAACCAGCCCATTTTTCAACTATACCAATGCAAATTTTATTTGATGTTTTTGACACCCAACTAACTCTTCAAAATTTTCCCAAAATGGCAGGGAATAATAAAAAAACGATTGCTTAGCAATAGAAAATTTCCACAACAAAAAAAAAACTTGTACTGTTATTTTTAAAGTAAATGTGCAAATTTGTACTCAAAACGAATCATTGTCAGATATATTGTTCAAAAATTACAATCAAACGCATCAACATTTTTCAACCAAAAGGTAAAAATTAGCGTTTTTTTAGCGTATGACAATCATGCCTTACAGGTAGTCTAGACGGACACACCTCTTCCAAACTTGTCCCATCTTCTAAAGTCAACGATCGACCACTGTCAAACATAATTAGCCGAAAACCGGAATCTTGCAAAACCAGTTAGCGGCAAATTCAAAAATTTACATAAAATAGCAGTTGAGACATTAGTCGGTATCCAAGCTTAAAACCCATCATGGGAGAAACGTGTCTCAAAATTCAAATTCGCCCAAGACATCTGCCAAGCGGGTGTGGTGTGATTTGCACGAGTTTGTCTTTATCGGAAGATTTTGTAAGAGGTACGTTTATTTATTTTTTTTTTTGTTTGGAAAGAATTTCACAATATGTTTTAATAGCTGCGTTTGTTTGATCTATTTTTGAGAAGAGTTAAGAGGGGACTTATCAAATAAGATTAGTTAATATTTGTTTAAAGAAGAGCTTTCAATAAAAAAGAGTGTAGAATAAATTGTATAATTTGCACAAAATAAATTTTGCCTAATTAAAAATTGCAACGTAAAATATTTCGTTAGCTCACTTCACACCAAATTTAAGCAGTGTTCAAATAAAAGACACTCTAATAAGAAAACTCTCCTTATCCTTCACACCTCCTTCCTTCTTCGTACAGTCTGTAGTATTATTCAACACCAAAAAGGTTCATATTTCTGCAATGATAGCAAAATAATACTCATGCTTATTCTCTTCTGTCCAGTAAGGAGAACTATGAAGTAACACACAAAAATCAATAGAGAAGCTATTTTTAGTCACCTGACAAAAAAAAAACCAATGAACATTCGCCTGGAGAATGGTGAAATATTCACCCACGCAAATTATTATCGATTTTTTCACTCCATTCATAGTGCCTGCTGCTCCCAGGGAAGCCGGGAGCGGCCTTGACCATGGAAAATAACTGTGAGTGCGGTTTACTTACCGTGTATCCTGCAGGGCCTTCCGCGAGAACCGACGTGGTCTGGTACTGGTAGTCCACTTCGATATGTTTATCACTGTAGTGCACATTGGGCGACTCAACGTTTAGGGAAGAAGCCATTTTCCGAAGCTTTGAAGCTGTTCGAGATTGATTCGAGACGGTGACACCTGATGAATATCCTCACGGGCTTGGGCCAGGTAGTTAGGCTAAGTGGATCTGCTTTTCCTCTGCATGGAACGGATGCTACCGGTCGCTACACGAGTTGGGATGAAACTAACCTGGCACTGGAATGCTAAGCTAAGTTTTCGACTCGCAGGTCGGTAGAACGTTATGTGCTCTCTTCCTTTACTTGGGCTCACCTCGATATCCAGAGAGAAGAGAAAAAATCTTGACACTATATTTATATTTATAGTCACCACATGTGTTTAAATAGAGATTTCCAGGATGTCCTGGAGTTTCTATAACACGCTGCAATAAAAACGATAAGGCGATATCACATCACATTACATCTACCAACTAGAATTATGTTGTAGATTCAGTTACCTATTTCTGGAAACAATCAACATATTATTTTTAAACAAGAATAATTGAAAATTGTCTCCAAGTATATATAAAAACTTGTAACCATGTTCTGAAAAATGCAACATTTGATAATTGACTTCTTAAAATTATATAAAGAAAAACTTTTTTTCATAAACTGGTCAGTGGTCACCCTATAGCTTTTTTTATCTAGATCGTGACGAATCACAAAATCATCAGACCGGTTTATTGAACATCATTATCATCGTTGATTATAATTTCATTATCAAGACCGCGCGATAGGAGTTCATCTGTATACAACACTCGACCGGCATCACAAATTTCCTGAGTCATTCCCAAAACTGTTTCATGAATATATATATTTGTTAATTCAATATAACAAAGAATTTGATTGCAATGTTGGCAAAAAAAGATGCCCAGGACTCAAGAAGCGGCTAAATTTTATCCAGTTCACCTATATAAAATAATGTAGGGGCAGGGGGGGCAGAATGGCCCCCTAAGTAAAATGCGTCAAAAACCATGGAAAAACATGAAAACTTATGAAATCAGTGTAGTAGGCTTATGCTTTGGAATGTTCCCTTCAATGTTGTATACTTGGTTTATGAAATTTTTTAGCTTAAAACTATTTTTGAGCCAATTTAAAAAAAAAGTTTTTTCGACTACTTTTCCAGGGTGCGGGGCAGAATGGGCCACCCTGCGGGGCAGAATGGGCCACCTTAAAAAACAACCCATTTCGTCTAATACAACGTTGAAGGGAGATAAGAATGACTTAAGGTACCTTTCTAACATAGTTTCCATGAAGTTAGACAACTTTAATAAAAATAGTCACTTACCAAAACAAACATTTTTGGAAATAGTTTAAATATGTTGAAATAAGTCACTATTTTCACAAATAAGCATCAAAACAACTAAAAAATCAACTAATGTTGCATTAAACGTTATTTGTGAACCTACCAGGAGTGAAATAATCCATTTAATCTAAATTTCATAACTTTTGATTGTTTTTATAAGGCAGGATAAGGGTGGTCCATTCTGCCCCCTAGTGGATTTTAATTTAACACTTCCACCACCAAGCCTCTAAATGATTTCAAGGTTCCGTTGTTGTTTGTATACCTTGGTAGTAACATCTAGTATCGTTATAAGCATTGAGCAAACTTTTTCAAACAATCCAACTTTTCAGAAAGCTTATTTAAAAACCTCGAAATAAACAACATTTGCGTGGTTTTTCTAATAAATTTACATTTTTGCTCATAATTTGAAAAATACAATGACTTCAAACGTCGTTTTCGGTATGGTGAAGTTATTTGACGTCCTTTATAAGACCCTTGCCTTACAATTGGTCTAAATCCATTCTAAAGCCCAAAACCAAGGGTGGCCCATTCTGCCCCCCTGGTCCATTCTGCCCCCCCTGGCCCATTCTGCCCCCCCTGCCCCTATGATCGCTGATCACGCATCGAATGCATGCCTACGGGAAACACATGTAATGTAAATGGGGAAAGTCAACACGAATCGGACAGCACAATGATTGACGTGGCATATTATTCATAATGGGAAATTTTAGTTAAAGTCAGTAAATGCCATCCTAAATTACATTTCTACCTAAAAAAAAGTCGTTGATCTTACATGAAATTAAACCAAATCTAAAATGCAACTTGAAGCATTCCAGCCGGTATTTATGACCAGGTCAAGTTCGACGATATTTACACTGGGATTAGATAAGAAATCAAACGCATATTGCCCAAACTAGTTTGGGATCCAGATTGAGGTACATATTTGATATCTGCCTTATCGTTTCAAACAACATATGCATCGTATCTATTTTTCGATGAGAGCATTATTGATTTAGAAGTACCTGTTCAAATATTGAACTTTGAAGCCCTCTAATTTTGGTAGTTTTTTTCCACACGTGAAAGAACGCCGTTTTCGTTCTAAACATTTTGGGATGTTCAATGATGAACAGTTCTCTAGATTATCGTGAATTTGTATTTTTATTTTAAGCAACTTTGCATATTAAGTATTTACGAATGAGTAGATATCCTCCAAATATCCTCAGGTTTTCGTCGATTTGTAAACTTGAAATTTCATAACAGAGTCAATCACTCGCGACGGGGCAACGCGGTTGCTTCGCAGCGTCGTTAGTGCTTTAGGTGTCCTTTTTTCTCGCTAGCAATGATAATATCAGTCCTTCCTATATCGTCGTTGATCGGAAGGCACGCCGCCGGTTGAGTTTGTCGAAGTAATTGTATTCCAAAATAAGATATTATTTAATTACATACGTCACATAGCGTCGTCACATGTTCCTTGTTTTATTTTTAATATTTCCAAATTCACAGAACTCAATATTTTATTCTAGTTTGGTATTTAATCAAGCTATCCGTTTTAGTGTATATAGTATTTTTAAATAAGCACGCGTTACCAAAAATTGATTATCTGTTGTACAAACATACAGAAAAGTTCTTACCATAGCACTACTGCTCGGTTGGCACGAGTTCCTTAAAAAAAACTTTCTAAATAAATAACTTTGTAGCTTTCCGCAACCCGCTGCCAAAGATTTTTCAAATTTCAACCGATAACATGGCTCATGGTCGCATCACTTACCATGGTGAATCCTGACCTCATGCCCATCTTACTAACCCCTCAAAACTCACGTGATACTTCGACGGTAACATTTCAAAAAGCATCATGTACATTTTGACACTTTCTGGGTTATTGCATATTCTGAAAGTACTCCTAATAAGCTACCTCTCCACAAAAAAGGGCAAAAGTCACTTCAGTAAAGTCTGTTTAATCATGATTTCAAATAAAGTAACATAAACAAAATCTCTGCCATCTGCAGTTCTTGTTTATATAGCCCTGTCAACCTGTCAAATAAAAGACTACATGAACCTCGTGACGAAAAAAAGCAACATGAAAAAAGCGCCATGTACATTCGGCGAAGAAAAACGAATCATAACAAAGCGCCCCCCTTAATGACAGCAGGGTGATATAGACGTTGGTGATTTCAAAAGAAGTTATGTTTGTTTTTCTCAAATAAAATTACGGAAATAATGTTTTATTGAATTTGGATGATCAAGTATCAATGAAAGCAACGTTTTTCATCGTTTGTTATCATTAGGACATCTTATTTTGCTTTTATATTAAAATGGGAATTGAAAATGGATGCTCAACATTTAAATGCGTTTTTCTCAAAAAGGATGGTGTGTACATGATGCTTTTTGAAATGTTGGCGTCGACTTTGCCAAGGCCGCAGCCGATTTAGCGGTTTCTACCACACAGGTATCGAACATTCCCATCCACTTCCCCGTGATCTTACCACTGGTCGTTGATTCATGCCTTTGAGAGTTGCGAAGTGGTGATGATGGGTTCCTACTTTTCATCTGTGGTCCATGGAGCATTTTTTGGAGTTCCTGGTCAATAACGGAGTATACACTACTTCTTTTTCGTTTCATCACCGGCCACCAGGTGTCAGGGCAAAATCTTTCAATTTTATGTTCAAACGACCTTCAGACGGCGCTGTAACCATGGTATAATGCTTAAAAGCTCAAAGGTCATCGATAAAACAAAACATTAGTTCATTTTTTTTGCCACAAGAGTAGTTGGAAAGCTTAGAATAAAGCTTAGAACAAACGTTCACGATTTGCAATTAGTTCATGGAAAGTGTTCATGGTAATTTTTCGCACCGTGGAGAATCACACTGTTCCCGATCTCGTGGTGCATTGTTCACGAATTTCGGAACGGTTTTTTCTCCGTGTAGCAACTACGGGCTAAGGCTAATGCTATAGCATATATGCTATGTTTTGTAACCTAAATCATCCGCGAGCAATTCCATACCAAATAGGGAATCGGTTTTCCCACTTCAATTAAACATTGGAGACATGGCATCATAGGGGTCTTGAGGGGTCTTAAGATTTCAAAAAAAAAGTGTCCACGTGGGTTTAAGCTAAGTGTCAAAATTTTCATTTGAAAGGACTTTTGACTACGCATCCAAGGATGATCGCATGAAAGATCCGAATAACTATCAAAATTTTTGAGATCCGGCTTCTGAAAAGTTCTGCAATATCGCTTAAGTGCTCATAACTTTGGATAGGATTATCGGATCTTCAACCTTCTGGGCTCATCGTCATACTTTTTCAAACATAGAGTAGTGTGGGGCAAAGGTGCGCACCTAATGGCAATCGTTCTGTCGCCGGTAACTATACAATATTTTTGATTCGTTGTATATACCCAAATGGTTCCTTTGTCCATGGCCTTCAAAACGTAGTAAAAGACTATTTTATGGTATAGTTACTTATTTAAACTAAGTAGTACTTATATAACTAAAGCTTCATTTTTATGGTTAAAACCCTTCCTATTTTCGCATAAGCTATATTTTTTGGTCCTATTTCGGCAGAAATACTATTTTTTAGTGATTTTGAATCAATACTATTAGAAATAAAAGTTATCCAATGCCCTTGAATTTTTTTTCATTCAAAAATGTATGGAAATTTTAGTGCGCACCTCTGCCCGCAAATTTATTTTTAGGAAAAATGATGGTAAAAAATAAGAAGAAGAGGAATTTCAAAAATTCTTTAAGGGTTAGCAAGGTAATTGGCTAGGCTAAACACTAGTTAAATGGTTTCAAAGATTTCGTGAACCTGAAGTTTTGTAAACCTTATTTTGTAAACTTCAAATATTAGATCAAAATGGCCCAAAAGTGACTTTTCCCAATTACTTCCATAAACTTATTTTTTTCCCTTTATTTCTGTAAATACATAAAATTGACAAGTCGAAACCCCAAAGATGAGCTTTTTAGGTTGAAACAAAGTATTGAAAAGGCTGGTACGCACCTTTGCTCCGTGCGCACTTTTGCCCCGTACATATAACAAGACGGGTTTTCTTACGAAACCACACTTTTTACAATCTTCCAGACATTAGTCAAATTCGTTTTTAGCATAACTTTAGAAGTACTCTACTTAACTAAGATATGTTTATATAATTGACATAGACCCACCAAAGACGACCATATAGAGTTATCTACGCGCGCAGGTATTGCGTGTACGTACACGAAAAAGATTGAGGTTAAATTTTGTACCCGCCAGCAAAACAAATGGGGTGCTAGTGTGCGTGAGCTCAAGCTTAGATAACTCTATAGGGCAAGAGGAACAATTGCTCGTACGATCGTTATTCTTACAATTTCCACAATGAGGAATTGTTACGAGCAATGCAATTAGTTAATTCTACTACTACTTAACAGCGTAAACGACGTAAACGCCACGGGACACAAGAATGAATGGTGTTTTTTTTAATCCTTTGTTTTCTTATAACATTTGGAGAGCCCAAAATATGACTTAGAGTTCGTTTTAAGTTCATTTCATCAAAAAGGCATTTTTCCTAGATCAGTAGTGTCCCTACCAATGACTTGCATCTGTTATAAAGCATGTTTTATCATTTGGTTATTTTTGTTAAGATCTTTAAAAAAATCTTGTTCAGTTCAGTTCAGGGCAAGTGTTCCATATGGATTTTGAGTATGGAAAAAATACAAATTGCTGCAACATCATATTTCGCCGGTTCGAATCCCGAAGCGGACGCAAAAAAATCTAAGTGTTAATATATATTCGGTGCCCTCTCCCCGTGCCATACCTTCACACTTAGGAGACCCGGGAGGCGGAGTCTTGTTGCAAAAAGAACGATACACCCGTTGACGAAACCGCAAGGTTTGAGACGGCCACATTACAAGGTGTTACGTCGATTCCGTTTTTTTTTCTTATTTTATAAATAAAGACATTATTATTATCATCTAAGTAATTTTTTTGTAAATACGATAAAAAAATAAGTAAAATATTATTCTTTTATCTAACAATTAAAGAAACGGTTTAAATACATTCTAATCTGATGTGTCTAAGTGATAACAGTTCAATTGTTAGCAAATTGACATTTTGTTTCATGCATTGTTCTGCCGTTCTACGCATAATTGTCCCATGTCAGTTTTTGACGATTTTGACTTTATTCCATTTTTAAGTTTAGTCTGATGTGTACTTTAAGAAAAACAAATAAAATCTGGTACTTTGTTCGGAAACTCATCAAAAACAACACCAAGTCTGTTTGTCCCATCGTTGAACTTCTACGCATAATTGTCCCACCAAGTATTTTCTTACACGGAATCATTAGTTTTACTAAGCATTATGCCTTGTTTACCTGTTGTATAGCAAGAGGATCACAAATAAGGGTGATAAACTGCTAATTGGGGCGATTAGGGACACATAGGGCGAATAGGAACCCACGGGACAATTATGCGTAGCAGCACAGAAATCGATCGAAAAATTTCAATCGCGTTTTTCTCAGTTGCACTTTTTTGAACATGGGACAATTATGCGTAGAACGGCAGTGTTCCTCTTGCCCAAACGGGTTCGTCTTGAACGTACGGAAAATCAATAATTTTATAATCATTTTTTTATAGTACAAAGCAGGATTTTTTAGAAACTTGTTCTATCTAAGTCTTAGTCAAGACCTGGAATAAGATGATTATCAAAAAATCTGACTGATTTATTTACGTTTTTAACGGGTTTTATCGAGCATTTCCTTATATTGTTTCTCTCGCCTCACCTTTCTACCCAAAATATGCCTGTGTTGGGCTAAAGCCCTAGAATAACTCGACAGCGCGCGCACTTTTTGTCTTCAATAGTCTGAGAAAGATTCAAAAGTCACCAAAATTCTGCAAATTGGCACTGCACGCCTATGACGTAGCAATTAATCGCAAAAAAGCTAATATGACAGCAAATGTTAATCATTGAAAAGTGATACTATACAAAATCATTATCGTGCAATCTAGATTATTTCCCAATAATTCTCGTTGACTAAAAAAAATATCTCATTTTGCGATAAAAGAATATAGTATTTATTCAAATACATTCCATTTGAAATCCTAATTCACAATCAATTCAAACGATATCACAACTTTTCACTTCAAAGTTGAGTTCCTAATTCAAAAGCATAAAACAAATAGTAGTTTTTAACGGATTAAAATTTAGTTTGACGGTGGAGGTGGTGGCGGTGGCATGCCCGCTGCCAGTGCAAACGGATTGATCACCCGCTGGGGCTGCTCCTGGTGAGCGATACTGTGATGCCAGCTGTGTCCGTTCCGTTGACCACCACGATAGTTGCCTCGGCCCCGGCCTCGTCTGTACGGGAATGGCCGTCGACCACCGTCACCTTCGGGCGTTTGTCTACCGGACGAAGAGCAGCTGCTTCCGCGACGACGCCTCGCACGGCGCTCCTCCTCATCGTCCGAGAACTCCTGGGCAAATTCCGGCGTTTCAATGTCGTCCTGCCAGCTGGCATCGGAACCCTTGTGTTTCATCAGGTCGGACAAGATGATGAACTGGGTGTGTTCGGTTTGGGGCGCGCAGTACACTGGAGTTCCGACGGTTATTCCCTTGCTGATCACTTCTTGGCGGGAGTTGAACAGCACGCAGTACATTGGAGCCGCCACCTGGCCGATCACGTCGAATATCTTGCCCAGCGGGCGTTTCCCCTTCTCGAGGAACAGCACGGTATCGAGATTTAGCAGCTCGACTCCGGCGTAGGACTGCACGATGACTATCTGTGCTACGATCGATTGGACATGACCCACAGGTTTGCATTCTTCCTCGCGTACGGAGATTTGTAGCTCTTCGATTGGGGGCAACTCGTGGGGAAGTATTTCTCCACGAACACGAATCGGAGCAGACGAAGGTGTGTCTTCATCACCTGAATCAATCCTGAAAGTTTATAAATAAGTTAAAAAGATGCTGTTTGAAATATATTAAAGAGGTCTTACTCGTTATCGCTTCCGTTAGGGGCAGTTTCGGTATCGCTGACGACGACAACTTTCTCTTGGTTCCGATAGCTGGATGTGTTCGGGATAACTTCAACGCTATCATCGGACAAGTCTGAGGATGATTCTCGACGTGCCTGGTTAGGGACTTTTCGTGGCAACTCTTCCTCGGAATCTGTGATGTTGCCTTCCGAGTCGGAACTGATATACTGGGACAGAAGAGATAACGAGCTATTGGCTATCTGCAAAACAGCTCGATTCTCAGCTGCTTGTTCGTTAGCTACTTCTTCCTGGATTGATACAGTTTGTTCCTGCTTTATTTGAGGTACTGTTGGGAAATCTGACTCCCGTCGTGTAAAGTCCTAGAATAATCAGAATTCTTATAAAACAACCCAAGAGATGAAGAATTTCTACATCATACCTCTGCCATGTCCATGTCCATGTCTGGAGCCTCCTGCTTGACAATCACCTGATCAGTTATTGAGCTTTGAGACGCTGCAGCAATGTCCATGGCTGCCACTTCTTCCGACGCAGTCGGAACATCGCCACATGGCGTAGCCATTTCGATTTCTGGCGCCGAAGCCTCCATAGCCTTCTCTTTGTCTACTACTGGTTGCTCTATCACTGGCGCTGTTTCCTCCGTTGTTGCTGCACGATCCTGGTTCTCGACTGAAGGCTCCGGGAGACTTTCCTCAGTTTCTTGTCCCTTGCCTGGCTCAAGATCTTCCTTTACTTCCAGCGAACTTCCACTTTCTGGCACCAACGCGCTGGTCACTTCTATTGTGCCTTTGTTATCCATTGTTTGGGCTTCCATTGTTCCGGGCAAACTTTTGTAGTCGAGTTCAAGAACGCGATATAAGCAAACACATGTGATTCCGCGATTGATTGTAAACAAACTCGCGCACGCACGTGCGAAGGCGGTTGACAGCGCGAGTGGGGTGGACAGTCGAGGCGCAGAAAAAGGGACACCTCGCAGGCAGTGTACTAAAATTGAACCCGAGTACCCAGTCATGAAAAATGCTAGCAAGGGTGATTCTGCCAGAATCCTGCTTGAACGGTTTTAACATTTCTGTCAAAATGCTGTTAGAATTTCCTGCTCTGTTAGATCTCTACCAGAATCCAACCATAACGCCGGAACTAGGTTAGAGTCAAGGTATGTAGATTAGATTAGGGACCCTAAATAGGGTGACTGGTCGATGCGAATTTGACGTATCCAAACAGACACTTCAAAGGGATATCCAAGTTTGCAACCGTGACAAACAAAGAGTCAACGGTACAATGTTTTTGAGACTTATTAAAGCCCTTTTAATTTTTTTAAGGTATAACGTAAAATATTCTCAAAGATAAGAGTATAACAGAGTAATTCTCGCTGAAAGTGGACCACTATTTACACAAGGTGCTCAAAAATCAAAAGCAATGTACTTTTCCAATAGCCCCCACCAAGTTATGAACGAAACCATGTTTGGTTGGTTAAATTTGTCCTCACCTCGGCGCCACGAAGCTTAAATATTTTTTTTAATTGGTAATTTTTTGACTTAGGCGCACCTACAAAATTGCTCATAACTTTGCAAAAGTTCAACGAACCCTTGATGTTTAGGGGTGTTTTGGAAAGGAAATGAGCAGAGCTTTCGAATGCACTTGTCAGAAAAATACCGTTCCATACATTTTTTAGCCACAAAACACCAATGTATTTTTAAAAGTCATTTTTGAAGGCCGGCGCCCCGCTTTATCGAAAAACTGACAAATCCATTCGAAAGCTGAGACGATTTCACATAAAGGACCAATAAATCTAAGGTGTATGTTCCTCCTATCTTTTTTAATCTAATTTTGATTCTGCGAGCGCAGCGCTCCGTTCGCATTTTGGGCACCCAAAATGTTGCAATTTGCTTTGTTTTGTCAAAAAATATATGTGCTCACTTTTTAAATGATCATTTATTGTCCAAGGATCAAAATGCATTTTCGATAATTGACCAATATTTATGTTTTTGGGTTCTTCCAGCCAATTTAATGCCGAAAAACTGTTTTTTTACTTTTTTTTTTTTTTGTAAAATGCTCACTTACAATTGGGTGGACTTTTTTTCAGTAGAACTAATGAATTTAGCATGTAGGAAATTTCACCACGAACATTTTTCTCTAAAAGAAAACGTAATTTCGATACTCCAGTGCCAAGATATATAAGTTTTAGTGAGAAAAAAAAAGTGACAATTTTACAAATTTCTCCGACAACTAGCACGGCCTATTATTTACATGCGGCATATGTTTTGAAGGCCAGAGTATGGTTTCTTATAGTTATTTTGGTCGCTGAGTTCGTATCTGGAATCAAATTTCAGATTAACATTTAGATTTGGAGCCACGCCCAAAAGTTATTTGCGGTAATATGCCGTAATTTTAATCGCTAGTGATTTCGGTCATATTTCATCTTTCGCTCATCTTTAATTGATGTTTTACTCACGGATTTTTTTATGGAGATTGTTTTTTTTTCAACTTCTGATTGTTTTGAGAGGCCTCGTGGCGCGGTGGTTAGCGGCTTTGGCTGCCGATCCCTAAGTGGCTATGGGGAATACACGCAAATAATATTTGAGCGTGGCTAAAATATCACTGTTCACTGTTAATCTGAAATTTGATTCCAGATCCGAACTCAGCGACCAAAATAACTATAAGAAACCATACTCTGGCCTTCAAAACATATGCCGCATGTAAATAATAGGCCGTGCTAGTTGTCGGAGAAATTTGTAAAATTGGCACTTTTTTTTCTCACTAAAACTTATATATCTTGGCACTGGAGTATCGAAATTACGTTTTCTTTTAGAGAAAAATGTTCGTGGTGAAATTTCCTACATGCTAAATTCATTAGTTCTACTGAAAAAAAGTCCACCCAATTGTAAGTGAGCATTTTACAAAAAAAAAAAAAGTAAAAAAACAGTTTTTCGGCATTAAATTGGCTGGAAGAACCCAAAAACATAAATATTGGTCAATTATCGAAAGTGCATTTTGATCCTTGGACAATAAATGATCATTTAAAAAGTGAGCACATATATTTTTTGACAAAACAAAGCAAATTGCAACATTTTGGGTGCCCAAAATGCGAACGGAGCGCTGCGCTCGCAGAATCAAAATTAGATTAAAAAAGATAGGAGGAACATACACCTTAGATTTATTGGTCCTTTATGTGAAATCGTCTCAGCTTTCGAATGGATTTGTCAGTTTTTCGATAAAGCGGGGCGCCGGCCTTCAAAAATGACTTTTAAAAATACATTGGTGTTTTGTGGCTAAAAAATGTATGGAACGGTATTTTTCTGACAAGTGCATTCGAAAGCTCTGCTCATTTCCTTTCCAAAACACCCCTAAACATCAAGGGTTCGTTGAACTTTTGCAAAGTTATGAGCAATTTTGTAGGTGCGCCTAAGTCAAAAAATTACCAATTAAAAAAAATATTTAAGCTTCGTGGCGCCGAGGTGAAAACAAATTTAACCAACCAAACATGGTTTCGTTCATAACTTGGTGGGGGCTATTGGAAAAGTACATTGCTTTTGATTTTTGAGCACCTTGTGTAAATAGTGGTCCACTTTCAGCGAGAATTACTCAACATTATACTTTTTTTAAACTTAATCCATCATGCTAACTTTATTACAATCCTAGCAAGAGTGCTTACTTATTACACTACACTCAAAATCAGAATAACCCTTAAAAGGGT
Source organism: Culex pipiens pallens (assembly GCF_016801865.2). Taxonomy (NCBI): domain Eukaryota; kingdom Metazoa; phylum Arthropoda; class Insecta; order Diptera; family Culicidae; genus Culex; species Culex pipiens. The sequence continues at coordinate 161,996,327 of NC_068938.1, forward strand.
ACTTTCTATCCTTTTTTCAACTTTACCCGACGTCACCCTTTTGAAAGGGTACGAGGGCGAAACCCTTCAAAAGGGTACTGGCTCAATACCCTTTAAAAGGATACTGGTCTTGGAGCGGCGCGCTCACTAGCGACATCTATGGGTCATAAAAATTGTTTGATACAGTAGCGCCATCTCTTGGTTATTCTATTATATTGCGCCTATCAAGAAGTAATAGATTTTGGCGTTTATCTCGAAGGATGAGAAAAAATTAGCGCATGACAGCCGCAGTGCAAAACGTAAACAAATACTAGTGTTTGTGTGTTTGTGTCCGTGAAAAAATATCAACAACCTTTGGTTACCATAGACAACGTATACGCATTGCATTGCGACGTTATCTTTCTGCGGCGATTAATTGGAGCGCAGGATTCTAATTTTTCTCGAAATTATTAATACTGATGTTAAGCAGAAGTTTTGTCTCTAAAATAGACGTAGTGATAGGTTATTTTTTTATCTACTACCAGGAGAAATTTTATCCGTCTACCTTGCATGGTTTCGGAGATTTTTGAAAAAAAACTGATTTTCCCCATATAAATTTAAAATTCTTACCACTACTCGTACAGCGCCATCTCTGAGAAATTCCGCCGTGGCATGTACCCCATTAGAATTTATTTCGATTTTTTTTACAAAACTATTTATCACGAGCCACGTTAGACGTTCATCGGCAGGAATAGGTTTCTGAGCAACGACAGCTATCCGGTAACGAAACGTCCATGTAATCCAGAATGATTTCCGTGCCGCTTTGTGGTTCTGCTCCGAGCTGTACTTGGGACAGGTTCGCTTGTCTGCTCCGGGTTATCGTGTGTGCGCGCTTTTTTGCGGGAAAGAAAATAAACAGTAAATTGAAGTTTTAAAAAATATTGATATTGAAGAACTTGCTTCATTTGTCCTTTCCCGGTACCATGTCCAGCGCTGGCTGATCCTTCTAGGTCGTTCTACCGGAGTTAGTCCGCCTTAGGTAGCATCCTTTGACGAAGACTTTGTTAGGTGGCAGCCGCGAGCAGCTTGGTGGCAACCGCTAACAACTGCGTAGCAACCATCGTAGGACACCGGCAAGGTGTCGTCTGAAATAATTTTCATTCCTACCTCAAACCTGTTACAATAAAGACCGTTTTATTAAAGCTCCGCCTTTTAGGTTATGAGCCCAGGTCACGTTTTGCACTGAAGAAGTTTTCTCAAGAAATTCCGAAGATGGCTGAGGAGAAAATCTAGCTGCGTGACGTGTTCGAGCGCGTCGGAATCGCTGGAAAGCTCTTCTTGAAGAAGCAGTTCCAGGAGTTACGGCTGGTGGAGGGCGGCGATGTTCCGGCTTTCCTGCTCCAATTTGAGAAGCTGCTACGCGAGTTGAAGGCGGCCGGGGTCAAGCTGGAGAAGGAGGATATCGTTTGCCAGCTGCTGTTGGCCCTGCCGAGATCGTTCGACGCGCTGATCACGGCGGTTGAGACAATCGAGCCAAAGGACTTGACGCTCGAGTATGTCAAGAAAAGGGTCCTGGACGAGCAGGTCAAGCGGAACGCGCAAGCTGCCCCGCAGGATCCAGAAGATGGAGAATTGGGTGAGTCTGTGTTCGTGGGAAAGAGACGGGAAATCAGGTGTTTCGGCTGCGGCCGGCCCGGTCACAAGCGAGCAGACTGCCCCGATGGACGATCGGACGAAAGGGAGCCAGAATTCAAGTCCGGCAGGTTTGCGCGAAACCCGAGAAGCGGAGCCAACGTGACGACCGAAAACGAGATCGCGTTTGGTGTTGCTACGGACAACGCTGGTGTTTTTTCGACGTCGCCTGCTGCGATGAACGGACGAATCGAGTGGTACCTGGATTCCGGAGCAACGGCTCACATGGTGCGAGACAAGTCGCTCTTTGCGGAGCTGCGGCCGTTGGATCAGAACGTGCGGATTGCTGTGGCCAAATCTGGCCAATCTCTGGTTGCAGAGTCGGCCGGTACTGTGCGGGTGAAGATACTGCGGGACGGGAAGTGGCTAAATGCAGTAGTCAACGATGTGCTGTACGTGCCGGAGTTGCAGGGCAATCTGTTCTCGGTGCGGCGGCTCGAGGACATCGGCATGGAGGTGAAGATCGCCGGAGGCGTCGTTTCCATCGAAAAAGGTGGACGCGTGGTGTGCCGCGGTCGGCGATCTGGCCAATTGTACGCGCTGGATGTTTATCGGAACGATGGAGCTGGTGGCACACGTGCTACTGCGATGGCATCCAAGAACGACGATTACGAGCTGTGGCATCGTCGGTTTGGCCACCTTGAGGAGGCGAACATGAGAAACCTCTGGAGGGACGAGATGGTGGAGAGCTTTCCCAAGATCAAGAACTGGCCAAGGCGATGCGCGTGCGGGGTGAGTCTTGCAGCGAAGCAGACGAGAACCGTGATAAGGAAGTCGGACGGGAAACGCGACATGGTGTTTGACGAGCGCCGACAAGATCAACCGAAAACAGCGGGGGCACCTAACCGGCCTGTGGTGCGGATGATCCGAGACGAGAAACCTGCTGTGGTTGAACCGGTTGAGGAGGAGCCTGTTGCTGCTGTTCCAGATGGCGAGACTGTCGTGGAGCTCATCGCTGGTCCATCAGAGCCACAACACGTCGTTGCAGAGCTGTACACAGTTTGGCAGAAGTACTGTTGGTGGACGCATTACAGATTCCACCGAGGATGTCTTGATTGTCTGCGCACGGAACACTGAGGCAGTCGTGAAGAACCTGGCGTCGACGATTGAAGTTTTGAAGCGGAGTAAGAAGAATCAAGCGGGGCGAGGTCTACAACGTGGACCGGCAGCCCTTCAAGAAGGCGGTCCAAGTACCGACGAGCACGTGGACAGTTCGAAGCGATCCAGACCAAGCTCGGACTCCGCGATTGAGCGGGGGTGTTAGGTGGCAGCCGCGAGCAGCTTGGTGGCAACCGCTAACAACTGCGTAGCAACCATCGTAGGACACCGGCAAGGTGTCGTCTGAAATAATTTTCATTCCTACCTCAAACCTGTTACAATAAAGACCGTTTTATTAAAGCTCCGCCTTTTAGACTTAACTGTATTACAACGGGACAACGTACCCTCTGGGCCAGGAGGCCCTTAAGACGCCCCTGCCGGTTGGTCTTAGAGCCACGACCGGACAGGGGTGGGCTCGGGGCCTCTTTTGCGCGACTGGCGTGGTTTTCAAAGCAAGGAGCTCTAATTTGCAAGGCGGCTCGGATAATCAAAAGGACAAACCCTGTAATAATCACTTTTAGACGGTTTTTATTTTACTCACTGTGGGCGTGTGTGTGTGTGTTGCGGGGGGCATGCTGGCGGCTTCTTGAAGATGGCGGCGTCTGCGGTTGGCCGGTGGGAGGCCACGTGCGGTGCGAAGTCGGCCGTTCTCGGCCTGTCGATTCTGCGATCTGGACGGCCTGGTGCTGGAGTTGTGGTGCACGGGGCACGATGCCACGTGCGCTTCGTCGTCGGCTGAACTTGGCCTTCTCGAGGCCGCTTGCTGGAACTCGTGGCGGTCTTTCGGCTACGCTGGGGCCGAAACTGGCGTTGTTGGGTGTCACCGGCGGCGTACGTGCTGTCGCCAATCGCCGGTCGTCGAGCTGCTACCTGGACCTCGTGGGTGATCGCTTTTGTCGCCGAGGTACATGCGGTTTCCCTAGGCAAGCGATCCACCAACAGCTTGGAATGCGTCGGTCGTCCTGCCAGCGGCGGGACGAGGCTATCCGACGGCGGCGCTGTTCGCGCGGCTTCTAGAGTCCGGTCTGCCCTTCTGGGCAAGGTGCTTGACCGCGTGGGCTAGTGGTCCAACGAACGTGCTATCGTGGACTCAAATTGGTAATTACGGGCCCTGAGGGACCAACCGTGCACGTAGAAGGGAGAGGTTAGCGAGCTGGCCAGGAATTTGGGGGTCACACTTGGGGTTTACAGTTCTTTGCAAATTATACCTGATACAATTGCCTTCACCAGTGGAAGCTTCTTTTCCACTTCTTACAACGCGGTATAGACTTGTAACACTCGATCACTTGATGACGGGATGACGATCTGGTTCGCTCAGTGGTTGGTGTGGAAAAGGCCTAATCAGTGAACCCAAGACCAATTGTTGGCTCGCTCTCGCCGCAAACCCTCTTTTATTCCCTTTTTCCTTCTCCCATGCATGCCCTTAATCCAATAGACAATCTCCCTTTTTGGGTCACGATGTATACCCCCCCAACGTGTGTGCTGTTATAGTGTTTTTACAAATATGGTTCCCTTCGGTTCGCGAGTAAGGTGTGCTTTATTTGATCTTTATCCCTAAACTGTGCTCTGTTGTAATATGTTTGTGAATTAATCTTTTAATTTTAACGGATAACAAATCATTTTAAACAAAACAACACAAACATCCCTAATTCTAAAAAGCCCTACTAACAAGTTAAATCGTTAATTTATAGCAATAAACCCTACTCCTATTTGCAACCGTAAGCGATGGTTAGCAAAATGGATTGCTGATGCCGTAACGGTAACAACTGTTGCTTTTGTTTAGAACTGCCGTTGTGGATGGTGCCAATCTGCTGACGAATGCGGCAAAGCAGATGGCGGGATTGCAGCTGGAGGTGTTTCGCAGCGCCGGGAACATTCTAATCCAGGGTAGGCTGCTCTGCCGGATAGAGGACTGCTTAAACTCGTTGGTTGTGCATTTCGAGAGTTGTTCGTCCGGGTCGAAGATGATGGACGAAAAAACCGTCGGAAACAGCCGGTCCAGCGGGATGGAAGCAGTCAGCTCAATAAACACCGACGTGATGCTGTCAGCGTTTTGTTCGTCGTTGATGAGTTTGGTTCTGGTTCTGGCGAATTAAGTCCGGAACAGTTTAAACTGAAAAAGTTGACACGCGATGACACGAACAAGATCTGACAAGTTCAAAACAAAAACTAGTTCCGATTTTTAAACGCAGGGCAGCGCCGCCATCGCTTGCAGTAAAGAAAGTACCCTTTTGAAAGGGTAAAGCCGGCGAAGTGATTTCAAAGGGTGGTTTTCACCCTTTGAAAAGGGTAACCTGTACCCTTTTGCAAAGGGTAGAGCTCGGTTACCGTTTTAAAGGATACTTTAAACCCTTTCAACCGGTAACTTTATTTTTGAGTGTATGATTACGTTTTTAAAGTAAGAGGTCTTAAAAATTGTTTGAGGCCACTGCAAATTTTATTTAAAAAATTGTCCCCCTCCTCTGAAAAATTAAATTTTTCTTGAAAAAAAAACTTATAAAATTGATTGTTAACTATTTAAGCAGTATATACTCTCTGGTATATGTACTTGGTATGAAACCGATCAAGGAAAATTTCAAATGTGCAGCAGCGGCAGCGAAAGCAACCCATATAGGGGAAAGAAAAGCCCCTAGAAATTGATCCCTCTCCTTTGTTCTGCTATTCGTAAAGCTGTTTCTTGACCCTTTCCTTTGGAGCTGCGTATTGCACCTTAGAATATATTCAAAAACAATTATTTTTGGAATTTTTATCAAATTATACAAATTTAGAAACATGAATTAGGAATGCGCAAAGCAGTTGTTGGATGGCGTTTTGATTTTTTTTTCTGCGTTGAAGGAGCTTCTGGTGTAATGAATATTCTACGGCCAGTTCCATACAGGGCTAGGTCATTGGAAACGACAATAGACTCAACGACCGTTAAAACAGGCGGGTGTTCGATTTGGGCTTAAAAAATAACAAACTTCGTCTCACCGTCCAACTGAAGCTTTTTTGACAAACAAACGGAGCACGTGGTAGCATGACTGTGGAATAGGGCCAAACCGAGGAATAATCTAATACTTATTGCCAATTTTGCACCTAATTGGACGCACAGCCAGAAAATATTCACACCTCAAATATGCACACATCAGAATGCACACCCCCTCTCCACCCCGCTTGCCTTCTGTGGTGAGTGTCCAGGATAAAAGCTATAATCGATTTTGAAGCAAAGCTTTCGGGTGTGTATCTTAGACAGTTTTTTTTTCTGCTGTAGTTTGAGGTGTCTAAAAATCGTTGCAATCTGCAATATAAAAAATGAAAATACATATTTTTCGAACTGAAAATAAAATTTGCAAGTAGGGGAAAGAGAATCGAAAAAGATCCGTAAGACCGTAAAATAATGCCATAAAATCCAGCAATAGAGTTATCTACGTGCGTATGTATTGCGTTTACGTGCACGAAAAAAAAGTGAGTTTATATTTTGACCAGCCAGCAAAATCAAATGGTACGCTATAGTGTGCGTACGCGAAACGTCATAAAGCTCTATGGACCAGTACGCAACTCCATTGAAAAGGGGTCAAGAAACAGCTTTACGAACAGCAGAAAAAAGAAGAGAAAGCGATATCTTTGAGCTTTTCTTCACCCTCTCTGGCTTGCTTCGCTGCCACTGTAGATTTGTTTTTAGATATTAATTTTCCCCGTGAGAAATGTACGGCCGAGGCGGGTTTTGTCTGATCGTCATAGTGATTAGACCCGCATCGGTCCAACAGTTTTCACTAAATTTACTATCGTCATCTGGGGCGAATCGGGACTACAGTCTGATTAGGGACAGTAGTGTTTAGAGCATTTAATGGTTTTAAATTTGAAAATGGATGTACACATTTTGTTGGTCTGAGTCTGTTCTAACCGAAACCAACCAGAAAAATCAAAATATTATGCTCCTACGTGGTTAAAACTGCTGTCCCAATTCGCCCCATATGTCCCGATTTGCCCCAGTATATGGTACCCACACGCAGAAAAATATTTTGTAGAATCAGCCTGTACGAGGTTTGATTCAACAAAAATTTTGTTGAATATAATCAACGCCGATTTTGCGTTGAAACAACCCTTGATTTTCTCAATTCCACAATTTTTTTTGTTGTTTTGAAAAAGTTGCTTTGACGTTTAGCGTTGATTCAACAAAAATCTTGATTTTCAAATCAACAAAACGTTTTATTGTTGATTCAAATATGCCTTATTTTTCTGCGTGCAGTCAAATTTAATCACCGCATTAGTACACAAGGAACCCGTTCACCTGTTCTAAAACCCTGACTTCAACCCTGGCGCTCCCACCCCACAGCTGACAGCTGTTTGGCGAGAAACGTCAATCGCGTGTTTTGCTTTCCGTTGCTCGGCCAATCTCCGTTCGTTTTCGCAGTTTCGCTGGTTCTTCGCTGCTGATTCGTCATACTCTCGCGGCCCGCGGTTCATCATCATCCACCTAATCTATCGGCTCAGCACTTTTCTACGAAGAACGTTCTCAGTTTCCATTCAGACTCCGATCGGTACGATCGCTCGTCCCGCCACCCCATCAGTGATTTCAACTGTTTCCGTTCCAGCCACCCGAAGTTACTTTCCGACGCGGTTTGTTCCGTGATTCGCATTTAAACGAGCCTCGAAAGTGATTCCGTGGCCAATAGCCGGATTAATTCGATCTTAACGAGGTAGCAATTAAAATTTGATACAATGAGCGAGAAAAAGAAGCCCGTCTACATCCAGTACATGTTTGGAGGTCTTTCCGGGTGAGTTTGGGTTCAGCGAGATTCCAGCTAGTTTACAAAGGGGAGGAGGAGGGAGTGTACAGTTACCTAATAATTTGGGGGGCTATTTTTAAAGGTCGGTGTTGAAGATATTTACGCACATGACACGAAACAAGATTGATGGCTGAGAAATGGTATGCACGAGAAAGAGAGGGGCAAAGTTAGAAACTAGGTAAAGGGGCAGGTTCTACGTCGTTCAATGTCATCACTCGGGCCTATTAGTGTATTGGTTGCGTTGGCCACTTGCTGTATGAATAAGGGACAGACTAAATTAATATACAAACGCGAGCATTTAATAAAACTGGCCAATGTCAAGGACAATCTTCAATATTGCTCATTGAGGAAGTTCAAAATCTCCAAAACGAATCTAAATTATGGCGGTAGCCAAATTAGCCCCATAAACAGTCCGTACCGATGGGTTCAAAGTCAAATTTGCGGGGCTCGCGCCGGCAAACTCTACCGTGCCGTTATCAGTTTGGGCCGACTCTCCGATGGCCTCTCGCTCTTCTAGTCTTCGCAAGATTCTTTGTGTTCGCTGATAAACATTTTTACCTAGATTCGTTTACCTTCGCTTCGACTGTAAACAAAAAATTGGCAAACGTTCAGCTGATAAGTCCGGTTGATACCGTTCTAAAATAAGCATAATGGTGTGATTTATATTAGCCGGTACATGTTGAATAAGTTTAGTATTCGATTCAACTTCTTGAGAAAAAATAAAATAAAAATTAAGATTCACAATTTGCCTTGGGTTATTGAGAATAAGTAAAGCATACTAGGTGCTAGGTACTCTTCGTGACGCTAATTGAATCAACTCCGATACATGTAGATCACAATTGGTCTTGTCAACATCTGGCGCGGTTCAATCTTAGAAAATATTTGCTTTATTACGAGCGGCAGAAGAAACCGACGCATAGCAACAAGGAGGACCAAATCATACGATATTGATTGGAAAGAACAACTTCACAAAACTTAAAACGGTTTGACCTTAGCAAGATACGTAATTGTCTATTAGAAAAAAAAAAAAACGAAAACACCTTTTACATAACGTTCCTGCCTCCACTTTGCGCACATTGCGTAATCAAAATTTACAGTCCGTGACGCGCGCGCGACGACCATATGATCATCATCACGTTCATGACCAAACTTTCCCTCCCTCGTTTCAGAATCGGAGCAACATGCGTGGTGCAGCCGCTGGATCTGGTCAAGACGCGCATGCAAATTTCCGGCATGGGAGGCGCGGCCAAGGAGTACAACAACACATTCGACGCAATCGGCAAAATTATCAAGCGCGAGGGAGCGCTGAGCCTGTACAAGGGGCTGTCGGCGGCGATCATGCGTCAGGCGACGTACACGACGACGCGGTTGGGTGTTTACACCTCGCTCAACGATAGCTACAAGAGGTAAGCTGTTCAATTTTACTAGTAGTCAACAATCCCAAAAACCAAATCAATTTAGTACCAAATTACATACTCAATTGAGCACCAATCGACCCAACAACCCCGGCTCTTGCGACGTGACGTAGGGGGTGGTTGACGCTAACGGAAATTAAAGACAGAACAACAACGACGCGAAACGCCGACGCGCGTTGCTGTTTTTTTACTTTTTCGTGTCTAGGTGTGATCCACGCGCGTCAATCGTGCGGCGAGCTGCAATGGTGCAGAAAAAGAAATCCATTGCCGTTGAAAATTTTGATTTCATTCAGTAAAACAATCTTCTTGAAAACCGGGGAATACTCTAGATAGTTTTGTAAACTTCTGAAATGAGATGAATTTTTATGCTGCGTTTTACTCACAAGCAAATTAAAAAAAAAAGTTTTTGAGTCTTTTTCCAATTTGTGATCCCAGAACAACACTTTAAAGTAACGTTAAGTAAAAAATGTAAAATAAATGTCTGTAAAATGTGTTTTAATTTAGAACTTTTAATCAAAAGTCGATTGCATTTTTTATTTCTTTTTTTGTAACAATTTTTGCTTTTGTTATTAAATTTCAGTCAACATAAACTAATGACTAGGTTATTTTCGTTATCAATGTAGTTTGATTATTAGGTATTACATTTTCGAGTAAATATATCCAAAATTTATTTTCTAAAATCAATCAGATTTGAGCTTTTAATTTTTTTTTTAAACAGTATAGAAATATTTATTTTTCTTTCAAATCAATTTTACATCACAACTTCTGCAATTTTCAGAAGAACAAGTGTCTAAAATATTATAAACAAAAAAATATGGAGAAATAGAAAAAAAGACATTAAAATGCTTAAACATCAATTTAATTTATTGTTTCCACTGAGATAAAATTATAACACACTGTAAAAGAATCCTCCAAAAGTTTGTATGGTTCTTACAGAAAACCAAACAAATAAATAAACTGAATTGAATTGTGTCTTAAAATAAAGCTGATATTTTTGTTAACAACGATTAAGCTTACGACCGCAAATGGTTTAATATGATTTAATATTTAAAAAATTAACTTCGCAGTTTTTTTGACTGCTCGTTCCAAGGAGACCATAGTTGATCTATTGTGAAATGTTGTCTTGTCATTTTTTTGTTTTTGCATCAGTGTTTTTTACCATTGTACTTGAAAATTAACATAGGGCTTTAGGACCCTATTCTATTCTAATCTAATCAACCCCTAGCGCAGCCAACCTTTCGAATAAATCCTAGAGAGTGTCTTAGGTTAGATTACGCCTAGCACTCCTCTTGTCATTTGTTAAAAGTGCGCCATTGCGTTGAAACATCACCAAAGTTATAGCGATCAGCCCCACTGCGTAAAATCTACCGCAGAGATGATTCGTTGCAATTGAAAATTTCAAATTTGAAGGCCACGTGGTTTATGCTCGATTAAGAGTGGAAACTGATGTCACCACTGATAGAAACCCCACAAAATATTTTTTGAAAGAATCTTAAAAAAATGTTGATTAACTTGATTGGCTCAAAAAACGAGATTATAAGCATTACTTATTTTGAAACTGTTGTTTAAAAATTTTATTATTGTAAGCAAAAAAACACAATTTGTGTAATGCTTAGCAACTTGTTTTCAATTAACAATATTTTAAATAGATTCGAACCGTATATTTGCAAGGTCTTGTCGCTCAATTGGTACCCTGTTTTGACAGCTCGATTGGAGCCCAGAGAGTAATATTTCGTCTCTAAATAAAGGCTCTCTAAGGGACCATCCATAAACCACGTGGACACTTTAGGGAGGGGGGGGGGGGTGTTGAGATTTCCAAAAAAAGTGTCCACGTGGTTTATGGAAGGTCCCTAATTATCTCTCATAATTATCTTATTATTATGCTTCAAAAAATTCATCATATTTGAGAATTAATATGATACAGTTTTTCTTTGGTTTTTTGGGTATATAAATTAAATATCAAAATTAGACAAAAATACTTGGGATTTTCAGGCGAATGATGTTTTGTTTGTTTTTCTTTTTAAGTTTAAGAATATGTGCTCCAGGCAAATAAAAAAAAATTAAAAATTCGCGCTAAAAAATAACCATAACTCCCGACTCTTCCTGATTTTTTTAACAAAAAAAAATTAACTCTCGGTTTTTTCGGATTGTTCGCGTATTTTGGCAAATTCCCTTTTTTCCCGACTTTTCCTATTTCCCGACTTGAGTAGCCACCCTGAATCAACTCCAGGTACTCGCTCCCAATGAGAGACCAAAAAATAAAATATGTTTCGAGGCACATCAGGCGTTTCGATAGCAAAGTTTTAAAATTTAAGTCTGTACAAAGAAGGTTCAAATCAAACCTCCTCGAAGTCTTGACTGTATCATAATATATCAATCAATAAATTCAGCTCACTCTAATCGCTAATACCCAATTCGCATAGAAAATTACAAACCCTTTTAACAAATTTATCTTCCCACAGCAAAATGAACAAAGCCCCGAACCTGCTCGAGTCGATGGGCATGGGCATGACGGCCGGCGCGGTCGGCTCGTTCGTGGGCAATCCGTGCGAGCTGATTCTCATCCGAATGACGGCCGACGGCCGGTTACCGGTGGCCGAGCGCCGCAACTACACCAACTTCTTCAACGCGTTCTTCCGCATCGCCCGGGAGGAGGGTTCGTATTTTGTGCGGAATGTACATTTGAATCGATAATTTATAATTGCGCCTTTTCCGCAGGTGTGGTTGCGCTTTGGCGCGGTTGTATTCCGACCATGGGCCGTGCGATGGTGGTCAACGCCGCCCAGCTGGCGTCCTACTCGCAAGCCAAGAGCTACCTCGTCAACAGTGGCTACTTCAAGGAGGGCATTGGTCTGCACTTTACCGCCAGTATGTTCTCGGGACTCATCACGACGGCGGCCTCGCTGCCGGTGGACATTGCCAAGACGAGGTACGGAGCTGGATTGCTTGAGAAGTTTTGAACAACCGCATTAATTGTTGTCCCCTTTCAGAATTCAGAACATGAAAGTTGCCCCGGGCGAGGTGCCACCGTACAAGAACACCTTCGACGTGATACTCAAGGTCGTGCGACACGAGGGCGTTTTCGCGCTGTGGAAGGGCTTTACGGCGTACTACGCCCGCCTTGGTCCGCATACCGTGCTTACGTTCATCCTGCTCGAGCAGCTGAACGGAGCGTACAACAAGCACTTTATGGGTGGAGCAGGACCCAAGTCCGGACTGTGAGGCACATCGTCGACATTCGACATCCTGTCATCCCGTCCACGCGTAATCACATGCAAAAACAATTCATCCCAAGCGACGACGACGACGAAGACGACCACCACAACAACAATCATTCAACGGGCACAGAGAAACAGAAGCCACAAAATCCAGCCAACAGTTGCAACTTTCTGAAAGCATTTCATGATGTGTATTCACTACTTTGCATTCATTTACAAATAACTTTGTCTCAGAGCTCAGAGCATTATTTTTCGTTCGTTTTACTGTTTAGCAAATTTCTCTGTATAGATTGTTATTGCTTTATTAAACTTTTATGTTGAGAATCAACTAAGCCACATTTGTTTTTTCGTTTGTTTTGTTCCGTTTCTATTTTCGTTTTATCCCAGATTTTCTCAACCAAACAAAACCGACACAAATCGGCCCGCCGTAGAGTAGCCGGTCTATTGGCATCGCGCAAAGAAAGAAAGACACAGCTGCTGACTGGGCTGGGGGGGCGCCCCCATGCAAAGTTACTACTCAAGATCAAGTGATTCGCCCAAGATTGATGCTAATCACTTTCGTCGTGCGAGGGGGAGGAGGAGGAAAATACGGTTGCACTTGCACTTGGTTGCACCACCACGCAGGATATGTAGAGTATGCTAGCAATGCGGTATAGCAGCAGAGAGTGGGTCGATGAAGGAAGAGTCGTCAAAATGAAAACGTTTACTTCTGAGGAGGAGAGTGGAAAGGCGTCACGACAGATGGGAAATTGGGTGATCTTGAGTATTCTAAAAATATTCCAGCTTAGGGTTAGAAACATGTGTTGAGTTTTTTCATAAAGTTGATTTCTGTCATTCGGTAATACATATTTGTGTTGATTTTGTTTGTCTCATTCATCTGCCAATTTTTTATGTAGTTCTTTTTGTCACTAATAATTTCTTAGTTGTTTTTGTTGTTGTTTTTTTCTGTATCAAATTAACAGTTTTTTTTTGTATCTATTTGAATTGACCATTGTGGAAAGGATACAACTTTATAAAAATCATTGCATGGCTGCATTAAGCATTTTAAATGTATTTTTTTTTAAATTTAATCTGATGAGCAAATCCTCTTTTCAATACCTTTCTAAAAATGTATAACAAGACGGATTTTCTTACAAAAACTACCCTTTTTAAATCTTCAAATCTAAACTTGCTTTTGAAAAGAGATTTATGAGAACTTAAGACGGATCGAATCAGACCAAAACGGTCCAAATCCGTTCAGCAAGTCCGGAGATAATCGAGTCATATGTTTTTGTTCACATACCTACACACACCCACACATACATTTGCTCAGAACTTGATGCTGAATCGATATGTATACGTGAAGGGTGGTCTAGGAGGTAAAATTAAGATGTTCATTTTTCGAGTGATTTTATAGCCTCTCCTCAGTAAGGTGAGGAAGGCAAAAATTAATTTAAAACACATTTTTTCTAAAAATCATATCCAAGAAATCATACCGGATTTTGAACCATCATGAGAGTAAAAAATTACCCTTTTGGACGATACATTTGAGGATAATTCAATTTAATTCAATTAGTGTTTATTAGAATTTAACAGTTCTGCTCCAGGATGTAACATTTGCAATTCAGAGATTTGGAAAACCTTTCAACTGAGATCAATGCATAAGCCTTTACAGGGAGGGTACATATTTCTAAGTTTAGATTCTGCAAGCTGAGTGCTCTTTGAGGGAAATTAAATTTGAGGATAATTAAAACATAACAAACAATATCAAAAATTGAAAAGAACGACTTTTGGAAATTTAACTTATACTGCCATGGATGCCCCTCCGTTGCTGAACAGAACCGTAATATCCTTTCAGCACTACTGATTATAGGCTTTGACGATCTAGTGGTGTTTCCCTTATCAACAGCATGTATGAATGCGCTGAAATGATAAAACACCATGATTGCTAAAACTAGAAACGAAACTATTGGCACTACGCCCCCCGGGGCATGGCCTTCCTCTAACGTGGGATTTCTGCTCCAGCGCCTCTGACGAGACAGGAGAAACCGGGACCGACGTTTTACTTCACCATCCGATAGAAGCTCAGTGGATAAGGCGGGAATCGAACCCGCGTCTCATAGATCTAAAACTAGATCAGTTGCGAATAGGTAACAGTCATTGGCCACCAACGGCGCCCGCCATGTCAGTTCGTAGATCTCGATTTTAAGGGACGGAAATGTTAGTTAGCGCAGGTTGCTACTAGGGCAGCTGGTTTGCCATGTGCTTACACCCCACAAGCGCCAGGAACCTGAAAATTTGTTAGTATGATAGGGTGTTTGGTCAGGATTCATCATAGAAGATGATGATGCGACCCAAAATAATAGTGTTTGTTGAAAGGTATTATATATTATTCTCAAGGCAAGCAATCGGATGCTGCGGATGTATTTAACTTATAGTGCTAAATTAAAAGTGAACAAAAAATCTGGAGCAACTTTTGAAAGAGGCGGTACGACATTGCTCTTACGGCATTTCGTCCCATTTAAACGCGTGTAATGAAAGGTAGTACCGTCCCTTTCGAATGTTGCTCCAGAAATAAAATAATTTTTCCGTTCACTTATTTTTTCTGAAAAGTCCAAATGTGATTAGCCTAACACTTAGCCGAAGATACCTAAATCTCTTCTCAAGATACAGATTTTCGAATATTCACAAGCCCATTTAGTATGAGCAGCCCTCAAAATTTAATAAAGACTTGGAAGGAAAAACTAACTATGCATAATGGCTTCTTTTAAAGCATGCATGGAATGCATGGACAAAGTTTCATCCAAATAAAAATTGTCAACAAAAAAATCGAAATTCTGTAGATGCGTAGTAGGATGTAACAAAAATGACTTTTTGACGGGCATTCAAGGGTTTGTTCCGGTGGGCATACTATGCCCAAATCCAAAATATGAGCTTGATTGGACGTAACAGGAGCTGGCCCTTCAATTTTAAATGGGATTTAACCCGTAAAAAAGATGTTTTCAAAAATGTCACTTTTTGAGGCATTTTGGCCACTGAAGCGTTTATTTTCAACATCATTGGCGTGTAGGCCAGATCCTTGCGCATCTTTTGGTTTATATAACATTGAAATTTGGAGCACCCTGGAGCTCGGTACAGGTCTTCAAAGTTTGGCATTTTTTTCGAAAAATCGGCCCCAGCATTTTTCGAAAAAAAAAAATGCCAAACTTTGAAGACCTGTACCGAGCTCCAGGGTGCTCCAAATTTCAATGTTATATATACCAAAAGATGCGCAAGGATCTGGCCTACACGCCAATCATGTTGAAAATAAACGCTTCAGTGGCCAAAATGCCTCAAAAAGTGACATTTTTGAAAAAATCTTTTTTACGGGTTAAATTCCATTTAAAATTGAAGGGCGGAGCGCCAGCTCCTGTTACGTCCAATCAAGCTCATATTTTGGATTTGGGCTTAGTATGCCCACCGGAACAAACCCTTGAATGCCCGCCAAAAAGTCGTTTTTGTTACACTCTAATGCGTAGTTTATAAAGATTTTCCTCTGAATTTTATCCCCGTTTGAAAATTTGCTCTTAATGTTCACAATTTTGAGCTCTTCCCGTTTACAATATTGAAATTTGCAACATAAGGTAATTGTTAAGATTCTGTATAATGCCTAGATTTTTTTTTATTATAATGAAACTAAAACTATTTATATTTTTTCTCAAACAAAGCAAAACTGAGTCAATGTTAATTTTAGTACATATAAAGCCAAGCTAGAGAACAATTGCTGATCACTCTCTAAATAAAAATAATTGCAAAATATCAAGAATAAAATATCAACTGTGATTAATTGTGACCCCATAGAACAAGCTGTCAAGCAAGAAACTTTCTGTTAAGAAAAGTTGTAAACTAATTTGTAAACCATTTTTTTTAAAATGATTTAAAATCTCTTTTAAACCTTTTGTGGTCGTAAAAAGTGTTATTGTACTCAGAAAAAATACAACTTAGATTTTTTTGTACGGTTTTTCTTCATTTCGATTCATGTGTAGTTTTGTGTTAATTTATTTGTTTCACGCGTTGAAATTTGTTTTAAGTCGTAATCCTCAGGTATTTAACTCAGTTATAATAAGTAATATGAACAATGTTTAACACCGAATGCTTTGAATATATTAAATAAAAATTATTGAACAAAAACGAGCGCGATAAACTGAGATGCGAGTGCCTGGACTCAAGAAAGCGTAACAATAACGAAGAAAAAACAAAAAAACGAGTTTAACTTAGAATACTAGTAGTAGCAGGATAAATAGGAAGAAGCTTGCAAGTGAATAAAAAAACAGTAGTTTATAATCGAATGCTTAAAAGCAAAGTTTAAAATTTATTTATAACTAAGACAAATAAATATATGTGAAACATGTGAAAACAATTTAATTTAGAATAAAATCGATGTAGAAAGCACCAGCGAGTTTGCCAAAAGGAATTTCTTTCAAACAATCTATTTTTGCTAAAGCCAACCACTTTTCTACCATTTTGGGGGTAAACTTCTGCGCCGCATATTTATAATGTTTAATAATGTAATTCTCGCCATACAATAATGTCCTCAAAGTGGCACTTACGTCCTAGAGTTAAGAGTTAACTTAAGCGTATTACGTCCCGCAGCCGGGTCTAAATATCTTTGTCTGTAAACAATGGCTCTTTCCCTTCCCGAAATTTTGTAAAGAAAGGCCGGGAAAGCAAAATGGTTCTAAAGTGTATTAAGTAACGCCTAACTAATAATGACACACTCGATGCGACCGGCTTAGCGGATATTTCTTGTTATTTTAAATTATTTAGCTTTTGATGCAAATTTGGTAAATGCATCTGGGTTGTGCATGGTTCGTGGTCACGAGCAAGACTAATAAATACAACAATACACTGGAATCATGATGTGATCTCTCTAGCTTAAGCTACACCCTGTTTCGGTGCGTTTTCCGCCTCGCACTCCTTGAGGAATTCCTCGAATATGCGCACCAAGCTCTCAATTCCCTGCAAGTAGTTGGTGTCGATCGTGCCGGGCTCCTCCGCCGGGAAGGCATGAGCGAAATCGATCATACGAGCGCTGGCCCACACTTTGCTCTCGTACGACCCGACTAGATTGTCCCGCATGAAGACGTAATTTTCGCGCATGGCCTTCATGTCCTTGGCGGAGCGCAGCGGAAATGGGTAAGAGAGAAAGGGGAAATTTAGAAAAGGTGTACTTACAGCGTTTGTTAGACAATTGGTACCTCTTCGTAGTTGTTCATCGTCGAATGGCTTCTTTGGATTTTGTAGTAGTGCTGCAGTGGTTCGACCCCGGAGTCGGTGCCGGCCGGCACGACCTGCGTCGGAGAGCTTGGACGACTGCTGGAGCCGCTGCTGTGCGCCGGCGAAGTGCCGCTAAGGTTGCCACTACTGTTGTTCAGTTTCGCGCTGGAACTGTTCAGACTTTTGGTTTGATACTGCAATACTGGCTTGAGCCGGCGGGCGTCGTACACGAGCAGAACCGAGCTCGAGTACAGCCGGTACGTCGTTTGCGTTCGCGCCCACTTCTGGATGTTCCACAAGTCGGACAGGAACTGCATCAGCAGCTGCCGGCAAAGGCCGCTGTCGGCGTTCAGAAACTTGCGGAATGCTGCAAAAACAAGCTTTCGTTGGAGAAGAAATGAATTTCATAAAATTCAACTCACCATCCTTCACGGTGACCTCGGTCAGCTTCTTTCCGTATTCTTTGCCGTACCGCATCCGCCGCCCGTTGACGATCGAGTACACCTGGAAGCCCGGAATGCACATGCCCAGATTGCGCTTGCACGCCTGATACTTGGACTCTTCGGCCTTTCGCTTCTCCGGCGTGGCCAACGGGTCCCAGGTGCGGCAGCCGATCTTCACGTCCATGATGCACGGTTCCAGCATGCCGTGGGTCAAATCCGCCAGCTTGATAAACTCCACCGGCTTGCCGTCAATGGGCAGCTTGAGGTGACCCTTGTACCCGGGAATGAACTCCTTCAGCGGAACCAAATCTTTCTCCGTCGTGGCCGCCTGGATCGTTTCGTAGAACTTGATCTCCCGCACGCCACACAGCACCTTGCCCGCCGGTTTAAGTATACTGCCATCGTCCAGGTTCTTGAGCAGGCCTAGAATAAGATCATCAAGATTAAAATTCATTCCAGGCAGTCAGTTGACCGAGCCACGTAGCCTAGTGGTAAAGCTTCCGCCTCGTAAGCGGTAGATCGGGGTTCAAATCCCGGCTCGGACCAACACAACTGGTGATCGTTTCTCTTCTGGATTCGATTGCTTAGTAAAGGGAAGGTAGTGTGTCGTCACAAACTGGACCTTATCACGACACCTTAGGGAGGCGACCTATGGAATGTTAACATTAACCTAAAACATGTTAACATTAGTTGAGTGAAAAAAATTGCCACTGAATCCGCTTTGTAAATGCCGGCCCCGATACTCTTCAAGGGTGTTCCCCTCAGGAACTGGGAAAGATTTACTTTTACAGACAGTCAGTACAATTCAACTCACCAAGAATGTCGGTTCCCTGCTCAAACGTATGACCCGCCACCTGGTTCTCCAGCGGTTGAACCCCCTCCGGGAACACCGGGTACGGCTGATCGCCAGACATCCCAAGTCCCAGCACCGGTTGCTTCTTGCCGCTCAAACTGCTCGCATGGCCTCGTCTCTTCTGGTAGGGCGGAAGCTTAAGATGATGATGGCTCATAACTAGACGATTTTCGAAGAAGATTCAAAATTAACAATTTGAAAAGTGCGACCGTTTTGCGCGAGCCTTTGTGGAGGAAAGTTGATTTATCGTACGAAAAGCGGAGCTGCTGCCTCTAATTTTAATCGTCCGAAACGTCTTTATCTTTCGGACTAAATCCCTTGCGCGTCTCGCGTTCATGAATCACACCACATGTGATCGATAAAGGAGCGTGTTTGGGAACGGGGGACAAAGTAACTAAGTTCGGATTATTAATTGATAACGCAGGTTGGTATGTGTTTGCGGCACCGTTGCTCGATATATATTTTCAAAATTTAACAAAAAATAGCTTCCCAAAACCAAGTGTAAGTTAATATAAATGCATAATCAGTCTACTTGTAGTTGAAGAATCCTTCACCATTTTTAACGCCAAGTTTATTTTCCGAAACTAACTTCACCAAGGTGGGGCTTGGCCTTAGCGATAAGTCATTAGGATTTCGCGCCTGTCGTTCCTGCATAATATTCAACGTAACATCCAGCCCAATCATGTCCATCAGCTCAAAC
Source organism: Culex pipiens pallens (assembly GCF_016801865.2). Taxonomy (NCBI): domain Eukaryota; kingdom Metazoa; phylum Arthropoda; class Insecta; order Diptera; family Culicidae; genus Culex; species Culex pipiens. The sequence continues at coordinate 162,015,708 of NC_068938.1, forward strand.
GGCCCCATGGGATGACCCAGTCCCAACTTTAACGCTGTATCGATGTCCTTCAAACTAGCGTCACCACGTTCCAGCATTCCAAGTGCTTCCGAAATGATCGTCAACAGCAACCGGTTTACGATGAAACCCGGAGTGTCCTTGCAGCTAATACAAGTCTTCCCAAGGGCACCTCCGAAAGCCAACAAACTCGCGTTCGTCTCCTCCGAAGTCTTATCCGTCTTAATCACCTCAACCAACTTCATCAGCGGCACCGGATTGAAGAAATGAAACCCGGCGAAGCGATCCTCGCGCTTGGTCACGCTACCCAACTCCACGATTGACAGCGACGAAGTGTTGCTCACGAAAATTGTATGCTGAGGAGCGATCTGCAAACAAATCAAACTTAAAAAAGATCCCCCAACAACAAATCAACCAACATTCAAACCCAAACCTCATCAATCTTCTTGAAAAGTTCCTGCTTGATCTTCACGTTCTCCACGATCGCTTCAATCACCAGATCGGCCTCCCGAACCGCCGCCTCCAACTCGGCGCAATACTTCACCCTACCGAGAGTTTCCGCAACGAGTGCACCGGCCGCCTGCGGATCATCCTTGAAGAATTTGCGCCCCAAGCGGGCGGCATTCTTTTCGATTTCCCCACGCGCCTTTTCCAGCACCTGCGCGTTCAAATCGACCACACTGGTGGAGTGACCGGTGGCGGCTGAAACCTACAAAGGAAGGGTTTTTTTTTTTTTTTGGTTGGTCCGAGTTGGTCCTCAACGGGATCTCATGATTGGGTCATACCAATGCGATGCCCGATCCCATGGTTCCGGCGCCTACGACGACCACGTTCTTTATGCTGGACATTTTGTAATGGATGCGTTTGTAGTCCCCTCTTTGTATGAGATTTAGTTTTACTTCATTCGGTACGCATCTACAAATTTATCTAAAAAGAATCGGTATAACAATCTTTTGTTCAGAAGTGATTCTACTTTGAAACGTTACAGAACTCAAATATTTTTTGCCCCCTGATTTTTCGGACCAATTTTGAAGGGGGGGGCGACATAAACTTTGAAAAATATTTGCAACGGCCTAAGTTACAAAATGCATTTTTTCAATATTTCATTACGTAGTTTTCGCCACCATCCTGGATTTAAAAATTCTAAATCGCTTTAGCGTAGTTTGGGGGCCGTACTTGAGCTCGACAATACAAAATAGGAAAAAAAAAAGATTTTTTTTTTGTGAGTCGATTAACTGAAGCAATGGTCCTGATCAGAAATCAATCACTCATCGCCGAACGAATCTTTGCCGACTGGAGCGCGCAACCATTCACGAGCGAACACGACCCGATAGCTGTCAGCGCCTTGACCAATCGCTTCACGCAGCGAAACAAACACCTAGGTACTTCGTGAATTTCTTTGCCTACTCCGTCCCGAGTCACAAACGAATATGTTCAGAGAGGAGGGAATCTAACAAAATACCAGCGAGGTGCTCTCTTGGCCTGCGCTACCACAGTTTGGCGTCATTTTATATTTGGTATGGTGGAAATTGCTGTCACATAGGGGAACTATACCCTTTCTCAGCCTATTTCTATTATCGGCCTATCAGCACTTTGATCATGAATTACAGCTTTCATAAAGTGTTTTTGACTGTTCCAAAGTAATAAATAGCTCAAATAAAAGTGAGCAAGCAACTCTTCTTTGTTGATACATCTGAAAATGTTGATTTAATAGCGGAAAACTGCAAAAGTGATGAGAATTGGTCGAACGGCTTAGAGTGATTAAAATGGGTATATTTCCCCTATGTCTTTGATGTTGTGTTACAGGCCAGACTCGATTATCCGAAGCCTCGATTATCCGAAGTTTCGATTATCCGAAGTTCGATTATCCGAAGGATTGTATGGGACTTCGGATAATCGAATCATGACCAAAATAATTATTTTTCATTTTTTTTTAATTAAAAGTATAACCTGAAATTTGAGTTCTGCGACCCCATTTTAGTCAAATTTGAATATTTTATTGCGTTTTAGATCAAAAAATGCATTTTTTTATTTTTTTTTGTCCGGCCATTTTGGCCGCCATCTTGGAATTTCACAATTTTAAATCATTTTAGAGTAGTTTAAGCACGACAATCAAAAATTGGACAACGAAAAAAAATATTTTTTTCGTGATTCGATTATCCGAAGTGAAATTTTTCCGAGGGCTTCGGATAATCGAGTCTGGACTGTATCAAAAAAATTGCAAAACATTTTTGATACATTGATGTTAAGCAGATTAATAAATAATCAAAGCAATCAGCTTCTTTGAGCCATTCGCTGTACTACCCGATTGAAGTGAGAGGGAGAACAAAGAGAGAGTTTTCAGTAGCGATGGTGTGGAAGTGACAAAAGGTAAGAAACGGTCAGAGCAGTTTTTCGTCGCGTTCGATTTGTTATCGCGAGTGAATGAGTCTTTTCGGAACAATCAGGGCACTTGATCCGAAGTTTTGATTATCCGAAGTGAAATGTTTCCAAGGCCTTCGGATAATCGAGGCTAGACTGTAAATAAAAATAAGAATCAATTAAAAAAAAGTAAGGATCGAAAAATTGCTATACTTGGAAGTTTTTTTACCTGTAAAATTGTTGAAATCAAAGAAATTTTTATTTTTTTTCTAATTTGATTCTTTGTTTTTTTTAATCTGATGCATTAATTTTTTTTTGTTTTGAAATTTTCTATTTTTTTAATTTCTGAAATTAAAAAAAGGTCTGTGTTTTGTTATTTTTTATTTTCTATTTGATTTAAAAAAAAATCTTACTTATTTTTTTCAAAAGGTCCTATGTACATAGGAAACCCATGGCGCACTTGTGGTTTTGAAAAAGTAATCTAGAATTTACAGAAAACATATGTTTTGAATTATTATTATTTATTTTTTTAATAAAAATTTAAATAAAAGTTCAAATGTACTTAATTTTTCACAAACAATTTATAATATTGAAATTTGTATGATTTCAAATATGGGTATAAAAAGACTCGTAATTTTGCGTGGATTTGCACTGTATAAAATTTTAGCGTTGAGTTCTTTAATGCCATATAATAAAAATTTTAATGTTTACAAAAAGTACGGTATTTTATGCATGTGACGAGTGCTGAATTACACCGACCAACAAAATTTCTGCGTAGACTCAACTCCAGGGGAAGCATGTAGTTTGGGGTCCCCAGAAACGCGTGCACCCTGAATTTTTCAAAAATATTTAGACATGGCTGAATGGGTTTTCTCCAAAGTTTGTATGAAGAATTAGTGCTGTTCGCTCCACACCCCAGTCAACTCAATCGGAATTCTGAAACGGAATACGTAAACGATTCGAATTGAATTCCGTTTCAGAATTCCGATTAACTGGGACAGTGTGTGCAATTTTTGTTTGTATGCAACTGCGACGAACCGCCCGAATTCTCCATACAAACTTTGAAGAAAAACCATTCGGCGCTGTCTAAATATTTTTGAAAAATTCAAGGTGCACGTGTTTCTGGGGACCCCAAACTACATGCTTCCTCTCGATTTAGTAATTTTTGTAATTTTTTGTAGGTCAGTGTTACCGTACTTCGATAAATATAGCAGTATCGTTTTGGTATCGTATCGAAGCACGATAAGCTTATCGTTAACAACGTTGGTATCAATGAGTTCCAGACTTTTCCTGATTTTTGAAGAAAATCCCGAATTTTCAACTTTTTGACGGTTTTGAAGACAATTGTTTCAAACGAAGTTTAATTGGCAATATAAATCTGACGCAATTTGCTTCCTTTTTCATAGGAAAAAAACTTTGTGGGCACACAAACCGCACACTTATTTACGTCTTATGAAAGCGAATTTCATATCGAAACTCAAACTCGCACTGTTTTGCACAACTAATTAACTACTGTTTTGAATATAATCACAAACCTGAAACTGAGCAATACTTCTTCAAAAGCTAAAGCACAAGACAACCCGCCCGCGACGCACGTTGATAACGTATCTTGTACGATTGTTTAAAAATGCAATCAACCAGAGATAAAACCTTGCTTGAACGACTGAATTTGACGCTCGTTGAACTTGCTTTTAACAAAATGGTCATCATATTGACGATTTCGACAAACTAATTTAGATGCCACGACTAATGTTGAAAATATTTATTTCGCATGCAAATGGAATTTATTTTGTCTTTTGCCAATCTCTCAACCGATGAATAGAGATTCAAAAGCTAAAGTGATTTTACAATCTCATCTAACAAAAAATGCCTCCCTGTACTCGACCCCCCTCCCGACATTACTTCTTGTACGAATAGAACCCTTCCCCGCTCTTGACGCCCAGCTTGCCCTCGGAGACCAGCTTTTCCAGCATCTTGGGCGGATTGAACAGCGGATTCTCCGGGAACTTTTCGTGCCACCCGTGAATGATGTTGTTCGTCGTGTCCAACCCAACGTAGTCGCTCAGTTCGAACGGCCCCATAGGATAGCCGGCGCCGAGTTTCATCGCGATGTCAATGTCCCGCGCGCTGGCGTCGCCCCGCTCGAGCAGACGGATCGCCTCGGCCATGTACGGCACGAGCAGTCGGTTCACCACGAATCCGGGCGTGTCCTTGCAGGTGATGCACGTTTTGCCGAGCTTCTTGCCGAATTCCATCAGCTGTTGGTACGTTTCTTCGGAGGTCTTTTCGGTGCGAATGACCTCCAGCAGCTTCATCATCGGGACCGGGTTGAAGAAGTGCAAGCCTCCGAAGCGGTCCTGCCGCTTGGTGACCGCGCCAATTTCCGCGATCGACAGCGACGAGGTGTTGCTGGTGAAGATGGTGCTGGCCGGGGCAGCGGCGTCCATTTTGCTGAACAGTTCGTGTTTGATGTTCATTTTTTCGACGATGGCTTCCACGACCAGATCCGTGCTGGCCACGGCTTCCTCCAGCTTGGTCGAGCCCTTCAGCTTGCTCAGCGTGCCGTCGACGTATTGTTGGCCCTTGGCGGCGTCATCTTTGAACTGCTTCTTTGCGACACGTTCAAGACTTTTCTTGATACCGCCGAGAGCTTTGCCCACCAGCTGATCGTTCATCTCTACGATCGTCACGTTGTGACCGGTTGCTGCTGCGACCTACAAAGTATCGATTTCCAATCAGTAATCTAGTTGAAACTCACTCCGAGTCGACACCGTGCTGCCGGCACTCGAGCAAATATAAACATGGACGTCGTCGACCTTTGGACTCGCGAGCAAAGATCATCGGAATCGTTGTCTGGCCTGATAGCGCAAATTACAAAGATGTGACTTACCTGAGCGATTCCGGAGCCCATAAGGCCCCCGCCGATGATCACAACGTTGTTAATTTTTGCCGCCGTGGCCATGTTACGGGTGAATACACGAAGCACGGACATTTTCTTTTGAATATTTCCTCTAAATGTAGCTATCTTACGTTAATCTAATTAATACCCAACCACACTGGCTGATGGACAACGGAACAAATCACGTAACAGAATGAAGCTATTACACAGTTTAGCCGGTTTCAAAAGGGATCCTACGTTCCGGCGACACGTCCGACACCAACGAGATACAAGACTTGACTTGAGCTAATCAAAAAAGCTCGCTCTCTCTTGCGGTAGCTCTTTCTCGATTCTTCTCCGCGCTCAACCCGCTTCAATGTATGTGGAATCTATAGTAAAAACCGTCGGTGGGGGTGACTATGGGCCATGTGTATTTTGGCCCATTCTAAAACGAACCTGTTTTTGTTCATTCCAAAAGAAAGTTTTGTTGTTTTAGTCTGTTGTTGGGTTGGTTTATAATCATTAAAAGATGCTCTATAAAACCCGTTACAAATCTTTTTGCCCTATGTTCCCTCTAAGTCCAATGTCACCCCAACTGACGGTAGAATAATAGAGTTCTCTAACCCACGCACGATCCACACAATCCGCTTATCTTTTTGTGATGATAAATCGCTTTTCCACGACCAAGGCTTTTTGCGATGACGAATCGAGTCTTTTTTCCACTTCGAGGTAATCTACTTACACGAAGGTCATCACTGGAAGATGCTACTAATTTGTCGGGGAAAAAAAAGGTTTAACCAAACTCTAAACCAGAAATCAGGCCACTTTCTCTAACAAACAAGTTATTTATTTTTCAGCACAAAAAAAATCAAAAACTATTTCGGAGAACAGCAGAAACTGCGAAGCTGACAACTGCAACAGTGCAAAACAAAAACAAAACTGACGCAAAATCAGAGAAGCGGCGACGCTGCAGCGGAAACGGTCGCGTTCACACTGGCGCGCGTCGGATTTGCTGTGTGCACGCTTAATGAGTTCGCCCTAAACAAATCAAGGAAAAGAATCATAAATAAATAGAAATAACTGATAACTTGGAGCCTAAAATTTCAAAAGGGCACAAAACTTTTGTAAACACTAGTGTATCCCTTTCACTCAAATGACAGTTTGCATAAGGTGTAAGAGGGATACACTCTTGTTTACAAAAGTTTTGTGCCCTAATGAAATGGAAAGCACGACTTTACAAAGAGCGACACACGGAGTGACAGCTTTTAGCTCTAAAATTATTGGGTAAAAAATATCCGTTTGACAATAGATTTTGACGTTTGGGTGCCTTTTAATTTGAATTCACACAATAAGAAAAATAAATCATGCAAAATATTGTAAATGGGCCAAAGCCGAAGTGTAAACAAACCTAGAAACAAACAGTCTGTCCTTCTTGTGTCAGTGGATGTTTACATTATAATCTGGGTGATGAATAGAGAGAATGCTTAACGTGATTTTCGAATGATCCCACTTTGTTTACATCTACAAATTAGGAGGCTGTTCAAGCACAAGCATGACTTTTTTCTTACTGGTAAATGAGCTGTTCTATAATCAGTAGTATGTGTTTTATTTTGTCTAGTTTTTGACATTTTTTGCTGGAAAATTGTCACGTCTCGATCAGTTAGAAGAGATTTTTCTTGTGACGAAGAACTGCGACGAGAGTGTCATTCTGCGATGTCGCAGATAAATTACATGGCTGATTTTGGAATCCTGCAGCTCTTCCTTGTCCAGCGAAAAAACATCGCTAATTCTAGCGAAGCTGATCCAACAAACAGAGTAGAAATTCACAAAACAAGGTTTTCAAACGGAATCAAACAACACACAAAAAAATATTACTGTAATGACAAAAGTAACTTACTTTCGAATTAAAAAGTTGTTAAAATTTGCTACATTAAAAGTTTTTTTCTTGTTTTGAAAATGAAAACTTTGACTGCTACAGTTTTTGAAAATCTGATTGCTCACTGATTTAAAAGTTTTTCCTTTTAATTCGACTGTAAACTTTCTTTCATTTTGACGTTCTCGTGTAACCGTGTACGCCTAAGTCGCAAATGTAAACAAACACTTTGGTGGGTCCGGTGGTGCTGGTGAGTCTAGGACGCAAGCAAAGCCGACCGCGGCAGCAGCCAGGACTCGGACGCGAAAACCTTCGTGAGCCAAACAGCAGCAGCGGAACGCCTTCGAAGGAGGGTGGTGCAGGAGCGGGACGAGGTCGAGTGCTCGAAAAGGACAAGGCCAGCTTCCTGCAGGAACTGCAGCTGTTCCACGGCCGGAATGCGTAAGAAGGAAGCTTGAGTGTTTGGGGGGTTTGTGATTGATTATGTTTGTTTTTGTAAGATGAGAGGTAGGAATGTGGATTCGCACCGGTTGTATTCGGTGGTGGTGGCCCGGGATTGGTGATTGAAGGTCAATTCCCGCGAGGACTGGGGCGAGACCATCGAGGAGATGGCGCTGCCAAAGCGTTGCGTGAACAACGAGATTGCGTTGAAGAAGATTAACTTCCAGTTTTTGGACAAGTACGAGAAAGTTTACTTTCACGGTGAGGAGAAGGATCCGACGAAGAGGAGGACGACGAAAAGCTACATAATCGGAGGTGGTCAGCGCAGATGTTGCACTCGGTACCGGCGGTTTACAACACCGGTGAGTATTGAGAATGTGTGCAGTGGCTAGCCAACTTCACTTACTTTCCATCTCTTTTAGCAACTTCCCGCCCACAAACACTCACCTCGCGACGGCGCAGCTTCAGCCGAATGAACCTGGACAGTGAGCCAAAAAAAAATCTGTGTCATTCCCGAAGTAGGATTACGTGCTCAAAATCGAATTCCGTTCCGAGGGCCTCATCAATTCCATGTTCCGGATGTGCTTCCAGGATCGGGAACTCCCCGTTCAAGCACTTTACTTTCCAGCCGGAAAACGTCGACCACCCTTCCCGAATCAACGGCCAACTCCTCCAAGACTATCCTAATTGAGGCCAGAAACGTGACCATCGTGTTACACTGCTGTCGCGCGTCGAAACCTTCATCAGGAACCGTCCTGGGGTATTCGGAAGTGACCGGTGGCGTACCGTATGAATCGGTACAGCTTGGACTCGGATATTGGCTTACCTTGGGCTGAAGCTAGTGGAGAAGCGTTAAATACAATAAAAAATGCTTTTTTTACAAACAGTTTAATTTTTTTTAAATAAATGTAAAAAAAACCAAGCACATTTCTCTGAAATTATCCCTGTAGTGCTAAATGTTGTGTATTCTTGCCATAAAAGGTTTCTTTTCCAATTAAAAGTAAAATACGTTTACCAATACAACGATTTTGTTCCATAAATGCATAGTAGTATCAAAAACTTTCCAACTTTTAAATTGAAAAGTTTGAACTTTCTACGAATATTCACCGACGCGAACTTTTAATCCAACGAACGATCTTTTTAAATTTAGAGTAATTTTTCTTTGTGTGAAGGAATCAAACAATGAAGACAGCTTCTGGATGGATACAACCGCATCGATTCCATAAACAACTTCCATTCATAATTATAAAAAATGACGATCACGCCTTTAACTTTCTTAAGATTTCTTGATTTCAACTCCAGGTCCTCAAAAGCCGCACATTTTTCATTCAAGCAAAACAAATATTTTTAATGATCGATAACAATACTCTCTACTTTTGGCAAACAGTAAATTGGTTCCACTTTGACAGGTCCAAATTGAGGCCGTTTTGCGAACCACTATTCAGCACCCAGATTATAATGTAGTAACGAGCAGGACAGACTCTTTGTGTACACTTCGGCTTTGGTCCATTTACAATGTTTGCGTACATATAAGTAAACATTCGTAGAAAGTTTAACATATTTATATTAATTTAGGTTTAACTAAACTTCAAAACAGATTTTAAGCCACTTTCTCTAACAAACAGATTTTTCAGCACAAAAAAACTCAAAAACTATTTCGGACGAGGGGGATGACACTCCCGAGATGAGCTTGCGATTCAACTGCGATGACCTTCGATGAACGCGATCTGCCACGATTGCCTAGAATGACCGCGATCTGGCACGATTTCATCGCGATGTGAGCGCGATGTAGAAAAATCGCGCGATGTGAGCTTTACACTGCTCGAATCAGTTTGACAGCAACCAAATGACAGGTCTTGCTGAAATTCGATTCGAGCAGTGGAAGAGAAAATCAAAACAAAAAAAAAACACGTGGAAAAAGTGGCTGTTGGAGGATAAATTTTCTACCGGATTATAAAAACCTGGTCCATCCGAAGTTTCTCGTTAATCAAGAAGGACAACCGGAAGCCCGCCATAAAGGAAAAGGACGGTGGCTGCGAGAATTTTCGCCGAAGAGAATTCCAAGCCGGAATAACCCTGCAAAAGGCGAGGAAATCGCCGCTGTCAATTCGCCAGTTCATGTCGGTGGTTTTGCATTCACGCCGGCGGCCACGACCGCAACCAGTACGGCCACGAGCAGTGCCACGAGGTGCCAGAGCAGAAGGTTTCCGATGGAAGTAGCAGCCCGGCCAGAAGCAGCTCGAGCTCGAGTGGTAAAGGTGGAGGCAACACCACGACAACGAACAGTAGCAACAACAGAAGTGGTCCGGCTATACCGCTTGGAGCAGCTTGGAGACAACCGAAACTGCCGCCTCGACGGCCGCCGCTGAAGAAGACCAAGCCGGAATGACCCCTGTGCATGGCGAGGAAGTCGCCGCTGTCGCTTCGCCAGCCGAACGACATCCCATGTCGACGCCCCAGATGAGGTTCCTGTGCCGGAAGTCGTCGCTGAAACCGCGGTCTTCGAGCCCAAATCCAACCCGATCCCCTGCCTTCCATGCCTCCTTCCCCCAGGTTATGGTGTTCGCAGAAGCATCCATGTCCCAGACCAGTACAAAATCCAAGCCTAAGGTGGCGACAGCGACCAACACAATATGGTTCCTACGTCGTCACATCAGTGTCGGCGAACGTCATCCAGACTACGAACCACCTAATCAGTTAGCTGGACGCACAATCGCTCGAGCCGGCCGGTAGTATTTGCATCCACGCCGGCGGCCACGTGCAGTGCCCCACGAGTTACCAAAGCAGAAGGTTTCCGATGGAACTAGCAGTGTTATCTCGGAAAGTAGCAGCCCGGCCAGAAGCAGCACGAGCTCGAGTGGCGGAGATGGAGGCAACATCACGACACAACCAGTATCAACAACAGAAGTGGTACGACTGTACCGCTTGGAGCAGCTGTAACGGTGGCCACAGCTAGTGGAAATAGCAGCAGCATCAATTCCGAGCACGAGAACCTGCCCAACCACCTGGCCCTGAAGATGCTTTGCAACCAAAATGGCCTGCAGAGGATCGCGCAACAGTTCATGATGAACCCTCTCAGATCCCCACCGCTTAGTCGTTGCCGCCGCCCAGTGGTAAAGGACTGCCCAACATTGAGGACTCACACGAGCTCTGTCGCTGCAAGCCCGGCGCCACTTGACTGTCGTAATTAACATTCTCGCTCTTCTTGTTTGCACACTTTTCAGACGCCGAAATGGTCGATCTGTTGCGAATCTTCTGCGAGGTCAAGCACGAATTCTGGTCGGACCTACTGCCACACCCACGCGAGTTTGTCCAGTTTTTTGCACCAGCACGTGTCCAATATCATTCAGCACAAGGCTGGAGCGCACGACATGAAGAACGAGTCGGAGAACGAAACCATGTCGAAGTGCATCGGCGAAATCTACCCTATCTGAACTAGTGGCTTGGGACGCTCAACCCGGGGAACGTTTTGGTGGTGGCGCCGGACGACATCCCGATTGCCCTGCAGGTAAGCAAGTCGACAGAGTAATTATCTTGCTAAATCTAAAAACGACTCTTTAAAAATCGTCAGGAAATAGCGGGTAATCTCAGCTGTATGCGTACGCGTACGTAAACCTAATCGGCATGAACTCGTTCTACAAGGCACGATGGGCCGGCAACCAGAACCAGCTGGTGACGTCAGGGAAGTCGTCGCCAATCGAAGACACGCCGAAGAGTGTGATTTTCGGCAGGAAGCGGCCGCGGCTGGCCATCTGATACATTTGAGCCGAACTATCAGATCTCGGTCAAGCTTCAGCTGCGGAATGGTTCGTCGGAGGTGGCGGACGGCTCGCGGGAAACCATCTGCGAGAGGTTTGAGTGAATCGCCGAGGTACAAGTACAAGTGATCGGCCAAGAATTGCCGTTGCCGAGCCGGTGGAACCGATTTGATACCACAGGAAAGGTTTGACCACCCAGAAAGAAACCAGTTTGGAGCAGCAGCCGCGCATTCAGTAGAAACTTGAGGTATCAGGTTGTTCAGGTTCAGGCTCACGCAGCGCGTCAACACTGTCTACACGGAGGCAGTCTTCCAGAGCTTCTCCTGCGACCTTCTCCACTACCTCAACGCATTCCCCGAAAGGTGCCGCGAAATCTGGGTCAAATTTGGTACCCAACTCATCTCCCAAGGCTTACTTACCAAAGAGGACAAAGGACTGTTTATGAAAAATCATTGCAAACAGAAGAAGCTCCTCCAGTCGTAGAAGATGGACATAACTGGGACCGAAGGCGTTCACCATCGACCGGATGTCGACAAGATGGCCGTCTTGTATGCCATTCTGAACGAGATGGTCTTACCTGTAACCTCCTGGCGCAAATCTATACCACGACTTCAACCTGATTCAGTTTATCTTCAGATCACTTCCGACGAGAGAATCATCATGAATAGCAGCGCCCGAATACTGTGCACCGTCGGGATGGAATCAATCGCTAACATCGGCAAGAAGGTCGGCTTCAACGTGAAATAATGTCTGTGCGATTCCTTTTAAATTCGTGTATTTATTAAGTCAACTTGTTATTATTATTTATTTTCAATAAATATTGCGGTCCGTGATCCCGTGCTATCACGAGGACGCCACTCTGGAGGGCCAGGTCGCGTTAAATCGCCCTGTGAAAGGTACACGTTCACAGTCAACTCAATCAGAATTCTTAAACGGAATTCAATTCGAATCGTTTACAAATTCCGTTTTAAACGCAACAACCAGTTTCGTTTACGTACCGGTTGTTGCGTTTGAAGCGGAATTCGTAAACGATTCGAATTGAAATCTGTTTAAGAATCCCTATTGAGTTGACTGGGTTACCACACCTGAACGGGGCTAGCTTCCGGTGGATCTTCACGCTCACATTGTTGGGATCACTTTCAAATGCATCCAGTACGATCTGCATCGTGGCCAGTTGCTGATGCTGCGGTTTTATCCAAACCGTTGATATCTCATCATCAAGTTGCGCGCGAGAAAAGCGATTTAGTCGTCTCTGATGGCCCGCTTCGCTCTTCGCTGCCGGGGGATCTGCTTGTGGGACATTTTGTCGCTGTTTAAAGGAGTTTTGGATTTTGTTGAGCGTCTCCGCGGGAATCCACTACGAAGTCGACGTCCTTGGGGTTGGTGGTTCCGGTTTCTTGGGCACCATCGGCGATTGCTTGCGCTTGTCGTTGTTTTTCAATATCCCTCACTCCTCCTTCTTCTCCAGACTGACCACGGCAATCTGCAGCGCAACCCTCACGCGTCCTGTTTCCCCCGTTGAAGCCCGTCTGGTGACAAAAGTTCGCTCCCTCGGTGCCGGAGACCTCCTCCAGCTTATTGTCCCGCTTGCCGCGCCAATTGTGGCACACAAAGCTGGCCGTTTCCAGCGGGACGCAGATCACGCGCCAATCGTTCGGCCTTTTGAAGTAGATGACGTACTTGGGCAGGCCGCCGATTCCGTGCTCGCCCTCCAGCTCGTACAGGTGCTCCTTACAGGGGCAAAAGTGCACCTCGACTCGATTCCGGACGGCCTTTTCCACGATGGCCCCTTGCCGGCCACCAACGGTTCGCGTAGTAAAGCACCTTGTTGATGAACTCCGCGGCGACCTAAGCTTTGGCCTTTTCAAAGCGCTTGACCACGTCTTCGACGTCGTCCGCCGTCGCATTCCAAGCCGGATTGAAGTGCCTCACGCGGGAACTCGTGTACTTGGGCTCACCCTAAAACATCGGAACGCCGTTATCAATTCCATCCAACTCAGCGATTAACGTGTCGTACAACTTGCGATAAACCCCACGAACCAACTCCTCCTCCGGATTCGCAATCGAGTTCCGCTCCAAAATCTTCCGAATCACTTCCTCCCCAAAGTAGGTATCAACCCAGTTGAACTCAACCGAATCTCCCGCTTAACCCCAACCTCCGGCCTCAGCGAGTTCAGCGTCTCCTGAAAACTTGCCTGGTGATGATCGTACCCGTTCTTTGCCGGGTCAAACACCGCCTTGCGAACCAAGGAACCGCTGGCCGAGGACGAGCAGCTGCACGACGACTGCGGCCAGGAACACGTACAGGAAGAACGTTTCGCCGTCCAGGCCCTCGTCGACCTTGATGGCGAAACAAAGCCTGGACGGTTTCCATGATGAAATCATTGCTTCCTTTGTTGGAACTCAAATGGGTAGCCGGCCGGAAGCTCAAACTGCGAACCAGATTCAACGGAGTGCAGCGGACTGGTAAACAACAGGAACGTATCAGCGTCGCGAGAGTTCGTCGTTTCCGGCTAATCATCCGTTTCCTCAGCCTGTCCCGTCATCGACGCGTCCTCTCCTTCAACCTCCACGTTCAACTCATCCTCGGCGGCGGAGTGGGCCATCAACCGGGAACCACCGTCCACGGTGAGCAGAACCAGCAGGGCAAAAATCAACAGACTCATTTTCACTCGAATCCGAATCCACATTCGTTGTTTATTTTTATTTTTGACTGCTCGAATACATCAAAATAAACATTTTACAGTGCGGCTAGTTTCACAGAAAACTGCAAGAAAGAATATTTCATGGCAACCCTGACTGCTTGAACAAGAATTTTCATTCGAGCACGATCTGACCACGATGAGCACGATGGGCGCGATCTGGCGCGATTTGCCGCGATGAGCAAAAAACAACCACGATGAAGGGGCGATGAGCGAATAAGGTGGAATTTGATGCGATTTGGTGCGATTTTAACCAAATCGCGAAGTGTCATCCCCCTCGATTTCGGAGCAGCAGAAATTGCAAACATGATCTGACATTTTCTTTGGAGCTGCGTACTAGCCGTTAATTTTTATATTTTCTTCTTAGAAGTGTCACGAAAAGAGTAGCGAAAAGACTCTTGCTGAGTTCAACACGGGGTACGGAATCGAGCCCAAAGATCTATCAGAACTCATTGTGTATGCTAGATTGGCTATAATTTCAACGCGTTGCAATGCCATGAAATATTAGTGGGATTGTTAAACTGGTATTGATCAACCGCGGCAGATTTTCTTATAAAAATTCGTTGGCATCGAACTGTAAAAAAATGATTGCGGTGAATACTTTTATGCACTCAACCCCCGGTGGTTGGTCACTTTTTCGTTTGACACTTTTTTAGTTTGTACCCCGTTGGTTGGTCAAAGTCAAACTAAAAAGTGACGAACTGTCACTTTTACACGGCGCTCACGAACACTATCAAAACAAACGTTTGTTAGTGTGTGTGAAATCCGTGTAAAAGGGGTGTCAAACTAAAAAGTGACCCCGTTCGTTTGACAACAGTTGGTGTCAAACCATCGGGGTTTGAGTGTAGCACAGTTTTTTGTGTATTCAATGTGTTCAATGATTTGGTAGTTTTTGACAACACATAATCTCCCATGGATCTGCCGAAATCAGTTCTCGAGTTTTTTTTGAAAGGGTCCTATAAACAAAATTTTTACTTTTTGCTTTTTGGGTGTTTTTGAATACCCCTGACTCAAGGCGGTTCTAAAAACACCCAAAAAGCAAAAAATGAAAATTTTGTTTATAGGACCTTTTCAAAAAAAACTCGAGAGTTTAACAATGTGGCTCTGGTTTGTAACACTGACCTACAAAAATTGAAAAAAATACTGCGCAAGCTCAACTCGAGGGAAAGCATGAAGTTTGGGGTCCCCAGAAACCGTGCACTTTGAATTTTTCATAAATATCTTTCATTTTATAAATAACTTTGGAGAAAATCCATTCGGCCCTGTCTAAATATTTTTGAAAAATTCAAATTGCACGTGTTTCTGGGGACCCTTTGTTGGTCGGTGTAATTTTTATCCATGATCTCGGGCCCACGATATAGAGTAATCTACGTGCGTATGTATTGCGTGTACGTACACGAAAATAAAGTGAGGTTAAATTTTGTCAGCCAGCAAAATCAGATGGTGCGCTAGTGTGTGTACGCAAAACGTCATAAAGCTCTATTGAGTTAAAAGATTGTTTGACTTTTGGGTAAAACGCTGCACTCACATTTTAGTGTGTCAGCCTACACGCAGCACTTTCCCGCAGGACGCACCAGATTTGACAGCTTTCAAGCGCGTGTGCGCACGGGTTTAGCTTTCTCTATTTCCGTGGCTCTCGTTCTGATCTGTCGCAAAAATGGTAAGTTCGGTTCGAAATTGTGTTTTTCGGTGGTTTTCGGTGCGAGGATTGTGTGAAATCAAGTGAAATTGTTGGACAATGTTACGGAGAATGGATGGGAGTGGGGTTTGCTTCGATTCGAGGTGAAATTCCGTGAAAATTGTGCGAATTTCTGTTTGTGATTTCTCCGACTGCTTGATGCCATGTATCGAACCTCGGTGCCACCTCTTTGACATGCGTTTCAACATGGCGTTCCGGTGTAAATAAACGAAAATTTTGGGAGCATATTCACTGATAACTTTTTCTATCCCTTTCAGACCAAGAAAAGGCGTAACGGAGGACGCTGCAAGCACAACCGTGGTCATGTCAAGGCCGTGCGTTGCACCAACTGCGCTCGCTGCGTCCCGAAGGACAAGGCCATCAAGAAGTTCGTGATCCGTAACATCGTCGAGGCCGCGGCCGTTCGTGATATCTCGGATGCTTCGTGCTACAGCGGTAAGTTTTGGGTTGCCGGCTAGATTTGTACGACAAGCCACTTTGAGGTTATGAACCTGTAGTTGATTGGCAACATAGGGGAGAGTGGGGTTCATTGAATCAACCGCTTTATCATGATGATAAACACCGCTGATTATATGACATGATATATAATGTAATATTTGCTATCTGAAATAAGCTTGCAGTTCAAAATTACACGCATCAATGAGTTGTAAATTTCTTTTCTAATAATCCCCTCTATTTCTCCCCTATTCCAGCCTACGTGCTGCCCAAGCTGTACGCCAAACTGCACTACTGCGTGTCGTGCGCAATCCACTCCAAGGTGGTGCGTAACAGATCGAAGGAAGCCCGCCGAATCCGTACGCCACCGCAGCGAGCCTTCCCCAAGGACATGAACCGCAACCAGAACCAGCAGCGCAAGTAAGCGGCCTGGCGCGGTGTTTATCTCGGTACCGTAGGGGAATGTTTCGAGGCGGCCAGGTGATCCCCACTTCCCGGTGGGGAGCAGGGAATTTAACGCCGCCGCTGCCGGAGAACTACCCGAGGGTACCAGGGTGTTGTATTTGATTAAGTTCGCTTGAGAGTGTGGAGACAAGAAAATGCAAAAAACTTGAAAAAATAAGATAAATATCTTTACAAAACGTGAGCTCTGCATGATTTCGTAGCTTGAGATGACACTCCGGGAACGTGAAACTGGAGGATTTGTGTTGAATTTCTCCTTTTTCCAATAGTTGCACTGGTTCTGTTTCTTCTTTGCTCTCCTCGGTCATATACAACGAAGCTGGTAAAAATATTAATTAAATTTGAAGCGAAACGTGGTTATGCTAAGTGGGAAATAAAAAAAATAAGTAAAAGGGCTTGTGGGATTTGCGTTGAATAACGTAGTAATTATACGTTCATGTCAGTTTAGCTTATATCGAAAAGTACTGAAAATCAAGTTTTATTAGGTCTTTTTCAGTAGTGGGACCTTTTCATTGACAATCTGTACTGGTGATGAATTGAATTGAATTTATTTTCTTTTTTAAGGCAGGAAAAGCCACCAAAGCAGTGGCACCAAAAACCTACTTCTTTTTGTAAACACATAATACAAAACATAAATACATGAGTAACAAAATACAAATAACACGGCTGGACCCAGAGCTCCATCTTCGCGAGGAGCTCGGTTGAGCTGGACTCCTACACTCCTGGCTGAATCATCTGAAAAGGAACAAAAGAAAGAAAAGGCAAAGCAGGATCAAATAATTCAACGATAAAAAAAAACAAACAGAGCAACAGTATCAGTTCAATTGAGTTACGAAATGGAAGAAAGAGAAGAGAAAAAAGATAAAAAAAAAAGAAATTATTAAATCTGGAAATCGTAGGATTTGAGAAGTTTCTCTAGGATAGCCGGTTCAGACAGGAAATTGGTTAGCTGTTTTTTGAAAATAGATAGGCTTAAGCAATCACCAAACTTGTTTGAAAAAAAGTTATACAATTGAGCACCTTTAAACGTAATACTTCGTTCGCCAGCTAAAGTTGAAACATTGGGACGCTGTAATGAATCGTGGTTTCTTGTAAAATGATTATGAGTGGAGGGTTTAAATTTTGTATTACTATGAGTTTGATTTGCTAAACATGAATAAATAAAACAGCATGATTGAATGATGTAAATGCCTCTTACAGGATAAATATTTTTGAATTTAGTGTACAAATCAACGGAATGACTACGGATTGGCAAGTTAAAGATTATTCTTAAGAATTTGTTCTGAGCAATTTGAACTTTGTTAATAAGAATGTTACACGCGTTACCCCAAACAGCAGTCATATACGAAAGATGAGAGCTAAACAATGAATGATATATTAACAAAAGGACACTTAAAGGTAGTTTGTGTTTGATTTTATAAATGATTCCAGTTATTTTGTTAAGCTTAAGTAATAATGAATTTATATAAGGTGACCAATTAAGTCTGTTATCTAAGATGATTCCAAGATATTTGCATTCATCTATGACTTTAACATCAGGAAAACTGTTTTTTGTTAGTGTCAATCTGTTAGGAATGGAACGATTAGAGTTTTTAATATTTATTATATTTGATTTATTAATATTCAAAGTTAATTTGTTAATTCGGAAATATTCAACAAGAGTTTTGAGATCATCGTGCAAGTTTTTATCATTTTCGGAAGCAGACTTGTTATTATACAGAAAAGAAGAATCGTCAGCAAAAAGTTTCAATTTACCTTTAAGAGATAGGAATGCTAAATCATTTAAGTAAATTATGAAAAATAATGGTCCAAGTACCGAGCCTTGTGGAACACCTACATCAATAAATTTAATATTACTTTTAATACCATCAAAACTTACAAACTGGGATCTATTAGATAGATAACTTTTAAACAAATCTAGAGGAACACCACGAACACCAGCCCGTTCGAGTTTAGCTAACAAAATATTATGATCAACGGTGTCAAAAGCTTTAGATAAATCCAATAACAGTCCAAGCACATCCTCCTTATCATCTAAGTGGCGTTGAATTTTATTAACTAAGTCAATTACTGCGTTAGTTGTAGAAGATTTCTGTCTAAACCCATACTGTTGAGTGCAAAAGAATTTTGTGCTAATTAAGAAGTGATTTAATCTTTGAAAAAGGATCTTTTCGAAAATTTTATTTATTGAGGAAAGAACAGATATTGGACGATAGTTATTAAAAAGTGAATTGGATCCGGATTTAAATATAGGTGTAACTCTAGCTATTTTTAACTGATCAGGATAGAAACCATTAACCATAGATAAATTTAAAATGTTAGTGAGAATTGGGGCAATAATTAACTTTACTTTTTTTAAAATAAATGCAGAAATTTTATCATGTCCACAACTAGTGTTATTACTAAGAGAATCAATAAGATTAATTATTTCGTATTCATTAGTAGGCTCTAAGTTGAAAGATCGTTGGCTGTTTTTCAAAGTCCGAAATTTATTAATATCATCGTTCAAAGTTTTAGGAATGTTATTTGCTAATGATTTGCCAATTGAAGTAAAAAAAGAGTTAAATTCGTTTGCAATAGTTTGTTGGCTATCAATTGTTACTTTCACACCTGAATCAGTTAATTTAGTCATAGTTTTAGGTATTTTATCTTTATGTTTTCGACCAAGAACATCGTTAATGTTATTCCAAATATCCTTAGTGGATTTTGATCCAGAAAATTTATCTTTATAGTAATTTTGATATAATATGCTTGAACAGTTTTTAATTTTATCAGAAAGAGCTTCAATTTTGATTTCGATGTGATCTACATTTTTACCTTGAGATAAAAGCTTATTTTTCTTTTTCTTTAGATTCCTAGATGAGTTGTATAAAGACTGTAAGTTATCATTGACCCATGGACAAGCAGAAGTTTTATTTTTAATTAAGTATTTAGTTGTACTCTCCGATATAGATTTGGTCAAGGTATTAATGAAATAGTCATAAAAAGCGTTAGGATCTTCGTAGTTACCCATGTAAGCTGGGCTGAATCTCATTTCAAGAAGTTGTTGCAATTTAGTATAGTTAGTATGAAGTTTGTATCTAATATCAGGTGGATTGTTATTAAGAGTGAAATCAATAGATGAAATTATAAAATTATGATCGCTGTCTGGATTATGAATGGTGTCATTGATTATTGAAAAGTTCTCATGATAGTTAAACAAAACGTGATCAATGATTGATTCGCTAGATGGACGCGTTAAGTTAGTATTTGTTATTGCAAAACCAAAGGATGAAATTATATTCAAATATTTATCAAGTTTCCTTGAAGAGGAATTAGAGTCAATGTTTTTTTGTATCTCCCACAACTACATGTGCAGAATCACCGGAATCTAAAGTATTGTCTAAATGTTGCAAGAAATCAGTTAAAATTGTATCATCTGGGGGTCTATAGTACGCAGAAATAATGAGTGATTTGTTAGAAGAACCAGTAACTATTAATTGCAAAAAATGAAAAGAGTTAGAATTAGAAAAGACCTCTTGATTTACAGTAACAGAAAAATTAAGTTTTTTTGAGACAAAAACAGCTAATCCCCCTCCCCGTCCATCGCGTCTACACGAGAAAAACGACTCATACCCATCAATATTGTAAAGTTGAATTAGATTAATAGGAACCCACGTTTCACTGACAACAATAATTTGAGGCTTAAAAATTAATTTTGAGATTTGCGTTTTAAGATTGTCAAATCGATCAATCTTGTTAATGCTTCTCGTGTTGACTTGTAAAATTGAGATACCGTTAAAGTTCTGAAATTCCCTGTCGTAATCGTCAATTTTGTCAAAATACTTGTTATTATGTTGAAAGTCTAAATATTGCTCAATATCTTCCATTTAGTCGTCTGATACCGTTACCTGATTGTCGAGGTTGGAGTTGACTTTCCCTTGCGTGACCAGAAGAAACTGGAGCTCGTCGACGTCCTTGGAATCAGCAACGCGGAGTCGTTTCTGGGTTTCGGGGTGGGTGACCCAGGTAGAACCCTTGTAGAACCAAGGCTTCTGGAGTCCAAGCTTGCAGAGCTCCCAAGTCAGCCGATGCACACGCTGCTTCTCCGGCGTCAGATGGTCCTGAATCAAGACGAACTTGTTCATCGATTTGATGTTCAAGTCGCCGGGTGTGATGGGCCTCTTGAGAGCCCGCACTCGCTGGATGAACTGGTGCTTGTCACCAACCCTCCAGAACTTCACCAGCACTGCGTCTGTCTTCCGGTTCTGCTTGAAGATCAGCGGACGAACCTCTTTCACGTTCTCCGCCACGTCAGCCCCGATCACCTCGCAGACCTTGTGAAAGACTTCCTGGTGGTGTTCCGGACCTTGCAGCTTGAAGCCCTTGATCAGCACCTCCTCCTGCAACCGCTCTTGCTTCAAGTCCTCGATCTCTTGCCTCAGGAGTCGATTTTCCACGGTGACCTCGGTCACTCTGTGCGACAGTTTGAGCAACTGCCCCAGCAGATCCCGGTTCAGCTTCTCCAGTTCGTCGAGCTTGGATAGCTTAGCTGAGATCGCTTCAAGTTGCTGGGCAACGTCACCGTTCGATTTCGACTCCTTCCCAGCCTTGGCAGTATTCGAGCGCCGGTTCGACATCCTAACCTCAACTCAGCTCGCCTACGCCGGAGAGGGGGAAGAGTCAATTTCCTCCGCAAATTAAGCAGCTCCGACCAGACTCCACAATCCCAGCGACGATCCAGCGGCCCCGAAGTCGTGGTTACCGGAAAAAGTAATGAAAAATTGAAATTGATTAATAAATTAACCGAAATCGCGGGAGCGTAAACAAAGCCGACCTTTCCGTAGCAGTGTTGCCAGTGATTTTGGTTAGGACCAAGTCGACTTTTGTAATTACAGTTCCAGATAACTTTTTCAAAATAATCAATGCGCAATGAGTTTACTATGTAGATAGGACCTTTTTAAAGAAATAAGGGAGAGTTTTCTTGTAGCTAAGAGTAATTATAGAGTTTAACACTAAGTGTCAAGTCTTGTAGCACCAAGGGGGTCAAACAAGTTGGAAATGCAACTTGATCCGGCTGTATCTCGGCGAAAACTTACCCGATTTGGATTATTATTGTTGCATTCGATCCGGAAGGATGTCAAGTATCACCTACAACAAGGTAGATCCAAAACAGATGCGTATACCCTAAGTTACAATGAAAAAGGCATTTCCAACTTTTTTTTCCAAGTGTTCAAAGAGCCGGTGAAGTTTCAGGCCAAGGGTGCATGATACTGATGATACTCGTCGGTTGACACCCAGGCGAGGAACATCCCGGAAGGAGCCCAACTACATCTGTAGTGCTGTTTGGGACAAAACAGCATGGCTCTGGTTCCTTGCAAGTGTCCTATTTTCTAACCTCCACGTTGGCTTGGTTTAGTCATCATGATGACAAGGTGTAACCTACCTGGTGGCCTGTGGAAACGTCTCGTAAACCTCTGACCAACGAGAGTATTGTTTTGATTCGCAGTATGTTGAGTCAACTGCTGTGGATGTACCTGAGCATCGCAGAACGGGGTTTCTCTTCTTTCCATTTCAGCTAACAGCTATCTTCTGTTTATTTTGTTTCACTGATTTTCTAAAACGGCTTCTGTTTACTACTCTCCATCTGATTTCGATTTTACTTATTTGATTCTCTTATTTCTCAACGCTTTTCCACTCTATTTTACCAATTGATACTGCTGTAACGAACTGTCTGCTTTCCCTTAATTTGGCAGCAATGTCAATTTTGTTTATCATGTGCCTTTTCTTTATTTATCTATTTGAATAATTTCTCATCTTCCCTCTATTTATTAACTATTGATAATTTCTTTATCTACTTCATAAATAACTATCTTTCTTTTACTATTGATTCTTTACATAGTATATTTCCTTCACTGTCCATTGTTTTGAAACTTTACCTTTTTCTTAAGCAAGTGAGGTTCGAGCCCTTACTCAATTTATGGAATGATTAAAGGATTAACACAAATATTACTATTGTACTTTTGAAAAACTTTTCTAGAATGCTTAGGACCAAAATATTGTAACAAAACACCGCGACATAAGAAATATCAACAGATAAACACGACTTAACATTAGGGAATATTTCCGGAGAAAACAATACACAGTAAAATAACAATTAGTTTTTGAATTCAAACTAAAATAAAACAGTTTTTGCTTTAATGAAAGTTGATAGGCACACTATAAATGGTTAGGCGCTTATACTTACATCAAACCCTACGTAATGTACCACCCCCGGCCGAGTTAAAATGCGTAACCGGAAAAGAAGGTGTGCATGCCTGGCACGAACACTCAAAGCGTGTTCTAGCGTGCTGCTCGTACTGACTCAGAGCAAGGGTGAGATGTAGGTGTAAGGGCAGTGCGTGTTCGTCGGGAACCTGGTGCATAAGATCGGTCAAGGCCCGTTCTTACACTGAAAATTGCGAATTGCGAATTACAGGGTGGCCACTCAAGTCGGGAAAAAGTCGGGAATTCGCTAAAATCCGCCAAAAATCTTGTGATTTTCAGTCAGAAAGTCGGGAAAAGTCGGAAATCCCAAGCATACCAGCTTGAAAAAAAATAATCTAATTCTTGAATAATTTTGTAATGTTTTGTACAATTTTCAAATTAAATTCACTCAATTCTTCTTTCTAATCATTCAATCAATTCTTCTTTGGTAACTTACTTTAAATTTAGGGTTCCTTTCCTATTTGAGAATGAAAAGGTTTTTCAATACATTAAAAATCCTAATAAATAATTGATACACATTTTTATAATATTTTTGATTAATCAGAAGCTTTTTTTAAAAAAAAAATTTGGGTATCAAATATTATTTCTTATTCTTTAACTTAAAAACAACAACAAAGTTAATGAAAAACTGATATAAAAATTGAGCATAATTTTAACGATTATGGCTAGCATAAACGGAGAATTCTGTCTCATTTTATCACATCGATTGAATATTTGAAAAAATGATTCCAACTTGAGTTTGGCAATGTTTTTTTTTTGCTGCAAATATTTTTAATTGTTGAACGAAATTCATTAAGTCATTTTAAAAAATCCAAATTATTTTTTTTTGAACTTTTTTTTTGAGTATCTGTAAATTACTTTACATAAAGCTTAATCTTCAGTTATCGGAAACTTAAATAGTAAAAATCCATTCGTTGTTCGTTCTGAATGAAAAAAATTAAATACTTTTTTAACGTTTTAAAAACATGAAAAAATATTGAATTTGCAGAAAAAAATCCAGCAAATTTTGGTTAAAGTTATTTCAAATATGTTTAAAGAATTTGTTCTTTCAAACATTTTACATAAAATAAGTGTTAAAACATGTCAAATTATTTTTTTTCATTGATAAAAAAATAAAGCAGTTAAATACTGACAACTAGATAAATCAACATTAATTAAAAAAAAAAACAATTTTTCATTCCATTTAATTTTTTTACGTATTCCTAGATATTTTCTAAATTCATTGAAAGAATAATATCAGCTATCATGTTTTGAAATTAAGAATTAAATTTTAAATTCAATTATCTTTAACTTTTTTCTAATTTCCAGTTGAAACGAAGTACCAAAAACTATACTTTTGCTATTTCTGTTATTTTTCAAAGACTTTTTTTATGTTTCTAATTTGAACCAAAATAATGAGTGCTTCCATTTTTAGGAAGGTTTTTTTTTTTAAAGAATTTGTTGTTAAATTTCTGTTTTCATGAAAATTATCTACAGTTTTGTTTTTTTTTAATTCATTTAGATTGTTTCATGGTTGATATTGACTTTTTACAAAATGTTTTTTGTTTGAAATAATTTTTTAGATAAGAAATGCTCATTATTTGAGATTCTGGAAAAGTCGGGAATTACAAAATGGGATTTGAGTGGTCACCCTGTAACTTATCAGAAGCCGGATCTCAGGTTTTTTTTGCTGGAAATGATGGCCGGATCAATCATGCAATACATCGTTGTATGGGTAATCAAAAACATTTTTTTAAGGGTATAAAGTATAAATAAAAAAAAAAGATTTTCGTTCCCAAATTTGGGGAGCTGTTTAAATAAGAAATTTATTTCTGCTGTCCTGGTAAAAACTATTTGGTACACACAACCTAATATAGTTTTTGAATGTGAGGAAGGAACCAACCACCTTAAGAAGGATTAAGTAACGTTTTTTTTTTTAAATTAAAAATGTAAGCATGCTGAGTTACCGTCTAAAAATAGACGACGTAGTCGATTTCGTTAGAGGAAAGTGGAAATTGTGATCTAAAAATTACAAAGCCATCCCCCTATTAGATATCGGTTCGTGTTAGGGAAGCTCTTTTTCGGTGGCCATTTTTCGGCGTATGGGGAGTGCACAGTTTTTTTGAAAGTTCGAAGCATTTTTAAAATATGTTGAAAAATTTAACAGTTTAGTTTATTAACCGTTGTTCAAAGCTTGATAGCAAATTGGGTCCTAAAATGAAGCTTAGATTGCTGATATAATTGTTTACAGCGATAAAGCTTATTTTTCTGAGTACAATGACCCTTTATACGACCACAAAAAGTTTAAAATTTATTTTTAAATCAATTTTGAAAAATTAACCTCGCGGTCCTTCTTGACAGAAAAGCTCCTACTTGACAGCTCGTTCCAAGGGGACCATAGTTGATCCATCGAAAAAATGTTGTCTTGTCAAATTTTTTGTGTGCCTTAAAATGAAAAAAAGTGATCGGAAATGGTTTTTAATCGTGTTTTTTACCGTTACATAAAAATTTTTTTACGTTACATAAAAATTTTCATAGGGCTTTAGTCCCCAATTGCTGAAAAATTGTTAAATCGAATGGTGTATAAATCGTTCGAACTCACAACCTCTGGATTGGAAAATCAGATTTACTCTTTCAAGGGATCTGACTTTGCCGAGCCAGACATGAATCGAATCCATCACTTTCCACACGCAAAAAAAATGAGGCATATTTGAATGAACAAAACGTTTTGTTGATTTGAAAATCAAGATTTTTGTTGAATCAACGTTGAATATATGTTGAAAAAACGTCAAAGCAACTTTTTCAAAACAGCGAATTTTTTTTGTGGAATTGAGAAAATCAAGGTTTGTTTCAACGCAAAATCGGCGTTGATTATATTCAACAAAAATTTTGTTGAATTAGGTACTAAAGCCCTATGTAAATTTTTATGTACAACGATAAAAAACACAATTAAAAACCATTTCTGACTAGATTTCTGACCCCTTTTTTTCATTTTAACGCAAATAAAAATATTGACAAGACAACATTTTTTCGATGGATCAACTATGGTCCCCTTGGAACGAACTGTCAAGTAGGAGCTTTTCTTTTCAGAAGGACCGCGAGGATAATTTTTCAAAATTGATTTAAAAATCCATTTTAAACTCTTTGTGGTCGTACAAAGGGTCATTGTACTCAGAAAAATAAACTTTATCGCTGTAAGCAATAATATCAGCAATCTAAGCTTCATTTTAGGACCAAATTTGAGGACCCAATCAAACCTCGTACAGGCTGATCGTACAAAATATTTTTCTGCGTGTCTGCTGTGAGGTGTGCACTTTCCCACTGAGAATTTTGGCTCGAGATCGAGCCTGAATCGAGTCGAAGCTCGATCCAAAATTCTCAGTGGGTTATTGGAGATCTTTTTACAACTTTCACGATTGTTGCAAAATCTCTAAAATCCACAATAAAAGAGGCAAACAACAAACGCAGTCCTACGTCGAAACAATCGGCACACTTAACTGTCCCATGTGGCAGATTTCAGTCGTTTGATGGAACGTTCTAATGTCGAAACCCCGTTTTTGTTTGGGCGCCAATCTTCAAAACAAATGTGTGTTCGCGATTGATCAGCCGGTTGTTAATTTTTTTATCAATTTTCAAGTGCAATTGTGGTGTAAATTGTTGGAAAAGGATTACTGCTATCTTAAGATGCCGGTTTACATAAGAAAGTAAGTACAATTTTTATTGAAATTGCTAAATTTAAAAACTCGTGATTTTCGGGCAATTTTATTCGCGCTCGCAATGACATCTGTCGAGCGGCCGGGTAAACAGCGAACTGTCAAACGTGTCAAAACAAAACAAAAGTGGTCCTCGTCGCGTTAACACGTACCGTCGTGAATTCCGTAGCGAAATCCGGATTTGTCACGTTAAAATCGAAACGCTAGTGACCCCCTCGCGCCGTGATGGGTCCGCCGAAGAAATCTTCGAAGAAGGACCGCCCTTCGAGCAGCTCGGCCGCGGGTTCCAGCACGGGTGGCTTCGTGGAAAATAAGTGGAAGAAGCGCCGTCCGGAAGACGATGCGTACTCGTCGCTGGCGAACGATGATGATGACAGCAGCATGGACGGAGCCGGGGGTGAATTTGTGCCGGGAGCGGCCAGCAAGAACGCGGAGAAAAACGACGACGGAATCGGGGAGGACGAGTACGGGGCGAAGGACTACCGGTCGCAGATGCAGCTGAAGCCGGATAATGCGTCGCGGCCGCTGTGGGTCGCGCCGAATGGGCACATATTTCTGGAGTCGTTTTCGCCGGTGTACAAGCACGCGCACGACTTTTTGATTGCGATATCTGAGCCGGTTTGTCGGTAAGAGTTTGATTTTACATATTTTAAATTGTAGATATGAAGTAATTTACGGTTTTTTTTTTCAATCTAGTCCGGAACACATCCACGAGTACAAGCTGACGGCGTATAGTCTGTACGCGGCCGTTTCGGTGGGGCTGCAAACGCACGATATCATTGAGTACCTGAAGCGACTCAGCAAGTGCACTGTCCCCGACGGTATCCAGGAGTTTATCCGGCTGTGTACGCTATCGTACGGCAAGGTCAAGCTGGTGCTGAAGCACAACAAGTATTTTGTGGAGAGTCCCCATCCGGAGGTGCTGCAGAAGCTGCTGAAGGATCCGGTGATTCAGTCGTGCCGGTTGCGGCGAACCAACGAGGAAGGGGAAGGATTCATCACGCAAACCATGGAAAAGAAGGGAATAACGGCGTTTGGGACGACCAAGATTGGGCCGACGACGGTGGTGCCCGGTGCGGAGGCGGAGAAACCGGCCGAGCCGGAAAATGCGGCTCCGGTTCCGGACGACATTACGAAATTTTACGACAAAATGGACAACGAGGAAGAGGAGGAAGAGGCGAATTTCAACACCGTTTCGTTTGAGGTGAACCAGGAGAAGATTGAGGTGTTGCAGAAGCGTTGCATCGAGATTGAGTTTCCGCTGTTGGCGGAGTACGATTTCCGAAACGATACGATTAACGCGGACATTAACATCGACTTGAAGCCGGCAGCTGTGCTGCGTCCGTATCAGGAGAAGAGTCTGCGGAAGATGTTCGGAAATGGACGTGCCCGTTCGGGAGTTATTGTGTTGCCTTGCGGTGCCGGTAAATCTTTGGTTGGGGTTACGGCCTGTTGTACGGTGCGCAAGCGTGCCCTGGTTCTGTGCAACAGCGGAGTTTCGGTGGAACAGTGGAAGCAGCAGTTCAAGATGTGGTCCACCGCCGATGACAGCATGATCTGTCGATTTACCTCGGAAGCCAAGGACAAACCGATGGGTTGCGGCATCCTGGTGACGACGTACTCCATGATTACGCACACCCAGAAGCGTTCCTGGGAGGCGGAACAAACGATGCGCTGGCTGCAGGAGCAGGAGTGGGGCATTATGGTCCTGGACGAGGTGCACACCATTCCGGCCAAGATGTTCCGTCGAGTGTTGACGATCGTGCAGTCACATTGCAAGCTCGGACTGACCGCCACTCTGCTTCGTGAGGACGACAAGATTGCCGACCTGAACTTCCTGATCGGGCCGAAGCTGTACGAAGCCAACTGGTTGGAGCTGCAGAAGCGAGGCTACATCGCCCGAGTGCAGTGCGCCGAAGTGTGGTGTCCGATGGCTCCGGAGTTTTACCGCGAATATCTCGTCACGAAGACGTCCAAAAAGATGCTGCTGTACGTAATGAACCCGCAAAAGTTCCGCGCCTGTCAGTATCTGATCCGCTACCACGAGAAACGTGGCGACAAAACGATCGTCTTCAGCGATAACGTGTTCGCCCTCAAGCACTACGCCATCAAGATGAATAAACCGTACATTTACGGCCCCACCTCTCAGAACGAGCGAATCCAGATCCTGCAGAACTTCAAGTTCAACCCCAAAGTGAACACCATCTTCGTGAGTAAGGTCGCCGACACCAGTTTCGATTTGCCCGAAGCGAACGTCCTCATCCAGATCTCCTCGCACGGAGGTTCCCGTCGTCAGGAGGCGCAACGTCTCGGCCGTATTCTGCGTGCCAAAAAGGGCGCCATCGCGGAAGAGTACAACGCGTTCTTCTACACGCTCGTCTCGCAGGACACGCTCGAGATGGGCTACTCGCGCAAGCGGCAGCGGTTCCTGGTGAACCAGGGCTACAGCTACAAGGTCATTACGCACCTGGCCGGTATGGAGAGCGATCCGGATTTGTTCTACAAGACGCGCGAGGAGCAGGGCCAGCTGCTGCAGCAGGTTCTGTCGGCGTCCGACATGGACTGCGAGGACGAGCGCATACCGGGCGAGGGGGGAGCGCCGAGGCCGGGCGGGTCGAAGCGCACCGGCGGGCTCAGCTCGATGTCCGGCGCGGACGATGCGGTGTACATGGAGTTTAGGAAGAAGAAGGAGCATCTGCATCCGCTGTTTAAGAAGTTTAGGGGATAAGGGATTTCGGGGCTTGTTGTTTGAAATAAAACTTTGGTATTCATTCTAAACAGTATATTTGCGCTTCATTTGATTGTGAGGTTTTCCACATGTTTCTGTTCTACATTGGCTGATTTTTCGAAATTCAACTTGTTTGAGTTTAATTGAAAATCATGATCCTGTATCGTTGCTCTAGGATATCTGGAGTTTTTTGAGTGTTTTTTAATAGGGACCATCCATAAACCACGTGGACAACTTAGGGGGGGGGGGGGGGTTTGCCGATTGTCCACGCTCCATACAAAAAAGATTTTATTTGTATGGAAATTGTCCACGATGGGGGGGGGGGGGGGGGTTTGCGATTCCCAAAAAAGTGTCCACGTGGTTTGTGGATGGTCCCATATCCCCGATTTAAGGCGGTTTCAAACACGCAAAAAAATAAAAATGTATAAGAATTAAAATTACGAGCCATGGTTTCAACATTTTGATTTAAAAAGTGTTTTAAAATGCATTATACACCTGTCCAGTTGTTTTGCCATTATTAGTTTCCAAAATATCTAAGTTTTGACGAAAATTATTTTTTTTGCGAAAAATAAAATTTTTGCGGTGCTGTACATTGCAATTTCGTAAAAAATAAAAACATTTTCAAATAAGCCCAAACATGCTAAATATGATTATCAATGCAGAAAAATGCATTTTAGATTGTTTTCAGTTGATTAGATTTCTATTTTCATGGAAATTTTGAAGTTTTTCGGAAAAAAAATGTTTTTGCCCCCTGATTTTTCAGACCAATTTTGAAGGGGAGGGGGGGGGGGGGACATAAACTTTGAAAAATATTTGCAACGGCCTAAATACCTAACAATAGTCAAAGTAATGTTAAAACTTAAACAAATTCTGCACAAACATAAACAATAGCCTGTAATAGTAGTTTATGCAACAAGTTGCAAAAAGAGGATTTTTTCAGCACGAGTCGTACATTTATCCAACGAGGTTCACCGAGTTGGATAAATACGAAGAGCGCTGAAAAAATCTAGTTTTGCAACGAGTTCCATACAACATTTTTTGCAATTCCGAAAAACACCCATTGAGTGAAATTTGAAGTCAAATTTTCATGTTTTTTGTCAATAAATCGTTTAAATCAAAAAAAAATTGAAAATTGTTACTTTTCGAAACAAGTGCTGAAAAGTTCAACTTTTCAGCACCCATTCCCGTGCTGAAAAATAGAACTTTTCAGCATTTATTTTGAAAAGTGTTGCTATTCGATTCTGTTATTTTTGGTACAGAAAAGTAGGCTATTTCGTCGTTCAAGAATGACAGGAAAAGTAAGAAGTTTCACGACGGAATTGCAAAAATTGTATTTAACTAATTAAGTCGATATTAATCCCTTCACAGTATTGCTCTAATAAACTTTACTTCGAATTGTTTTTTTTTTAATTAGGCTTCTTCTTTTTCCACAACTTAACTCCGAATATTTACTATGTTCATGTCAGAAATTAAAGGCAAGAAAAAAGTTAAAAGAAAACAATTTAGCACTGGCGGCTTTCCTCTAAAAGTCTTTAATCTGTTAGGGCATCTGCAGCGCTGGGGTGCAAATCAAATTTGCAACCCAAAAATTATTAATTATTATTATTTAAAAAAAAAATTAGTTTATTTTTATTTTTTTTCCTTTAATTTTGACTTAACATTCCATTAAAACTTAAATTTGATTTCTAATTTGCTGAACTTGCTTTTGCATCCATGTTAACTTCTATTTATCATTGATCTTTCCTTTACCCATTTACTTATGTATTTATTAAAATGTCATTATCATCGGTTCCTACTCTTCTTTCCTTCAAACTACAATTATTCTTTCAGTATCGAACTTTATGTAGTTTGCTTTCCTTTATTGTTTATTTTTTAAATCTACGCCCTTTTCTTCAAACAAGTATGGTTCGAGTCCTTACTCAATATATTGAATGATCACACACATAACATTATTGTACTTTTGGTAAACTTTTGAATAACATGCTTAGGTCCAAAACATTGTAACAAAACACCGCGACAAAAGAAATAGCAACATATAAAAACGACTCAACACTAGGAAAGATTTCAGGAGAAAACAATATACAGTAAAATAACAACTAGTTTTTGAATTCAAACTAAAAAAAAAAAATAGTTTTTGCTTTAATGAAAGTTGATAGGCACACTTTAAATGGTTAGGCGCTTATACTTACATCAAACCCTACGTAATGTACCACCCCCGGCCGAGTTAAAATGCGTAACCGGAAAAGAAGGTGTGCATGCCTGGCACGAACACTCAAAGCGTGTTCTAGCGTGTTGCTCGTACTGACTCAGAGCAAGGGTGAGATGTAGGTGTAAGGGCAGTGCGTGTTCGTCAGGAACCTAGTGCATAAGATCGGTCAAGGCCCGTTCTTACACTGAAAATTGCGAATTGCGAAATGTGTACTTCTATTAAACAACACAAATAAATAATAACTTTTAGTTTTTAAACGACTTAGTCTTTTTGAACACAATCTCTTTTCCCGTTCCACAAGTCTTCCAAGAGTTTTATCACGTGAATTACCTTAATTTCTTTAAAATATGGCATGCGTCTAAATATTACGACGAGTCATCTTCGATGGTCAAGCTGACCTGCGACGGCGACACGTGGCCACTGGTCAGACTTTCGCGAGATGATTCGCGAGCGAGTGTGGCTTTCTCCATTCCGATGGACCGACCGTCCGTGACTCCACTGACAGCCAAGGAGGTACTCAACCAATCAGTCACACCGGTCTTCGTTTCAACGCTGGACTCACTCGCCGTGTCCATGGCGACGGCTTCGGCGTCCGTTTTTGCAATCTCCCGGTATGCCACAACCGGTCCGGGACGGTCCACAGGTTGTGCTTGCGATAGTCGACGCTTACAGATCATCAAGATGACCGTTGCGACAGCAACTATTACGCCCAACGCTCCAAATACGATGAGGCTGATTTGCCACCAAGCCAAACCTTTCTCCGTTTCAGGATCAAAACTTGGTCCACCGCATTGCTCCTCGGAACAGATCGGCGTCCATTGCTGATGCTTCTGCAGCAGTCGATCCAATATATTCGGCATGGCAGCGTTCAACTCAGTTATGCTGTCCTTGCTCACCTTTGCATTGGCGAAGATGTTGGTATTTACCGCCATGAGAAAATCTTCACCGCCTTGGTCGTGTCCAACTCCGAACAGATGCAGCAATTCGTGGAGCGTGGTATGTGCGGTGACAACCACATCGTGGAAATTCGTAATAACGACCGAACCGGAACCGTGTCGTGAGCCCATGGTTCCGTGTATGGACACTCCTTCGGTCGACAAATTCGCCGTGTAGAGGACGACGAAGTCAACCGAATCCCGACCAATCATCTGGCTGTTGATGTACTTGTTGAATCGTGGCAGCAGTACTTCGCTTGACGAGTTCATTTCGATGTAATCTTTATCGGTCCAGTTTTCGATTCTGGTAAGATCGAGCACGATGTTGAACTTCGCCAGCAGAGCATTGAGGCTGTTTACAATGCTGAAGAAGAAATCAACCCCCTTTTCGGCACTATGATCATGTTCTTTGAACACGGTTTGGTCGACGACGATGCCCATCGCGATACGAACGGGAGGCGTTACCGGCTTTTTTCCAGCGTAGAGGCTTATCTGTAATAGAAAATATTAGAGGATTTGATTCTACTTTTTTTACAAACGGACATTGTGGCATTACCCCGTTCGACGAATTTCCAGCCTCTTGCGGGTACCGCGTGACATACTGTCCACCGTAGTAAGTCAGGGCGTACACGTCCGTCCCATCAAACACTTCCCCTTGAATGTGGTCACCGTTGCAGATCGAGACTGCAACTTTGGACAAGGGTTTTCCGAGGACAACTCCCTGAAATAAAAATTGTCGTAATTCGTCTAACCTTCCACAGATAAAAGCAACTCTACCTGATAGTGAAAATTTGGGACGTTAAGATCATTCTCAGAGTTTGTGCCATTCAGCACAAAATTTACCCTCACGGTCTCTGGGTATGTCTTGGGTTCCAGCTCCAGTTGCCAAAACGTGTCGTTCAGGTAGAAGCGAACCGATGTCACACTGGCGTTGGAGTTTCGGTGCACTGTTGGGTGAATTTGCCGGAAATTTGGGTTGGCTGAAAAACGAAGAGATGGAAAAAAAAATTCCATTGCGTTTAGATTTTGCCCTAGCTCATCAACCACCAACTTTATTTTCAAGGTGATGAAATCTTACTATAGATTTTGAAAATCTTTATCTTTCCCCATATAAACAAGGCTCAAAACGCGTTCGAACGAGAAGTTTGAATTGTCTTACGACAACAATTGAGTCATCATTAATCATTCAGACAAGAAGATTTCAGTTTCAATCCGTGTTAACATGTTGATCTTAAACCCAGTGAGTAGGTTGCAAGTTGGTTGAAAAAGGAATTTTTATTGTTTTGATTGATTAAAACTTTGCAGGGCCAAATCCAGCTAGGTGTTCAGTTCACCTAGGGTATCATGCCCTGAAATGCCCACTAAATTTGACTCATTTTGTTGTATCCTAATGTACTCCAAATTTAGAATGTTAAGAAACTACAAAAAAAAAAATATCCGACGATCTTCAACGAAGTCATCCCTAAGTGTTGTCCCGTAGCTTAATCCCACAGGTTGCAGATTACTTACGGTCTCCATTTACTGCCATGCTCACAGTAATCATCAGGATTACAACCGAAAACTTCATCCTTCATCAACTTCAATCTGCTCCGACATAAAAGTGCTCCTGATCACTGTAGTGCTTGATGTA
Source organism: Culex pipiens pallens (assembly GCF_016801865.2). NCBI lineage: Eukaryota > Metazoa > Arthropoda > Insecta > Diptera > Culicidae > Culex > Culex pipiens. Next base: position 162,049,754 of record NC_068938.1, read on the forward strand.
CGTTTCACGAATGATGCAAATTCCGGGATCACACCTCCCTTCTTATACCGTGCCGGCTCGAAGTACGAGTTGTATCAACCGGTGGAAACGCATTACACGTGGTGCAACAATATAGTCAAATTTTGGTTCGATGAGATACCGAACTCTCACTACTTTTCTTTCCAGATTTGTTTCACTTGTGGAAAGAATTTCGACGTTGCATTATTGCACAATTTGCCTAATCATTGCACAGAGAACTTTTTCGTTCATCCTAATTTCCGGAGCTCACTTTTTGAAACACGTTGCAACCTGTTGCAACTAGTAAAACTTTACCAGACAAGTGGAGAACATGTAGTCTGTTGGACGATTACAACTCTACTGAGGAAGGTGGAAAAATGCGTCAGCCTCAGCGTTTGGCGGCGAAAACAGAATTCATTCACTTGCACGCGAGAATGAATGAATTCAAATTCATTGGTGAGAAGTGCACGCAGAAAAAAATAATTATCAATTCGATAAATTTCTGCCAACATAGGGAGCGTTCTTTTATTACGTAACGCAGTTAGGGGGGGAGGGGGTGTCGGTGTCAGTTACGAAATGTTACGAAAATAGGGGGAGGGGGGGAGTGCTGTAAAATTCTGTTACGTAACGCAAAATTTTCATATAACAATTCTTAAAAAAAAATGCAAAAAGACCTTGCGTTACGCGTTACAGGAGGGTAGGGGGGGGGGGGTCGCTCATCTGTTACGATTTGTTACGAAGGGGGGGGGGATGGGGGTCAAAAATCCCAAATTTTGCGTTACGTAATAAAAGAACGCTCCCATATAGGAAACCTTATGTAAAACTGGTATCCAATTTAAAATTAGTGCAAACAGTCAAAGTAGTTATGCCGTGACAAAACCTGAATAGCGAACGTCGTGGTTCATGGAAGTTTAGTTCATCGAGAGGTACCTACTAGACATTCAATGATATGGTTAGGAAACACAAGTAAGAATTGTAGGTATGTATCAAAAAACGACAAAGTAAACAAATCAGAAGGGAGAGGGCGTTCAAGAAACAATAGCAGAAAAACTTAAAACTTAAAAGAGAGATGGGTGGAGAGATAAGAGAAGACATCCACTTAGTGGAGGGTTGCTACGAACGGCGCGGATTTGGCGCGGATTAGATGGCTAATTTTGCTCAGGCGCGGATTTCGCGCGGATGGCATTTTTGATAAATAAATTAATTGAAAGAGATAGTATTACGTTCAAGTTATAAAGACAAATATTATCAGTGTGGTGCTGACCTTTAGTTATGCACACCTTGTTATGCCAACCTTGGATAGATGGTTCCTGACACATGAAGATCTGTCAGTTGATTGATAGATGTCAGAGTGGGAAGTTGTGTGTCAGGGAGTGTGAGTGTGTGAACCGAGAGCGGATGTTCCCTGCAGGCCGGTGTGGCCATGATAATCTGTTCCGTGATAATACGGTACCACAAATGGCGACGAGGATTGGCGAAAGATTGGTAAGAATGTATCAATTAGTTCGCCAGCTGAACTATCTTCCCGAAGCGTAAGAAGGAAAAAGGTAAACAAATGGTATATTCGTTTGGGTCCGCTGCGAGAATTCTCACTAGGATGGATAATTACGGGTCGTCAGGATTTTCTTTGGTTACTAGTGAGCCGCTTAACAAACAAGCAAGAAATTCAGTGACAACCAGTTAATGGACAACTTATACTGACGTTTGTTATGGGCACTCGGGTGGAGAGCTCACCTGATTAAGAACTCGTTAAGATCCAAGCGAATATAACCAAGAAGTGGCAGGAAATTATACTGTACCCAGTGTGGAGAGATAATATGCGTAAAAGTTTTTTGATCTAAAGTTGAATCGTGTTTATATTGTAATTGGTGGAAATGATTGAGGGTCAAGACGATTTTCACTTCATCTTTGTTTTTAAAAATACAGCTTTCGGAGTTGGAAAAAAATGATAATTTGAAATATTAAAATGGTACGAGTAAATAATCCAATGAACAGAAATAGACAGACGCCTAAAATAATGAAAACGGTAAATTTTCAATGTTTTAAATTGTGTTGTTTTGTTCATAGACAGATACACTGAACCTCCGGTGGAGGGTCACATTGTCGTTTGTACCCCGTTGGTTTGACGAAGTCAAATTAAATGAGACCCCATTCGTTTGAGACCATTGGTGTCGAACCATCGGGATTGTAGTACATACAGGATCTAAATTAGAGTGGTTAAAGCCAAATACAATTTAAACAGACCGGAAGTCGAAACCCGGAAGGGTAGACTTCGAGGCTTCGAGCCAGTTGAAAATGACGGGAAGGCCAAGAGTCTGACCCGAGGCTTCGAGCCAGTTGAAAAAAACGGGAAAACCAAGAATGTAACCCGAGGCTTCGAGCCAGTTGAAAGAGACGGGAAAACCAGGAATGTGACCCGAGGCTTCGAGCCAGTTGAAAGAAACGGGAAAACCAAGAATGTGACCCGAGGCTTCGAGCCAGTTGAAAAAAACGGGAAAACCAAGAATGTAACCCGAGGCTTCGAGCCAGTTGAAAGAAACGGGAAAACCAAGAATGTAACCCGAGGCTTCGAGCCAGTTGAAAGAGACGGGAAAACCAAGAATGTGACCCGAGGCTTCGAGCCAGTTGAAAAAACGGGAAAACCAAAAATGTAACCCGAGGCTTCGAGCCAGTTGAAAGAGACGGGAAACCAAGAATGTGACCCGAGGTTTCGAGCCAGCTAGAAAAGGCGGGAAGACCACGAGTTGAATCTTAAGGCTAAGAGCCAGTTGATGATGAAACGGGAAGACCACGAGTTGGATCCCAAGGCTAAGAGCCAGTTGATGATGAAACAGGAAGACCACGAATCGGATCCTAAGGCTACGAGCCAGTTGTTGATGGAATGGGAAGACCATGTATCGGATCCCAAGACTTTGAGCCAGTTGTCGATGGAACGGGAAGACCATGAGTTTGAATCCGAGTCGGCGAGCCAGTTGTTAATGAATCAGATAGACTAAGGGTCAGATTCTAAGGCTACGAGCCAGGACTTAATCATTCCAGAGGGACTGAGAGTCATCACCCAAGGTTACGAACCAGAAATTTATAAAGGTAGAGTAAGTGACTGATTGCTGAAGATTTGAGCCCGAAATTGGGAAAAGAGTATGAGAATTAAAAGTCACTCCTCCTTGAGTCAAAAAGGACCAAGAAGAGCACAACAATCAAATAGCTCCAGGATCCAGAAAGACCATGTGTAAAGAACGTCGAGCTGGATAAATTTTGCCTGACTAGACTTCGAGGTTACCCAGAGGTTAGGTCGTTAGCTCAGTTCAATTGTAGGAGTAGTCTCCCTAAAAAAAACTGCCTCGGTAGAGTCACTAGGGGGCAGTTGGACCCACAATCCAAAAGTTGTCAGTTCAAATCCCGGGGTAGATGGGAGCTTAGGTGCATAAAGAGATATGGATTGACTCACTGTTTCAAGCCTTCGGACACCTAGTTTTGAGTAGAAATCTCGCAATAGAGAACGCCAAAGTAATACTGTAGAGCGAACAAGTTGATTTGATTTTAATTAGAAGAATTATAAAGGAGGTACACAAAAAAAAAATAACTTCCCGTAACTACATCAGATTACAAAATGGTTGGAAAATAAAGAAACTACTGCTACAAATCAGAGCAATATTCTTAAAGAAAGTGAGCGATGAGTCAAAGTACAGATTATTAAAAATATTAGATGATCTGAATGAGCATGTATGGACAGTAAAAAAAAGGGAAAGTGAAGGTGAAGAATAAATTCCTAAGGTCTGCCAGGTGGATAGTAAGGATAGTAGTGTAGCAAAAGTATAAAAAAAAATTGAAAGTAAAATGAGAAAATGAGAAATTGAGAATAGAGATGTGAGCCGGTTACGTAGATTGAAACATTCGCAGCTGTCATGGTAACTTTATCGAGAAATTAAAAAGAGAGATGTGAGCCGGTAACATGGAATGAAACTTTCACAGCTGTCATGGAAAGCTTCTCCATGTTGCACTTTTAATTTCTCGAAAGCGACTGTACAGAAAGTTTAGCTCCATATGTTGCACTTTTAGCGTCTTGACAATCGAATGCAAAGACAATAAGAAGTAAGTTAGATTTGAGTATTGGATTTAAAATGGAGCAAAGAAGGGAAACGGATTTCAAGGTAGTGACTTTCTTGAACGATAATATCTAGATCAATGCGTGAAAAGGGATCTATCACTGAATGGGACTGCTCGATATTCGATAGAACTTTCTGTCAGCGATCATTTCCCAAAACGATATTGGATCGCTGACACACAACGCCTATCTTGACCGTCGTTGCTTGGCGACGGTCAGTGAACGTAAACACGAAGATGAAACGAACGAAATATGCCTCAAGCTCAAGCAGCCGTCCGAACGAGACAACGTGCTCTTTCTCTTTCTCTCGTTTTTGTCTCTCTCTTCCTAATGTATGCTGCGTGGTGACAGGAGTCATATGATTGCTATCATTGGAGAGATGATCGGAATCTCGGTAGAATGTCAAACGAACGCTCTCCAAGCGATTTTTCTCCTGGAGGGAAGTCAATGATTGTGTGAGTGACTTTGCGTAGCACTCATTCCTTTGTGTGTGAACGAACGAAAGTAGAATGTAAAAATCAGGTTGTCGTGGTGAAGACGATTGAAGTGTTCTGTCAGCTATCACCAAAAAAAGTCGAAATTTCGCAAGCCCTGGATTGATGGCTCGCTCTATGGGGCCACAGTTGATTTATGGAATCACAGTCGATTTTGAATTTTTCGATATTTGCATGAGAAAAAAGAACGATCAGAACAGCTGCTGAAGTAATTTAAGCATTTAGGATCTAATTGTTTGAAATTGTGATTTTACCCTAGTTTGACAGAATCTGAATAAAATCAAACATCAAATCAACATATGATTAGACCTGCGTTCGTCGTGAGGAATCGCAAATGAGTTCAAACAGTAAAGTGGAAAGGTTTTATAAGGTGGACCCATAAGAGTCTCCTAGCGGTGCTGTGAGAATACAGCACTTTTCCGAAGTGAGAAGAGAAATTGAGACATGAATCAAGAAAAACAGTAAGTTAATGCAGACTTTAGGCATATTTTTAGAAAGAAAACCGCTCATTCGCTCAATTTGAACCGGTGGACATGTAAGGCTAAAGAATAGCTATAATGGTAGAAGACAAAAGGAAAGGATGAGCACGACTAATGTCCGGTTCAGTTAATAAATATTTATGTGGAAATAGCGATTAGGCCTCACGTGGTGACAATATAAAAGTATTATGCTAGAAAAAAAAAAACCAATAAGTGTAACCGTTCGAGGATGATGTATTCTAGAAATTTTTAAACAAATTATGTGTAAAAGGTTTATACGCAGATGGGACCTTTTGAAAAGGAATCCAATAATTAAAACAAAAATAAAAAGGGTGTGAGGCGGAGTTAGTTGCCAAAGATGAGGGTGGTTTAAGATAGGAATTGAACTGACCCATAGTGACAGAATGGAAATAAAATCTGATATGAAATTTGCTGTTGGTATATGCACTGCAGAAGTAAACAGTTTGCTTTGAATAAGAGCTAATCAGGCTCTCAAGTGGAACGTGTGACATTCTATTATTTGCATGATGAAAACGTATGTTGAAAACGAACATTATCGTAAACGAGAGTTTCGGTCCAGACTAGATAAGACTTGGTAAAAAGATCTAGATTTAAAGTGCACATAACAGTTCCCAAGAAGCGTCCAAGGTTTTCAGTAATCGGTAGTCTACCGTCTGTAGAGAAAACGAGATGTGGTGCTGACCTTTAGTTATGCACACCTTGTTATGCCAACCTTGGATAGATGGTTCCTGACACATGAAGATCTGTCAGTTGATTGATAGATGTCAGAGTGGGAAGTTGTGTGTCAGGGAGTGTGAGTGTGTGAACCGAGAGCGGATGTTCCCTGCAGGCCGGTGTGGCCATGATAATCTGTTCCGTGATAATACGGTACCACAATCAGGAATAAGGATAATTTGTTTTTTGTTCAGTGCAAAAACTTAGATTTCACACACAAAATTGAATTTTCTTCCAAAAATGTATGTTTTTTTAAATAAGAAACGTCGTGTCTTGTTGTATTGTATTGTTGTTTATCAACTAATTTTTTAACATCTCCTACCGGCTGTTTAATTTCTTTAGAGTTATGAGTAATGTTTTTAAACTTATTTATTGTATATTTGATACAGGATATATTCATATTTTAATCTTGTGAATCATATTTTTAACTTTTTCCGAAGATATAGACATTAGGATGTTAAAAAAAAGATTTTTGGGGCTTGTTCTGGTGGGACGACTCCAACATTCAAAATTCAAAGTTTATGAAATTCAAAAATTCAAAATTGATTCTTAAATTTAAAAATTCAGATTCAATAAATTAAAAAATCCGAAAATTAAACTCAAAAAATTAAATTGTTCATAAATTTCTAAATTCAACAATTTTAAAATTTAAAAAAGTCAAAATAAAAAAGATTCAAAAATTATTGTTTTTAAATCAAAAGAACAAACATTTAAATACTCAATTTCTTAAATTTTCAAATGTTCAAATACTAAAATTTTAAAAAAAATTCTAAATTCCCAAATTCTTAAAATATTCAATTCACCTATTTTTCAATTCTTGAAGTCTTCAATTCTTAAATTCCTAAATTCCTAATTTCTGGACCTTTTAAAAAAGAACGGTATTGTTGTTAAATTCTGGACTTTTCACACAATAAAGAACTGCAGAATTTTTATATCTTGATTCTTACCAGTTTTGTCACCATCTAAGATTACAGAAAATCTGATAACTTTGGAACATTTTTAGAGTTATATTTTAGGTTAGAGAAATTTAGAGAAGAAAATATTACAAATTGCGTGCTTCGATTTTTCTTAGTGACACTTTAGCGAGGATCATCGAGTACGAACTGTACTTAAATTTTCAAATCCTTAGATTTATGAATTAATAAATAAATAAATATATATTTTTTTATATTCAAATTTCGAAATTTCTTTTATTCATTACAACATTATTGTTATGGCTTTTCCCTTTGGTTTACTTCACCCCAGCAGAAATAAATTTGTCCATTTAATTTTCGGCTTTTCAAGATTCCGCGTTCTAAGATTCGGCCTCATGAGGCTATTCTGAATTTTCAATTATTTTTATTGAATACAACGTTATTAAAACGAGTTTAATTTTGTTCCCAAGTACCGTAATCTGGGGTGAATCGGGACTGCAGTCTGAATAGGGACAGCAGTTTTTAGAGCATTTAAAGCTTTTAAATTTGGAAATGGATGTACACATTTTGTTGGTCTGAGTCTGTTCTAACCGAAACCAACCAGGAAATTAAAAAAAATTGCTCCAACATGGTTAAAACTGCTGTCCCAATTCGCCCCATGTGTCCCGATTGACCCCAGTTTACGGTACTCTCTTTTTTCTAATAAAAAAAACTGAAACATTCTTGTATGTCGCGAATTTTTTTTTTAATATATGGCGCGGATTGGGTTTTGAGACGGCGCGGATTTTTTCCCGAATTCTCCGTAACAACCCTGAATAGCATCCTACATTTAAGTAAAAGAATCTTGCTTGTGAAACAACCTATACAAGTCCTGTAAAATAGTAGATTCGAAAGAAATTTTGACACATTATCACAAAAGTGTTCCGAGTTTGCAGGTTACAATCCGTGTTCAATCGGAACACACGAATTGCGACCTGTTGCAACCGGTAGTTCCGATTGTCTTTCGACCATACGTAGATGTAGATATGAGTCACCATTAACACCTAAACTCCCAAGCTGGAGAAAAAGGGGGAAATTCCATACAAATTCCCCCTTTTTCTCGAGCTTGGGAGTTTAGGTGTTAAGACAATAAATTTTTAATTTCAACGATGTTATGTGTTAATATTAGCTTTGTCTTTGACCAGGACAAGTCATCTGTTAACAAGTCACTTTCAATTTCAATTGATTTTCGTGGGATCGACCCACGAAAGCCCGTAAGCCCGTAAGAATAAATTTTAATATCAATCGATGAAAACGCATTGCGAATGATTAATAGTCTCTGGAGCGTTCTTTTTTTACGCGTGATCGAAGGCTGAGTAAAATTCACCATTATTGGCCTTTGCCAATGCGAACACCAAAAACACAAGATCCGGGAGCCACATAACAGTTACAAATTGTTATTGCAAATTTTGGAAAATCTTGAGAGGTCTGGCTCGATTCTTTAGGTAAAAATAAGTAACTGTGCCAATTTTGAGCTAAATCGGTTAAGGTTGAAGGGTCGCTTTTGATCGTTGAAGTTTGTATGGGAAAATCCGCAAAAATGTATGGAGAAAAGTAAAAAAAAAATCCACGAAAAGGTGGCGTTTAATGTGTAAAGTGTGAGATTCTTATGTGCAATTTAACGACAAACAACTTTGTCGAAGGCCGCAAAGCGATCCGAAGTAACCCAAAATTGGCACAGTTACTTAATTTTGCTGATATTTTTTATTGTCACCCTACTGCACACTTAAAAAAAAGAACATCAGGTTACTTACTGTCTACATTCACTGCCGTGCTTAGATTAATTATCACCACAATAATCACTATTACAGGTGAAAACTTCATTTTTAAGCTCTTTAAATTGACATAAAATTGTAATATCACTTTAGTGTACTGACTGCTGACCGGTTCACGAATGATGCGAATTCGGAATCCTACTTTCCTTTTTATATAATGCCAGCTTAAGGTACAAGACTTAAAATCATATCAACCTGAGGAAATCGGTTGTCACGCGATTGATCTTATTAGAATCCGAGATTCCAACTCTCTTCAGAGAGGCTGTAATATGCGTCATCAGGCTCAGAAGATTTCTTCTGTTGCGATGAGTAGCCACGCGTTTTGCAATTGTTTGGGCCGCTGTTCGACTTGAAATCAATTTGGCATTTAGAGTATAAATTTACGTTTGTTACTTTCGCAGTCCCAACGCCGAAGGCGACATCGAAGAATGGTGCATCGTGGAGCTGCAGGGTGACCTGGAGGTTCGGGGCGACCGTATGATGGACGGTCAGTTTATTGGCGATCTGCTGTACAACAAGTACGGACAACCGGTAAGAATTAAAAAGAAAATCCTTGAATAGCCTATGGTTAACGATCGCGCCTTCTAGATCCTCATCATCGGTCACCACATCCTGCAGGGCCGCTGTCAGAAGATCGACAAACCGCTGCTGGTCATGGAAAAGTGCTCCACCCGGGGCAAACAACAACAACGGAGAACCCAGGACGACGAGGAGGACAACGAAACCATGCTGGATGTGAGCCAGGTCAGCCACCTGGACAGTTCGATCGCGTCCTCCAACCGAACCGTGCTCGACTCTACGGTGGCGGTGGAGCACAAAACCGTCCCCAAGACGGAGTACCTGGTGCGGGCGGTCGTTCGGCAAAAGGTTCTTTTTAAGGCGCGGCCAAAGCCAATCATTGCGAACGTAGCTAAGAGTGTGTGAGAAGGTTATACTTTTATTCAATGTAATTTTTTGAAAACTTAAAAATATTTATCATAAATCTAATTTTTAAAAACATCAATTGTCACTTAAACTTTAGAGAAACTCCATTTCCCGCTCGATGCCGACAAACTTGAGCTGCTCGGTCGGTCCATATCTGTAGTCGAAGAACAGCTCCTCCCCCGGCTGAATGGCGCGTTTGGCAAAGATTCCAATGCGGTGATCACCGTTAACCATCATCACCTTCGCGTAGCAGTTCGGGTTGATCGAGTGGTTGGCGAAGCGGATCTTGTTGCCCTTGCGGGTCGCGTCCACGACAAAGTCTGCAAGAGAAATAGGGTTGAATTAGTTTGGTTTCAATCGAGGGATGTTGAGGAATTCTTACCGTTGTTCAAGTTGAACAGGAAACTGCACATGTACTTGTCGTACACCTTGCCGCGGCGATCGGCCTCGTCCTGCGAGATGATCTCACCGCAATACTCCGAGATGAACTCGTTCTTCTGGGCGCTCTCCTTCAGGAAGATTCCCCACCCAGCCACGTCCGACGGCGCCATCAGCAGGTGCTTGTCTGTGGAATAGATTCAGATGTAAGTTCATCAACACTCTTCAACTTAACTTGAACTCACGCAACGCCCGCTGCACGCTGACGTTCTTGCAGGTGATTTTCGAGATTTCGTAGTGTTCCGCGCCGCACGTCTGGCACAGGTCCGGGTCGCACTCGCGCACCGCCAGATAGCACGGGCACTGCTTCGTGTTGCACTGCGCCTTGCACCGGCAGCCCGGGAACCGGTTCTGGCAGTCGCTGCTGCAGTTGCAGAACTTTTCGCAAAAGTTTTGCGCCCGAATGCACGGACAGCTCGCGTCACACGGGCCCGGATGGTCGCACGGCGTAAAGTTGTACACGTGGTTCGAGCTCGAGTCCTTCTTCAGCTGAATCTTGCGGCAGTGCATCGACCACAGCCGGTGCTTCTTCTTCTTCTTACGGGGCGGCGTGTTGTCCTTGTTCGTCTCGATCAGCGGAATGTCCGCGGCCTCCTTCTGCGCAAACTGGTACACCTGCTGGCACGTCTTCATCAGCATCGCCTCCGCAATGGCGCAGTAGTTGTTCAGGTAGATCGTCTGCAGCGAGCGGAAGAACGACTTGTCCGACCCGTTCCACTCCTCGTCGGCCGCGTCCAGCAGGTTCAGCAGCGTGGCCGAGTTGTTGACCGAAGTGCTCAGGCGGGCGGTGGTGCCACCGTTGGAAGCGACCGCGACGGTTCCCGGAATAACGGGGGCCTCCTTGCTGTACCGGCTGCTGTCGTTGCTGTCCTCCGAGCTGGCCTCGTTGCCCGAATCCATCGGCGTTTTGTTCTTGTTGTCCACGGCCAGCCGCTCCTTCATGCCGTCCTGTGGGGAGAACAATAAGAGTTTAAACTGGTGTAAGATTCCATGATAGTAAGTAGATTTTGATTAGAGTCGCAATTCGCCATTCGCAATTTTCAGTGTAAGAACGGGCCTTGACCGATCTTATGCACCAGGTTCCCGACGAACACGCACTGCCCTTACACCTACATCTCACCCTTGCTCTGAGTCAGTACGAGCAACACGCTAGAACACGCTTTGAGTGTTCGTGCCAGGCATGCACACCTTCTTTTCCGGTTACGCATTTTAACTCGGCCGGGGGTGGTACATTACGTAGGGTTCGATGTAAGTATAAGCGCCTAATCATTTATAGTGTGCCTATCAATTTTCATTAAGGCAAAAAACTGTTTTATTTTAGTTTAAAATCAAAAACTAATTGTTATTTACTGTGTATTGTTTTCTCCTGAAATCTTTCCTAGTGTTGAGTCGTGTTTATATGTTGCTATTTCTTTTGTCGCGGTGTTTTGTTACAATATTCTGGTCCTAAGCATTTTAGAAAAGTTTTTCAAAAGTACAATACCGTAAACTGGGGTCTATCGGGACACATGGGGCGAATTGGGACAGCAGTTTTAACCATGTTGGAGCACAATATTTTGATTTTTCTGGTTGGTTTCGGTTAGAACAGACTCAGGCCAACAAAATGTGTACATCCATTTCCTAATTTAAAAGCTTTAGGTGCTCTAAAAACTGCTGTCCCTATCCAGACTGTAGTCCCGATTGACCCCAGATTACGGTAGTAATATTTGTGTTAATCCTTTAATCATTCCATAAATTGAGTAAGGGCTCGAACCTCACTTGCTTAAGAAAAAGGTTTCAAAACAATGGACAGTGAAGGAAATATACTATGTAAAGTATCAATAGTAAAAGAAAGATAGTAATTTATGAAGTAGATAAAGAAATTAACAATAGTTAATAAATAGAGGTAACAAACAAGCTTAGATTGTATTTAGGGGAAATTTACAGGAAAGATGAGAAATTATTCAAATAGATAAATAAAGAAAGGCACAAAATTGACATCGCTGCCAAATTAAGGGAAAGAAGACAGTTTGTTACAGCAGCATCAATTGGTAAAATAGAGTGGACAAGCTTTGAGAAATAAGAGAATCAAATAAGTAAAATAGAAATCAAATGGAGGATAGTAAACAGAAGCCGTTTTACAAAATCAGTGAAACAAAATAAACAGAAGATAGCTGTTAGCTGAAATGGAAAGAAGAGAAACCCCGTTCTGCGATGCTCAGGTACATCCACAGCAGTTGACTCAACATACTGCGAATCAAAACAATACCGTCTACAATCACAAATTACTTCCCTTTCCCACATTGACGCGCCCCTTTCTTTTAGCCGTCTCCACTCTGACCCTCGCTGGTCAAAGGTTTACGAGTCGTTTCCACAGGCCACCAGCTAGGTTACACCTTGTCATCATGATGACTAAACCAAACCAACGTGGAGGTAAGAAAATAGGACACTTGCAAGGAACCAGAGCCAAGCTGTTTTGTCCAAACAGCACTACGGATGTAGTTGGGCTCCTTCCGGGATGTTCCTCGCCTGGGTGTCAACCGACGAGTATCATCAGTATCATGCACCCTTGGCCTGCATACTGAAATTTAAAGCTACTTATTAAATAATACTAATTTCTAAATACATGTCACAGAATTTTATTTTTATTTTTTGCAACATGAAATTTTCGTCTTAATTAAGTTTCAGATTTCTTTTTAATGTTTTAAGAAGGTATTGGACTATGGTAAACGAACAAATAAACTCGCACTTTTTGTGTTTGACAGTTTGTCAAACTCGCAAACAAAGCCAAATGTATGCAGGCTGATGTTTCTGCAAACAAATGCAGGCAAACTTGATTTGGTTTTGATTTTTATAATTTTAATTTCTTTAACTTTGAAAAATATTTGCAACGGCCTTATTGATCATGATTTTTGCATAAATAATTTTATGAAAAGAAAACAAACGAAAGAAGAAAAAAATGCATCCACTGGCCCTTCGGTTATTTTGCTTTGTTTTGGTTTTTTGACGATTGTCTGCTTTTTAACTGGGCTACGACCCAGTTATCGAGCGCCCACTTAAAAAGCAGCCCAGTTACCGAACAAGTACTGTATCACAGTTGTCGACGGAGGAGCGGATTTGTTGAAATCCCGCAGGACGTCCTGAAGGTTCTCGCCTGTTCAATTTCTATTTTTTAAGGTTTATGATTTTTGATTTTTTTTTTAGAACAATGCTTTATTATTATTTAAATTAATATTTTTAATTGTTAATTTTATCTATCCCATTTTCATAACAAATTTGTTGGTTATTTACAGTTAAATTGAAATTTTTTAAGCTTGTTGATTTATTGTAAGCTACTTGAACTTATCCATTTTTTTTAATATTTATGAGTGTTGGATCTACGAAGTGTCAGTTGGACTGGCACCACTTCACAACCACGACTACTACGATTTTTCACCGCAAGATTAGCAACCCTGATCGCCTGCCGCAACAGTTTTCTGCGATCAAGCACAACCCTGCGCAACGCTACGGCCGACGAACAACGACGACGACGAAAGACAACGACGAAGAGGACGCAACGACGACGACGAAAGACAACGACGAAGAGGACGAGTGAAAAAACCGCCATTTTGCGGACACAGTCTCTTTTTACCCTCGGTAGCGAAAACACGTAGTTTTAATTAGACTTAATAATAGTAGTTTATGCAACAAGTTGCAAAAAGAGGTTTTTTTCAGCACGAGTCGTACATTTATCCAACGAGGTTCACCGAGTTGGATAAATACGAAGAGTGCTGAAAAAAACAAGTTTTGCAACGAGTTCCATACAACATTTTTTGCAATTCCGAAAAACACCCATTGAGTGAAATTTTAAGTAAAATTTTCACGTATTTTGTCAATAAATCGTTGAAATCAGAAAAATGTTGAAAAGTGTTACTTTTCGAAACAAGTGCTAAAAAGTTCAACTTTTCAGCACCCATTTCAGTGCTGAAAAGTAGAACTTTTCAGCATTTATTTTGAAAAGTGTTGCTATTCGATTCTGTTATTTTTGGTGCAGAAAAGTAGGCTATTTCGTCGTTCAAGAATGACAGGAAAAGTAAGTAGTTTCACGACGGAATTGCAAAAAGCTAGTTTTTAGTGCTAAATCCGAGTGAGCTGCTCCTTTACCACACCCACGGCCAGTTCGAACATTTCCATACAGTCCACCCGTGAATATTCCGCCGTATTCCGTGGGGCCAACGTGCCGGCCCGAACAATGAGAAAGCTTTTTATTTTTATTGAACTTTTGGTTTCTGGTACAGTCCAGACCCGAGAATAAAAACTTAATTTAATCAAATAAAAGTTTGTTTTAGAATTTATTATTTTCAGAATTGCTCATTTTATAAAGTTTTGAATTTTAAGTCTTTAAATTTTTGGATTGTTAAATTTATATGTTTTATTTAAACACTTTACTTTAAAAGTAAAAAGTAAATCTTTCCCAGTTCCTGAAGAGAACACCCGTGAAGAGTATCGGGGCCGGCATTTACAAAGCGGATTCAGTGGCAATTTAATTCTCAACTTAATGTTAACATGTTAAGGTTAATGTTAACATTCCATAGGTCGCCTCCCTAAGGTGTCGTGATAAGGTCCAGTTTGTGGCGATACCAGCTCTCTGTCACTGCCGCCATGTTTATGAAACCAAAATATTCGATGACGAACACCAAGAAAACAAAGAAGAAAACGAAGGTGTCTACTGTCAGATTTTGAAAAATAAACAAAGTGGGGGGTGAACAATTGTCGATCCTCGGTCCCAATTTTCCCGGTCGACTGGGATTTTTCCTTTAATTTGGTTCCACGATTCAGAGCAGCTTTCGGTCGGATTCTTGCTCCGAAAAAACAGGAACCCGGCCGGTACCGGTTTTCGGAAGAGGTAAAATTTTACTCTGCTTCTCTGGCTGCACCAGCCAGACGGCCGATTCAAGAGCTCCTTGGTTTCCGGCCTCATACACACACGATAAACGTCCGGAGATATGCCCAAGATACACAGGACCACTCGCGTTGAATCAATTTTTGTGATAATGTTATCACAAAATTATTATTTTTTGATTAGGCGCGCCATTTCCCTATTTTTATGTAAACAATCAAAAGACACCAATACTACTTCATCCAAAGCTTTGTTTATGATGGGCTCTTCACACATACTAATGCTCAAACTCTATCCAATGCATTGTTTATGGTGGGCTCTTCACACATACTAATGCGTGGGCTCTTCGAGGTTTTGGTGACTGTCAAACGTTCTAGGCATTAACAGTGGTGCCAGGGGGCTGGGCGATACACTACCTTCCCTTTACTAAGCAGTCGATTCCAGGAGGGAAAAGATCACCAGTTGCATTGGTCCGAGCCGGGATTTGAACCCCGATCTACCGCTTACGAGGCGGAAGCGTTACCACTGGGCTACGTGGCTCGGCCCAAAGTAATATGTTTCGAATTATACATTTTTTAACATTCAAAATTTTCATTTTTTTTTTACTTTGAGAATACAAGAATGTTTAAAAAATTATGTATTAATATTTTGGGTCTCCTACGAAAGGCAGAATCTCAAAAGGCCGAATCCCGTAAGGCAGAAATTCAAAAAGCCAAATTACTCGAAAGGCAGAATTATCATAAGGCCGAATCCCAAAAGGCCGAATGCTCAAAAGGCCGAATCTCATAAGGCAAACCGCGCCCAAAAAGGCGGAAACGTATTCCAAACCTCGTTTGTAATGCGTTTCCGCCTTTTTGGGCGCGGTTTGCTATTAATATTATTTTAAACCATAGTTATGTAACAAACATTGGTTTCGAAAAAAAGAAGGCAAAACTTTCTAGCATTGCTGCTAACTAAATTTTTAAATTTTCTATTTATTTGCCGCAAAAAAATAATTGTAATTATTTGAATTCATTTAAGTACTTGGTGTCGAATGATCAAATTTCGGTTATCGTCACCATAATTCCATCAACAACAAGATTGAAACACTTTTGAAATGCTTTAATTCATTCTACTTTACTCATTTGTATGCATGGTAACAATATGATCGGTAAAGATAAACAGAATGTACTCATTATGTACTTATTTTGCATAAAATTATAAAAAAGAACACAGTTCATTAGTTTACTGTATCTTTGAACATCATAATCAATGAAAATCGTGAAAATATGAACAAAATTCCGAATTCCATAATCATTCTGCCTTTCGAGACATTCGGCCTTTTGAGACGTTCTGCCTTCTGAGCAAAATACAAAATTCGGCCTTTTGAATTTCGGCCTTCCGAGATGCTGCCTTTTGAGTTTCGGCCTTTTGAGGCAATCCCAATATTTTTATGTTTAGGGATAAGAATTTTATATTCAAACATGTTTTAATTTCAGAATTTTCTGGAATTTTCTTTTTTTATGTCCCCTTCAAAGTGGGCACGAAAAATCAGGGGGCAAAAAAAATGTTTTTAAACTTCAAAATTTCAATGGAAATTTAAGTGCGATCAGCTGGTCCGGTGGCGCAGTGGTTAGCGTGGTAGCCTCTCACCCCAGTATGGCCTGGGTTCAATCCCAGACGGACCCGGTGGCATTTTTCGAGACGAGATTTGCCTGATCATCATCATCACCTTCTATCTGTTGGGGAAGTAAAACGTCGGTCCATTAGCGTAAAAGAGGTTTTGGGTGACTCACCACACATAACCTTCGGACGCCTAGAAATGAGTAGAAATTTGCAACAGAGACCACAAAAGACCCGGGGGTCGTGAAAGTGGATTGCTTTGCTTTGCAGCTGAAATAAATTTAAAATGCATTCCCCTGCGTTTAGAATCATTTTTAGCATGTTTGGGTTGATCTAAAAATCGAAAGACAAAACCTTTGAAAAATATTTGTATCGGCCTAAACATAGAATTTCACGGTTTCTTGGTTTATAGATCAAATCATTTTAAAAGTTTACACTTTTTTTATTTTCGAATTTATGATTTTTAAAATTGTTTCATTTTATTTTTAAATCATTTTTCATCAGTCCTTTAATTTTTATGTTTAAGATTTTTAAAATTGTTTCATTTTATTTTTTAAATAGTTTATGTTTGGGCTATTTTAAAAATGTTATCTAAAATTTTTTTCAAAAAAATAAAAAAAAAATAATACAAATTCGTTTTTTTGGAACTTTTTTTTCAAACCCCAGATTTAGACAAAGATCAGTAATAGCTTGGGAAAATAAATGTTTTCATTAATTTATGATATTTTGCCAATTTTTAATAGTAGTGTAAGGCCGTTGCAAATATTTTTTGAAGTTTATGTTCTTCGACTCTGGCCTAAGTCGAGGGGGGAGGGGGGGATTGATTTTGAACGCAGGAAAATGCATTTCAAATTGTTTTCAGTTGGGTAGACTTCTATTTCCATTAAAATTTTGATATTTTTTGAAAAAAAAAATGTTTTGCCCCCTGATGAGATTTGTAATTTAGTTTTCAATTCAATTCAATTGTGTTTTTATTAGAATTTAACTGTTCTGCTCCAGGATGTTACATTTGCTATTCAGAGATTTGGAGAACCTTTCAACTGAGATCAATTCATAAGCCTTTGCAGGGAAGATACATATTTCTACGTTTAGATTTTGCTAACTGGGTGTTCTTTTAGGGAAAATAAATTTTGAGAAAAAACCCTAGATCAATGTAAATTAGTTTTGTTTTAAATTTTTATGCAATTTTTTGATTGTTTTTATTACCTATCGAAATTTTCTCTATTATTAGTCGTAATTTGTTGATGGTAGATAGAGAAATAAGGATTGAAAAATATCGATCAGCAACGGAAAAATACGATTTAAAGAGAAAGTACGTAATTTTCCAATCGAGGATCGAGAAATTAAGACCGATTGCAATCACCACCACGATTAAGTAAAGAAAGGAGAACTCACCAACAGCATGTAGCAGGTCGCGCTGCACGGTTTGGTCGTCTGCTTCAACTCGGGCCAGCGGCGCTTCTGCAGGTTCGGTCCCGGATGGCACGCCTGGAGACCTGCACGACAAATCATAGGAAAATGTATTAATCCATGCAAATTAAAATAGTGAATAGTCCCAGTGAGAATGATGGCCAATTTTGGGTTTGGATGATGATGATGAATGAGCGCAAGTGTGTGGGATAATTTCGGTTTTGTGATGAAAAACAGAGGGAAAAGCCAGAAATGTTAACGGAAAAAAGGTTTGTCCTGCGACGTTCCAATCACATTGATCCGATCGGTTTCGATTGATTGTGTGAAATTGTATGATTGTGTGTTTTTTAGGAGGATGATCGTTTTGCTTTCGAATTTGTCCACGCAAATTTTGCATTAATTTTAGTTTTACTTGCTCGGCGGTTTAAAAACAACTAAACAACTATTTGCAGGAAGATCGTTGCCAGTTAGGTAACTTACGATTCGGCTGCTCGCCAGCAGGACTTCCTGCGGGTGTTGTGAGTGTGATATTTGCCGAACGATTGAAGTGTTTTTGAAAGAGGATCGAAATTGATTTACAGAAAAATATGCCAAAATAAAGGGACAAGTCAACCGTACGCGAACAACGGATCATCATCTGAAAGAGGACTCTCAAAAGTGTTAGGGAAGGCAACGGGGTCATACTCACGGTGCAAGAAGCAATCGTATTTGAAGCAACGCCGGCAGAACAGCGTGTGGTACGAGTGGAGCGTTTGCTCGCGCGAAACCGACTCGGCGCGCGGCCCGTCGATGTTGGGCGTGCACTCCGGGGGCCGCTCCGGGTCGACGCGCTCCGTCAGCTCGATGTACCGCTCGCGCAGTTCCTCCGGCGTGCCCAGGTCCGGGAACTGCGAGCTGATGGCCTGGAAGATTATCGGCGAGGGAAACGGCTTCTCGTCGATAACTTCCTTCTTGAGTACTACAAAAGGTTCCAGCTTGAATTTAGGCAGTGAATCGTCCTTCGCGGCAATGTCGACGGTACCTTCGTCTTTGTCTGGTTTGGCTTTGGCCGGCGGCACCTTCGTGCCACTCGTTGATGGCTGTGGTCCGGCAGCTTCATCCGCCGTCGGCTTCACCGCAGCAGCCTTGCCCGACTTTGAGCTATCGTTGCTGTTCGAGTCCACGTCCCTTCCGGTGTACTGCATCAACGCGTGGCACAACTCCACAAAGATGGAATCGTCAATGAAACTGCCCTCCTTGTCCCCGTGCACCTTCCCGTCGTAATTCTTAATCAACTCCTCGATGAACGACCCGTCCTGGTCCAGCACCTCGTCTCCCATGTAAGGAATATTGTGCAGTACGGTTTCATCTTCGACCATAAAGTTCTGCTGGGTCGGCGCCCACGTGTACATCGTCGGAATCGGTGTCACCGCCGGAATCACCCGGATTGGAATCGTCTGGTGGGCGCCCTCATGGTTCACCACTTCCGCCTTCTTCATACACTCGACGTGGGGCAGTTCCGTGTCGTTCTGGATCCAGGTGGCGTTCGTCGTCAGCCACGAGTCATTCTCCTTCACCAGCAAATTCAGCAACTTTTGACTACCAAACAAAACTTAAATCAGTCGACGTCCCCAAAAACCCCAAAAAGATTAAACTCTTACCGGTTTCCGTTCCAGGCCGCCTTCACCTCGTCCGCGCGCTTGTGACGCTTGCTGGCGCGAATCTTCATGTACTCGGACTTGACGCGCTTCTTCCAGTCCAGCGTCAGCTTCGTTTTGGACATCATTTTTGACGAACCACTGTTTTCCAGGATATAAAATTAACTTCCCCAGGTTCAAAATAAAATGCAGCGCCCCGGCGGACGCGAAAAAGGCGGAAAATTTGCAGTCTTCTGCTTTGTTCTGAAGTCTGGAGTTGAGTGCACCCTCAGGAAGGGGGAAAACCGCTAGCCCGCCCACCCGCGAACGAGAACTGTCAGATGAAGTAAACATTGCCGGTTATGCCCGCCGCCTAGGTGGTGAAATTGGTTGACCTATTTTTTTTTACTTCTGGAAACGGGGGTTGTGTGGCCTTTGCCGGAATATCATTTACCGGAAACGTTAGTTTTTTATTTATTTCTGTAAAATGAAAATACTTGTACTGTGTTAAACTTCAGGGAGTCGCGTGTTTTGGCCTCTCTCACAAATGTCCTTACAAAGTGTTTGTCCTTACAATGTTGAATACGCGTTGGTTATGATTAAAGTATTGGTAAATTTCAGTATGTACAATGTGAAACTACACTATTTTAAATCAAAAGTGGTCCTACTTTTAAATGTAGAAGTGATGACGTCATGATATATACACATATATACACTAAACTGTCAGCAGTGAAAAACACAAAGTGCACTTTTTGACCGATTTAATGTTCTTGTATTGTTTACAACTCTCAATCGCAACTTTTCTCCTGTCAAATAAACACATGTTCGACTCTTGTGGCCACTCTGCTGTGTAACCTGGTTGGTGCCTAGATTCATGCGACAGTACTTTTTCGTTGGAAAACTACTGCAGTTGCAACTGTTGTCAAACGAACGGGGTCACTTTTTAGTTTGACAACCTCTTTACACAGAGCTCACCTTACTACCAAACGTTTGGTTTGATAGTAAATATGAGTCCCGTTTTAAAAAGTGATAGTTCATCACTTTTTAGTTTGACTTTTTCAAACCAACGGGGAACAAACTTAAAAAAGTGTCAAACGAAAAAGTGACTTACCACCGGGGGTTGAGTGTATCCTGAAAATATGGTGTCTTCGGGAATTTTTTTCCAAATATAATGAAGATCTAAGTTCCGGAAATTGGTAAGAATAAGGCTTTCTAGGCCAAGTGAAAAAAAAAATAATATAGTCATCCCCTCGGATGATTCAACAAAAATCTTGACTTTTAAATCAACAAAACGTTTTGTTGATTCAAATATGCCTTATTTTTCTGCGTGATAATTGTGGGATGTTATTGAGCTTGAGTTTCATTGGTTTCAGTGTGTGAAGTCATTATTTTGTAAAAAAATATGTGCTCCTGGGGAGAACCAAAGTTTGTTTACATCCGTAAGAAAAAAGTGTTCCGAATTTGTGGATTTCAAGGGTCAAAGTTTTTCTTTAAAAACTTGATATAAAACGTAAAAAATTACAGCCGGTCTATGCATCAATCGAAAGATCACAAGAAAAGCTTTCACATGGAGGTAAAAGCAAATCATTATTTTCAATTATCGATTTGCTATGATTTTTTGAACATTGACCGTTTTGTAAACTGTTCCGAATATGAAGGATGACTGTATAACCCAAAAATGACAAACTTCTCGTCACAATGTCCTGATGCAAACAATGATCGAGCTCGAGCTGTCACAGCCCTGCTAAGTAAGTTGGCTGATATATCGGGCGGTCAGTGAAAATAACCAGGTAGAAGTCACCTGACAAAAAACTTTTGCTAGAAAGAGATAGGAAACCTGATGCAAACAAACGTCCAGCTGTCATGTTGTATTGTGAAGGCAGGCAAAAATCAAAATACGAGCGCAACCTGTCAAAGCCTGTTGCGCCACAGGCTCATGTACACGCTTACGACAAATCACTAAATTTTTGTACGGCGCAACAGATTTTTTTCGCGCTACAGAAGAGATGCGCACTTCGGTTTGGTGGTGCGCGGATAATAAACATACTTTGATTGTGTTGGTAAATTTCTGAATAGAAAGCCTTATTGGATAGTTATTGCTCCTTCCACAGGTAAAATCTGAAATAATTGCCTTTCTCCATACATTTCGACGATTTTTCTCATACTAACTTCAAGGGCTTAGAGAGAGGGGTACCCATGATCAGAATGAGCTCAAATTTGAAATTTAGCCTCGATATGGGCATTAAGGTGTAATATGGTTGTATGGAAAAAAATAAAGTTGTCCAAATTTAACAAGCACAGCAACTTTTTGGTTCCTTATAGGGTCCTCAACAACTCCCCAAAGTTTGGTAACGATTGGTTAGTCCCCACTTTGCGCAAAGCGATTAAATTTTCTATACAAATGTATGGGAAAAATCATTTTTTGAATTATGATATTTAAAAAATCCACGTTTCACGCCATATGAAAACCGATACAGCGTGTTCAAAACTCGTCTAAAACGTGTTTTTTTGATCGAAAATCACGTTTTAGACGAGTTTTGAGGACGCTGTATTTTCTTTTAGGAGCAAGTTAGCACCATATTCTCTTCGGGAAAGTTGTAGAGCACATTCCAGAGCATCCGAATATGAATCCGGTTTTGATATAGCGTGAAACGTCGATTTTTTAAATATCACAATTAAAAAAAAATGATTTTTCCCATACAAATTTGTATGAAAAATTGAATCGCTTTGCGCAAAGTGAGGACTAAACCAATCGCTTCCAAACTTTGGGGAGTTGTTTAGGACTCCAAAAGGAACTAAAATAATGCTGTGCTGGAAAATCGATTTTGATATTACACCCTAATGGGCATATCTTTGATTTCAGGGAGTAGCCCCGAGTTAGTTCGGATTTGGACCACCCAAGTATCGGGACCACAATCGGGACCGGATTCAGTGGCAATTATTGTCGGTCTTTGGGTGTACGGTTCGTGGCCTTTGGGTGTACGGTTCGTGGCCGGTACAAATTTTAACCTAACATTTTTTCATGTACGTACAATCCGCAATCCAGCAAAACGTCCAACTCCCCTCAAAGTGCCACCCTGTGCCGCGAGGCGGGCTCGCACGCAAACTGTCAAAATTATTCAAAAAGCTGTCAAAGAAAAAGAACAAACCACCACCAAGAGGACACCAGAACATCAGCCATATTTTTCGCAAAATCCTGCTGGTCAGAATCTGGTTCGGAGTGTGTTTTTTCGGATTGTCGTCGGTGCTTCTTTTTTCGTTTACTGTCTCCGTGCCGTCGCCGCCGCCGTTGCGTGACATCGTCGTGGGGGCGTAGTTCCTTGGTTTTGGATTAATTTGTGGTGCGAGTGTTTCGCGTGGTTCCTCTAGTTTTGTGTTGTTGTATTAACCTTCGGTTCTCCGGTGGCCGTCAAGAGAGGGTGCGTTCCAGAACCGTCGTCGGTGCCCGTTTCAATCTCAGTTTTGCAGTGTGTTCATACACGCACACGAGCACGGTTTTACCTACAGCGAAATCGTAGCGCAGTTTTGTCTGATTAATCATCGAGCAGCGACGGAAGTCGATATCCGGAAACTCCAGATTCGGTGCAGTCACAAAATCAAGACCAGAACCTTGCGAGTAGTTCATGTAAGTGTGACATTAATTTACGACGTGATTCAGCTTTTTTTTTCGCAATCACAAACTTATCAGAAAACAGGGGAATCCCACTCTGTTGAAGAAAATCGGTGCCCAGGACTTCGTGGGTGGGGTCACCGGAGCGGGTGTTCCGGTGGGAGGTCGTTTCGGGCGGTGGAGGCGGCGTCATTATCTTAAAATTAGATCTGTCTGCCGTGGCGGCTGCTGCTGCTCTCGACACAATATGAGAAAAGAGAAGAGGCATGCAATAAAGCGAAAAAAAAGTATCAAGAATATTTGGCTGGATTGGCCAGCTGCTGCTGCGGGGAAAGGAAGGTGGGTGGGGTGCCGGGCCATTCTGGCCGATTAACGGGTACTTGTGGGGAGCTGTTTCTGCTGTTGGGTGCAGTGCGAATTATTTAGAGCTCTCTACTCGAAAGTAGGTGCAAAAGGTTTTTTTTTTTTCGTTCTTTTGGCTTTTATTTTATTGGTTTGAAACATTACACTCTTCTAATATCCGACCGCAGATGTGCGGCGTGTACGGAACGATGGAAGGGGTTGGGAGCATGAGTCATGGTGCAAGTATTTTTTCTTGTACGCGTATCAGACGAAATTTCCACATTGTCGTAGGCTTGCTAGGGAGATAGATAAATATACAGCTTGTTGATAAGTAGTGGAAGTGGAATAGTGAGCTGGGCCCTCGTAAAATATTTATTTTTATCATTGATAATACCATCTTTTTATGTGTGAAATGTGAAATCATAGAGATTTGTCAATTGTAAAACTTGCTAGATTTTTATTAAATTTTTCCATTAAATTTTTTTTTTTCATTTACATTACATTATTTAGGATAGGAAGACTAAATTGTAAGATTTTTTTACAAGAACTAGACAATCTATCGTCAGAATGTTTATCATTTATCAATTCTAAGAAGAATTAAGAATTTAAAAATTTAATATTTAAGAATTTAAGAATTTAAGAATTTTAGAATTTAAGAACTGAAAAAATAAAAAAAAAATAAAAAAAATTTAAGAAAATGTTCAATACATTTGTACCATGCTTATTTTATAATTTTCTAATATTCTAATTTCATAATTACAAAATATCATAACTTCATAATTTCATAGCTTCATAATTTAATAATTTCATAACTTCATAATTTAATAATTTCATAGTTTCGTAATTTTATAATTTTATAATTTCATAATTTCATAATTTTATAATTTCATAATTTTATAACTTTTTATAACTTATTCCATAATTTCGTTTTTTTATAATTTTATGAAATGTGTAGTTTTCCTAGTTTTAGAATTTTGTCCTAAAATAGGGTCCTAAGCCCTATGTAAGTTTTGATGCACAACGAATAAAAACACGCTTAAAACCATTTCTGATCACTTTTTTTTTGTCTTAATGCAAAAAAAAAGAGGACAAGACAACATTTTTTCGATGGATCAACTATGTTCCCCTTGGAAAGAGCTGTCAAGTAAGACCTTTTCTGTCAAGAAGGACCGCGAGGCTTATTTTTCAAAATCGATTTAAAAATCCATTTTAAACTCTTTGTGGTCGTATAAAGGATCATTTTACTCAAAAAAATAAGCTTTATCGCTGTAAACAATAATATCAGCAATCTAAGTTTCATTTTAGGACCCAATTAAGCTTAGATTGCTGATATTATAGTTCACAACGATAAAGCTTATTTTTTTGAGTAAAATGATCCTTTATACGACCACAAAGAGTTTAAAATGGATTTTATTCAATCAATTTTGAAAAATTAACCTCGCGGTCCTTCTTGACAGCTTTTTCTAAGGGACTATAGTTAATCCATTGAAAAAAGGATGTTGTCAACT
Source organism: Culex pipiens pallens (assembly GCF_016801865.2). Lineage (NCBI taxonomy): Eukaryota > Metazoa > Arthropoda > Insecta > Diptera > Culicidae > Culex > Culex pipiens. The sequence continues at coordinate 162,074,600 of NC_068938.1, forward strand.
TTTGTTTTTGCTTTAATATAACAAAAAGTGATCAGAAATGGTTTTCAAGCGTGTTTTTAAAACTCTAAGACCCTATTTAAGAATTTCTAATTTTCAGTATTTTTTTATTTTAGAAATTTTATATTATTGATTTCTTAATTTTGTTGGTGTTGAAAATTCATTTCCACTTAATTTTGCCATCTGGACCACTGTGCACTGCGAGTATGTACCTTAGGATGGAACAAAATGGTCGAATTTTGCGGGCATTTTGGGGCATGATTAGGGAATGTACTGAGCCCGAGTCCCAAATACGAGCTTGATTGGTTGCGACAGGACGCTTTGACTTTGAAGTTTAATTGGGATTTAACCCGTAAAATCGGTGCGTTTTGGTTTTTGCGAGCTCATAGTTCGAAGGGAACAGCTTTGCCGAAGAGTACAAAAAGATTCATCAAATATTAAGAATGTTGGTACAGCATTTATAACACCACCGCTGAAAACATCAACTTTTTCTTCAAGCGCTTCTGGCAACCATCCGCATGCTTGGTTGCATGAGCGTCGCGACGCCTACCCTGAATCATTTCTGCCGTCGCAGCAAGTACTGCCAGAAGAGAGTGAAGAAAAAGTCACATGAAATAAGTGAAATTTCCAACCTTCATGTTTTCATTAATTTTAAATCTTCTTCTTTTGGTAAATGTTTAGCTCGAAGCCCGCCTGGTGGCGGGGTTGGGTGGTACTGGGTTAAGATTTATATTTTTTGAATGTTTGGTTAGATTTTCTTTACCGTGTTTCAACTCTTCTCTCTTTTGTGATTGAGAGAAGTACATTAGCCAATTCAGCTTGTGAGAGTAGAAGTAGACGAACCTCTTTGCATTCTTGGGCAAAGTTGTTTCCTGGATCAAAAACTATGAGCCCTTGAAGTTTTTTTTTGAAAAATATGAAAATTGCTGAGACATTTAAAAATATATCCAAAACTAAGATGTCATTAGGTTTAGTGTGGCAACCTAAGCTGACATTTTTCAATACAGTCCAGACTTGATTATCCGAAAGCCTTGGAAAAAAAAATCAATTTGGATACATACTAGGGTGGATACGTTTTTCAAAAAGTTCTCGGATCAAGTTTTAGTATGGTTCCCCTTGTAGGGCATGCCCATAGGGACTTTCATGCCAATAATCAGCTCATTTGGTTGTAAACTGGCTGCGCGCATCAAAGTTAAAGTTTACATGGGAATTACTATGGGAAATTGGAACTTTTTGTTCAAACGCTCCTACAGGTCTGGGAAAATCACGCGCCAACTTCTGGTATGGTCAGGCTTATGGGGAATGGTCTGGAGAACACTTTTCCCGAAGAGAGCATATGGATTCGTTGTCCCTAGACCTGGCGCATCGGCAAACAATCCGATGTCTCCGGAATCAACGGTTTTCCCTCAAAAAGCATAAAATTTTCCTTAGCATGCTATGAAAGTTTGATGCACACCGCGACGCCATACGTCAGGCAGCTACAACGTGGGGGAGAAACGGCTGGAATATTCAATTGCAAATCTTCTTTTAACTAGAAAATGATCATTTCGAGTAATCCTGATATTATGGGTGCATTTTCATAACTCCAGAATTCATGTTCTTGAATTCATGTTACCGGTTTAACTTTGACACGAATTATTTTTCAGCAATTTTCCGTTTATTTTTGATGAAGCAACTAGAAAAAATGCTTGCTTACTTGAAACAAAGTGCCTCACATATTTTTTTCATAAATTCGTAATGAAATCTTTGAAAAATTTGATGTTGAAAATTCGATGTGAGCGGGACAAAAATTGAATTATTGTTCGACAACAGTCAGTCGAATTCAGAATCTTTGCATAGCAAATTTGTATTTTTTTGCAAATATTTCAACCACGTTGTAGCTGCCTGACGTATGGCGTCGCGGTGTGCATCAAGCTTTCATAGCATGCTAAGGAAAATTTTATGCTTTTTGAGGGAAAACCGTTGATTCCGGAGACATCGGATTGTTTGCCGATGCGCCAGGTCTAGGGACAACGAATCCATATGCTCTCTTCGGGAAAAGTGTTCTCCAGACCATTCCCCATAAGCCTGACCATACCAGAAGTTGGCGCGTGATTTTCCCAGACCTGTAGGAGCGTTTGAACAAAAAGTTCCAATTTCCCATAGTAATTCCCATGTAAACTTTAACCCTGATGCGCGCAGCCAGTTTACAACCAAATGAGCTGATTATTGGCATGAAAGTCCCTATGCTGCCCCTGATCGCATAAATGTCCCATATGCATTTTCATCGATTTCGAGTTATTGATGCAGTTTGGTTCAAAATCGTGTGCTCTTTCAAAAGAGCCTATAACATCCAGTACTTTGTTCTAAAAATCAGGAGAAAATCCAGTTTTTTCGCGAAAACTTAACACGTAGCCTTATGTATGGGACAAACTTCAAATGCGTTTTTCTCAGCTTGCTGTTTTTGCATATGGGACATTTATGCGAACATGGGCAGTATGGGCATGCCCTACAAGGGGAACCATACTAAAACTTGATCCGAGAACTTTTTGAAAAACGTACCCACCCTAATACATACATTACATTTTTTTTCTTTTGATTTTTGATTGTCGAGCTTAAGTATGACTCCTAAACTACTCTAAAGTGATTTAGAATTTTTAAATCCAAGACGGCGGGGATTTTTTTTTTTTAATTAAATGCATTATGTTATTTAACAAAAATAGTGTTGCAGAACTCAAATTTGATGTTAAAAACAAGAAAATGAGAACAAAAACGAAAAAAATATAAGTGAACTACCGTCACCAGGGGTGACATTGGGTCTGGGGAATGAGATTGAGTCATAAAAATTTCAGCATTTTTGTATTACCCAATCTCACCCCCTAGACCTAACGTCACCCCTGATGACGGTACTAATGTAACTCTGAGTAATTCGATCTAGTAATGATACCTTTCAAAAGACTAATGCATAGGTCCATTATAAGTTTTGTTTTTACAGAAGGCATTTGTCTGTTGTGTTCATCAATTCTTGAATATTTTCCACGAATTGCAGCATGTCCGCCGAGAATGAGGTCGTTCCGCCGGTTGAGGGCGAGGAGGAGCACGATGCCAACTACCAGCCACCCCCGCAGAAGACCATCGAGGAGATCATGGCCGCGGACGCGGAGGACGAAAGCTTACGAAAGTACAAGGAAGCCCTGCTCGGCGAGGCCCAGTCCGAGAAGATTATCTTCGGTGTGTGCGAAAGACCGGTAATTTCTGGAGAATAGATTTTAATTTATTGTTTTACTTTTTCAGACGACTCCGACCCTCGCAAGGTGATTGTGAAAAAGCTTTCCCTGCTCGTCGCGGACCGTGACCCGATGGAGCTCGACCTGTCCGGAGACATTTCGAAGCTGAAAAAGAATGTAAGGGATTTGTGACTAGACTGACAAGATCAACCATTAACATTCCATTATTTTTAAGGTCTTTGTCATCAAGGAAGGAATTCAGTACAAGATTCGGATCGATTTCGTCGTCCAGCGGGAAATTGTCCACGGGTTGAAGTACATCCAGAAAACCTACCGGATGGGAGTACCCGGTAAGTTGACCCTTTTTTCGAATATCCGCTTGGTGTCAGGTTAAACCGTGATAACGCCGATTAAAATGTGGTCTTTTTTTCTTAATTAATTTCATTCCTCCTTGCCTGCCACCACGTGGTGCGTGTCTGTTGCCGGTTCCGATTGTGGCGAACCAACAAACGCGGGACCGCATCGTTTTTCCGTTGTTTTTGCCTCTTTGAATGTGTGTCTATCTTTCCATATCTCGATAATTGTGTGCAAAATCAAATTAATCCTAACGTAACGTAGTGGTTCATGGTAAGCGAATGCTTTTGGTTTGTTCTGTTGATTCTAGAATAGTGCATCGCTAGGGTTAACAATTTTAGGTCGCATTTTTGCTGGTGGCTTTTCGATTCTCGCTTTGCTTTGCTGTATCTGCCGTCTTATCGCCGTAGTTGCAACGACAGCTAGCTTTGATAAGAATCGATAACTCGAGTGGTTTGAGTTTTTTTTTTCGCTTGCTGCTATCTAGTCAAAATCGGTTTCTTTATCTAACAGCCAGTTACACTTGAGCTTAAGACACTTGCATGTTACGGAATATAACTGTACTGCCGCTCAAATCAAGTCCGTCCCATATGTAATTTCGTCAATTTTGAGGTAATGATGCAGTTTGGTTCAAAATCATGTAAGCTATCAGAAAACCTAATAAAATTTAGTACTTTGTTCTAGAAAACCGGAGAAAATCCACTTTTTCGTGAAATTCTAACACGTAGCCTTATGTGCGGGACAAACTTGACATGCGTTTTTCTCGGCTTGCTGTTTTTACATATGGGACGGACATGATTAGAGCGGCAGTGTATAACTGTGTTAGTACGCATCTAACTTGCTATTCATGGAATACATTGAGTAACCACTTTGCATAACATTGACTTTTTTTATTCTTTGACCCATAATTCCAAAAATAAGTCATACTATAAAATAAAAACTAGCTATATCCACCTATGTGGTTGGTGCTTTCCTCACTCTTCACCAACAATTGGTGTTCGATGGGTTTAGACACAAATTTCATCTAGTTTTTTTCCTCAAATCTGCAATAAAAAAGTACACAAATATCAATTAAGAGGTCAAAACTCGAGACAGGGTTGCCAGATCTTCAATGTTCAATGTCAAGTCGGGAAATCGGGAAAGTCTGGAAAAAGTCGGAAAATCGCCAAAATCCTTCAAAAATCGGGATAAAGTCGGAAATTTGTGATTTTTTTTGTCAAAAAGTCGGAAATCTCACGCTTACTTGTTTGAAAATTATTTTTTAACTCTTGATTTTTTTTCTAAATATTTTGTACAATTTAAAAATAAATTCACTCACTTCTTTAGTAACTTACTTTACATTTAAGGTTCTTTTCAATTTAAGAATGAAAAGATTATTTCTGGGCAACATTGGAAAGGGGACATTAAGAATCCTAATACATATAAGACGCAGTTTTTTTTTTATAAGTCAAAAGATTTTTATTGATTTTTGTACGGCACGAATGCCATTGCAATGGTAAAGTGTTATGGATGATTTTCGACTGATCTGTAGATTTAAAAAATCAAGCGATGTTTACATTAAAACTATCCGACGTTTCGACAATACCTGTCGGTTACTTAACAAGAGGTAACATCTTACTTAAAACAGCAACTATGCTGATGAAAAACTTATATAAAAAGAGAACCTAATTTTAACGATTATGGCAAACGTAAAGTTATGATTCTACTTCATTTTGTCACATTGCATTGATTGAATATTTGATAAAAGATCCCAACCTGAATTTGGCAATGGTTTCTTTTTCGTGGTAAATATTCTTAATTCTTTAACTAAATTCATTAAAAAAAATTTCAATATTTTTCTTTTGAATTTTTTTGTGAGTATGGGTTATTAATTATAATTATTAAGATAAAGCTTGATTTTCAGTTATCGGAAAACTTAACGTTTTGAAAACATGACAAAATATAAAAAAACCAATCCACTTCAACGACCCCCGGGTCTTTTGTGGTCTCTGTTGCAAGTTTCTGCTCATTTCAAGGCGTCGGAACGTTATGTGTGGTGAGTCACTCAAAACCTCTTTTACGCTAATGGACTGACGTTTTACTTCCCCATCCGATAGAAGGCGTGATCAGGCAAATCTCGTCTCGAAAAATGCCACCGGGTCCGTCTGGGATTGAACCCAGGCCATACTGGGATGAGAGGTTACCTCGCTAACCACTGCGCCACCGGACCCGGCTGTGTATGAAAAAATATTGAAATTGCAACAAAAAAAATCCAATTTGGGGAAGACAATCTAATAAGAAGTGAGTACTGAGCAAGCAAGTTTCTATTAAAAGTTTTGCAAAATTAGATGTTAAAATAGTGAAAATCTGCTAATTAGATGGAGTTAGGAGCGAGTGCTTAACCTGCCAAACATACGAAGATTTCCCCTAAATTTGATTTAAGTTATTGCAAATATGTTTCAAGAACTTGTATCTTCAAACATTTCGCTTTTAAGCAAATTTCAAGATATTTTTTTTCTAAATTCCTTGAAATAACAGTAATTATGTATTGAGCTTTTAAAAAAACGGAGTATCAAAAACTATACGTTTGCCCATTTTGAAAATCAACATTGAAATTATAATTACTGTTACGCTTCCGGTTATTTTTCAAAGAATAATTGTTTATGGTTCTACTCTGAATCAAAATAATATTGTTTTTATGAATTAATAAGATATGCCTATTATTTGAATTTCTGGAATAGTCGGGGAAAAAGTCGGGAAAATGAGATTTGAGTGCAACGGTGGCACTATGGGTATTTCCATAGAAGCGAGTGGCCAAAAATATTTTTTTACTTTTTTGTGACTTTTTTGTGTTGTTTGTACTTATTATAATGAAAACAAATGAAAATTGATATTTTTTCAAAAAAAAAGTTAAATTTTCGATTTTTTCATATATTTGAGCCCACATGCATTAAAGTGGTGAATTTTAATATTCTTGCTCTGTCTATTTGATGCACGGAATGGCGGCTTATGCTATGTTATAGTTTCTGGTTTACTTTCAACCCCCTCCCCTTCCTCTTGAGTTAAAATCCACCTCTCTTTGAAGACCCCCCCCTCTCCTTCCCCACCAAATAAAAAACGGTGTTTGTGGTGTTTTAGAATTTAAGACAGTTTATGGTACTTCTTCTATGGGCTATTTTTGTAAACCTCGTTTTAAAGCTACAGAACAACATGCGTAGTTTTTCCCTGAGTTGATCATGGGATGGTTCTGCAATGTTGTAATTCTTACAAATATACTCGAAAGCAGTTCTCACGTTTTCAGACTAGTGCTTCGTTATATCGTAGAGGGACACTACGGTATTATTATCCATATTTTCAAAAGAACACAACAACTAACTGATATGAATATTCGAAGAATTGTTTCTGTAAAATACTTAGCAAAGGTATTTCGAATTTTATAAAACGTACCTAAACGTGGCATAACTCAAAAAGTGCACATTTGTGCACTTTGAAATTTGGAGACAAGTTAGGACATGGTTCAAATTTTAAGCTGGAAAATTTTCAGATCGCGAATATATATAATGATGCAGGAAAAAAAACATAAACAGCTACATAGTACAACTATGAAAAATATTTATTTTTTGTCATTAAACATGTTTTTTCTTTCCATTTTCAAATTTGAAGGTCTGTCATTAAATGAATTTTGATCTTACAACCTTCAAACTTCGAATTTATCTTAGTTAGAATGCTTATTTTCGAAAAAAAATACCATGAAAATAATTAGAGTGTGTCGGTTTTTTGATTTATGGCCGCCTGATACCCATTAGGTTTTACGCCGACTCGATTTGGAGGTTAGAAAGGAGTGCACTGTTTACATGGACTTAGCACAGTTCGATGCGGTCGTCGATTTTGTTCGGGGAAATTCGTCGACAATCGACGAAGATCATGTAAACAGTGCACACGAGCTGTCAGATGACGTCACGGTGTAAAACCTAATAGTGGGTGGGTCGTATGAGTGATCCGGACATGGAGTTATCTAAGCCCGCTCTCACGCACACTTGCACACCATTTGTTTTGCTAGCGGGTACAACATTTAACCTTCATCTTTTTCGTGTACGTACACGCAATACATGCGCACGTAGATAACTCTATAGTTTAATACATTTAAGTGAGATCCGGCATCAAATAAAATACATAAATATCACTTTAGTGGGCATAACTCGAGACAGTGTTGCCAGATCTTCAATGTTTAAGACTCGTTGGAAAGGTTTTTCAATTACCTAACCAACTATGTATAACATGATGGTATTTGAGTTCGATTAACTAACATCCGGAAAAATACAAAAACACATTTTTATACATAACTTTTGAACTACTTATCGAAACCTACGAAAAATCAATAGGTACGTATGGGACCTTAAATCGAATGCAACTAATTTGACCAAAATCGGTGCAGCCAAGGCTGAGAAAACTCAGTGAGAATTTTGGAATTTTGGTACACACACACAGACATTTGTTCAGTTTTCAATTCTGAGTCGATAGATATACATTAAGGTGGGTCTACGAGCTTTCTCTGAAAAGTTCATTCAGTCTTACCTCAGTGAGGAAGTCAAAACAGGAAACTTGTTGCAATTAATTATGTGAGAAAGGCATCAATCACTATGGTAATGTAATCCTATTAAACCTAATGGTTGCCATAATTTGGTCTAAATTTGATTTTTCTAAAGCACTTCAAAACTTCAAAATAATGGGGAGATAAAATTCTAGCAATACATTGGTAAGGTGCCATATCAATCCAAATAGAAGTTAACTGCTTAAGTAGCTCGTATATTATGCATGCTAACACAACTGCATCTACCAGAATGCTTCTAACACCAAAACTCACCTTCTAGGAACATACATTGATAGATTTAGACAGTCCGAAACGTAAACAATTTCGTTTTCCAACGCTTTAATGTAAACATATCTTTTCCTTCCAACCGTTTCCCTTCTTCTCCGACCTTGGCATCGTGCTAAATCAGTGGACAAAATGACGCAGATGGTCGGCTCGTACCCGCCCAAGAAGGAAATCCAAAGCTACACGACCCCGTTCGAGGAAGCCCCGTCCGGGATGATGGCGCGCGGCACCTACTCCGTGTCCTCGCTGTTCACCGACGACGACAAGAACGAACACCTCAAGTGGGAGTGGAGCTTTGAGATCAAAAAAGACTGGCAGTAAGAGTGGGCGGGAATTTACTAACGAGAGTGAATTAAAAGTATGCAAGATGGGAAAAAAGTAACGTACACAGTGTAAAGTAAACATACAAAAGCTGCATCAATATTACACGTTTATACATAATGAAAAAAACACACACATATTATATACAGAAAAAAAGTGGGAGGGAAACAGGAAGTAGTCAAAGTTGACGGTGAAGCTGGAACAACCTTTAGTTGCGTGCGCGGGTCTTTTTGCAGCGATCTCGGACTGTTAGAACAAGAGAGAGAGATTATTATTAGTGTGGAGCAATCTTCGTGGATGGATTTTATCGCTTTCAATTGTAGCCAGCAGCAGCAGCAGCAGGTCTTACTTCTATTCTTTACTTGATAGGAAAGTGGTTCGAACCGGTTGAAAGTTTGTCCGGTTCTGGACGCGTTACGCGTTAATGTGATGCTTTCGCAGGCGGTATTAAAGTATATAAATATTAAAAACAAAAACTATGGTATTAAATCGTTTCCCCTTTGTTAGGCGTTAACTCACTCTTGCTCTTGATGGATTTCAAAGTTCCTCCCAAAAATCAGGGGAGCAAAACCAAATTTTCCGTTTAAATCCTTTTCGCATCGTGTATCGTATCTTCATCACTTCCTTATCTTAGCTGTGCATTTTGTACGAGATGATGATTGTTCTGCCAAAAATGAGATGTGCTTCAAAAAGCAATAAAAAAACCACTGTAATACTATTTGTTCGAAAAAAAAAGAACGTTTATATATCCAAAAGTGCTACCTTTTTACACATGTAAGATTAAGGGTTAGAATTGAGAGCAACAACAATAACAAACAAACAAAAATCCTAGCTGAAACACATAAACAAAACACCACAAAAAAGTCGTCGGCATTTGGGTCTGCTTTTCGTCTGCCTGCAAAGTTGTGCAGAAGCTCTGCAGTGGGCGGAGCCTGCGATTGCAAAAGCTCTGCAGTGGGCGGAGCCTCCAACTTCAAAAGCTGTTCAAGAGCTTTTGTCAAGCTCTGCAAGCATGGAAAAATGACTCAAAGCGAAGAACCAACATAAAACAACAACCTTTTTACAACCATTATTATACGCGAGATGAATATCCTGTAGGGACGCGAAAGCTAGTGGAACAAAAAGTTAGAATTGATTTTCATATAAAAAAAAAAAAACAAAAGTTGGAGACCGGTCGTGTAATACCCAGGCGGAATTATTGGCGCTTTGCTAAATTAGTCTACGGTCTCTCGTTTTCGTGAGTAAAAAGAAAAAAGAAAACCCTAGCCAGAAGTTGCATTTATATGACATTGTTTCTTCCTTAATTGTGTAACTCGTAGCTTTTCCAACCTAGTATTCTTGTTTTTTTTGCTAACTTTAGAAACGAATTTGCTTCAATTTGCATAATCTTAAAACAAAAACGCATTTTACCGAAAGCCATACACAATAGAGAACAAACATAGAAACAAAAAAACAAGGTTACAATTCCTATACTCAAAGCAAACGCGTTGTATGAATCAGTATAAAATCACTATTTACAATCAGTCAAATGTGGCGACGTCGTTCGCGGACCGAGAGTTATTCCAACCCGGAGAGGACCAGTCAGTAGCAAAATCACAACCACACAAACAAATAACACAGAAATATTAGCCCCAGGCAAGAAGGTACATTAAAGTCAGTTTTGTGCTCAATTTGTTCGAAACAAAGCTAAAAAAGTTCCAGACGATTGCGTTCTTTCTTGCTACTTTCTAATATCACAGTCCATATTTCAGCTAATCTGCGTTGATAAATAATTCATTTTTTTGGGTTCCTGGAGGTCGTCGTGCGTTAAGCGATGAGAATTGCAAATTTTCTTCTCCCTTTAGGCTGGGAGTTCTCTTCAAAATCGGATATTTTCGTTTGCTTTCTGGAAACATTTACTAAGATGTCTCGTCTTTTCAGTTACACAGCTCTTAACCAACCCTCTATCGCCCATATTTTTGTATTGAAAATGGATTTTTCAGAAGGTCCAATGAACAAAAATGGTTTTTTTTTGTGTTCTTGAAACCGCCTTGAGTCAGGGTTATTCAAAAACACCAAAAATGCAAAAAAATGGTTTTGTTTTGTTTGAAGGGAATACATAACATCATATTTTACATTTGAAAAAAAAAACTCCAGAATGCTTTTTTTATTTTTTCCTTGTTTTTTTTTTGTATGAAAGTTTGGATAATCGAATCATAAGCAAAAAACATTTTTTTCGTATGTCTTTATTGTCTTACTTTTAACATAAAATTCGAGTTCTGCAATCCCATTTCAGTCAAAATTTGAATGGTTGATTGCCTATTAGATTACCAAATGCGCAATTCTCTACGATTTTTTTAGGCTTGTACAAATTGTATTGTTTTCGTCTCAACCTAGCCCCCCCCTTCAATTTCAATGTTGGCCCGAAAAATCAGGGGGAAAAAAATCAAAACACTTTAAAATTTCAATGAAAATTCAATTGCAATCAACTGAAATCAATTTAAAATACATTCCCCTGCGATTAGAATTATTTTTAGTATGTTTTGATGGATTTTTATTTTCGTAAAATCTTACATTTTTTGAAAACTAAAGATTGCAAAACAACTGAACTAGTGTAAAATGCTTTTAAAGACACTTGCAAATGTTGAAACTATGGCTTGTTATTTCAATATTTATATTTTCATACATGCAATTTTTTGATCTCATCATTTGAATATTTTGGAATCAAGATAACATTTTAAATTGGCTTAATATTGAATTTTAGGCCCTAGCAAACTTCAATTTTCCTATTTCTTTAAGCCACTGTATCTTAGTAACCGGAAGTCCTATCTTCAATGACTCTTAAAAATTTTACAGCAAATTTTCTGAACCTTAAATAAATATTTTCAGAAATGGTCACTATTTTTAAAAATCGAAAAACTGCAAATATTTCGCTGAAATAAAACTTTTGGTGGCTATATCTTGTAAACGGGGCACTTTATCAAACAATCTGTTTGGTACTTTTCGATTGCAAATTTCATTTTACATAAAAAAATTAGGTAAAACTAATTTTATGTATAACAACAGTCTGTGGTATAACATTTCGATATTTTTCTAAGCTCACGAGTTTTTCAAAAATTCAAACTAGGCAACAAAATTTTTGACCATACAACTCTATGGATTGAATCTCGAAAATAAAAAAACGATTTTGGGAAATTTAGTTTTTTGTAAAAAAAGTTAATTAAAAAATCGGTATTTTTTCCGGTTATCTATTTTTTTCTGAATAGTCCTCATCAATACCTACAACTTTGCCGAATACACCAAATTGATCAGAAAATTTCTTCAAAAGATACAGATTTTCGATTATTTACGTACCATTTTTGTATGAACAGCTGCCAAAATTGTATGGAGGCTTGTTTTGGCTGATTGGTCGAACATTTTAAATATGTATTCATTTTTTTTATTGGTCCAATCATCAAGCGCAGCTGGATTAACAATGACAAATGTTTATCATAACTAAAACATGAGTTACTTATATGTATGCAGGGTGACCACTCAAATCCCATTTTCAAATTCCCGACTTTTTCCCGACTTTCCCAGAACCTCAAAAAATAGGTATTTGTTATCTGAAGAATGATTTCATTTCAAAAACACTTTATAAAAAGTCAAAAAAAACTACTGGATTTAAAAAAAAAAATCAGACAATTTAAGTAAATAAATATAATTTCAATTTTTATTTTTAAAATAACCAAACATAAAGTTTTTTTGAAACTTCGTTTCTACTGGCAATGAAAATGATGATGACAAAAAGTTAAAGATAACAAAATTTTAAATTTTATTCTTATGTTTATATTTGCCATACTTTCATACACTTAGGAGCCCAGGGCGGCGAAGTCCTTGTAGATAAAAAAAAAGGAAGACACTAGTGGTTGGTACTAGCAATGGTGGCCGACAGCTATAAAGTCAACTTCGTTCGTTATATTTTTTTATCAAATCTTTAGATATCTTTTCACTTGATTAAAGTTATTATTTTTCAAAGAATTTAAAAAATATCAATGAATTTGTTTAAAAGATGTTTTATGAAGAATCCTTCAAAATTTTATAAATTTTGCTATTTAATTTTATGAATCAATTTCGATTCATCGAAGTGCCAGTATTAAAATGTTGTATGTTCAATAAAAACTTCAGTTTGACAACACTTCATATTAAACCACTTATTTCATACGAATGATTCTTTAAAAAAAAGTTCTCTAAACTTATTTGTAATAACTCAAACAAAATCTTATTAATTTAATCAAGCCAATGCAAATATTTTTTTTTTTCTCGCAAAAAAAAACATGATAAATCTTTTACAAGCTATTGAGAATACATTGTTATACGTTCATTAATAAATTTCTTAACAAGTGAAGGCTTTTTAAACTTCGTACAAATTTTGAATTTTCAAAGCACAAAAACGGAAAAAGATGTAAAACTTCAGAAAAACAATATTTTCGTAAATTCGTTAGCCTTATTTACAATTTCAAGGTTTTGAAATATTTTTAAAATGTAAAACAGTTTTTCCATTTTGTCATTCAGTACAAAAAACGTTTGTATTATTTTCGATATTTAAGTTTTCCGAAAACTGAAAACGAAGCTTTATCTAAAGTCTATCACACAAAAGTTTAAGGGAATCAAATATTTGGAAACAATATTTGAAATGACTGAATGAACGTTTAAACAAATTGACCGCAAATAAAAACCATGCCAAACTGAAGTTGGATTCATTTTTTAAATATTCAGCCAATTTGGCAAAATGAAAAAGAATCAGAATCATAACTATACGCTGGTCATGTTGTTATTTGAAGTTTATGTTATCATTTGTTCGTTAACTTAGTCAAAAATAAATAACAATCTTTTTGTTCATAAAAATTGGGTCAAAAACATGCCAAAATTATCATCTAAAATTAATTAGGATTTTTAACGTCTTATGTCTTAAAAGGCCTATTCATTCTCATAAAGATTGAAATAAGGAAAGGAACCCTAAATTTGAAGTTCGATGCTAAAGACGAAATTAGTGAAATTATTTTCAAATGTGTACAAAATATTTTAAAATTATTCAGGTGTTTGAAAACATTTTTCAAACGGCTATGCTTGAGATTCCCGACTTTTCCCGACTTTTCAACAAAAAATTACAAATTCCCGACTTTTTCCCGATTTTTCGTGGATTTTGGCGAATTCCCGACTTTTTCCCGACTTTCCCGATTTCCCGACTTGAGTGGCCACCCTGATTATGTATGAAACCAAAAAGGGTCAAAAATTCGCTATTTTTCACTCAGTTGCAACGTTACGGAGTAATCGATGTGGCAAATAAAAAGTTCGCTTTAAAATTAGTTTTTCATAGTCACTACATGTATAAAATTCGAAAAATAATGTTACGTTGCAACGCCGGAATGTGGCAAAAATAGTTTTGAAACATCTGCCACTTTTCGTTACTCAATTGTAACAATTTTTGGGACATGTCATTTTATGGTAAATTTAATGTACTTTCCAAATCTGCAACAACCCGGAAACGACGACAAAACAAACAAAAACGCAAAAGCAACTTTTTTTTGTAAAATTACAATAACTCGTGATGGATACAAGCAATCCCCTTATGTTTATGCATCACTTTTTTAAATTGTCTACTCTACAACTTTGTAGAAAATTGTTACATACTCAAAAAAAAAACCCTGCAAAATTACCAAACCACGAAATGTTTCAATGTTTTTTTTTTTGCGCTAAATAAAAATTATTGCAGATTTGAAAAGTACATACAATTTCCCATAAAATGACATGTCCTAAAAGTGGCAGAGGTTTTCAAACTATTTTTGTATTTTTTCCATGAAAAATAACGTTTTTTCGGAATATTTAGTTCGCTATCAAATCGGGCATTCAGTTTTACATGAGAATCCCTTTGAGTATTCAAAAATGAAAGGGGTCGTGTCGCACTTCCGTCTCGAGATATCGAAAAATATACCTCGGATGCGTAATCAGGGACCAAAATTACCCATTAGGAAAAAAATCACGCAACTCGAAGAGGGGTCGGAAAACTTTTTCCGATTCTGTGCGAATTGGGGGAGAATGACCCTCTTCAAATCGAAGAAGTGAGTGGAAAATTATGAAAAACAGCAATTAGTTTTGTTGAATCTATTTTTTTTTTAGTAGAACCTAGGTAGTTCCAATTTCACTTAGAACCCCTTAACATTTTCCGACTAAAGGATCAAATCAAAATTCGCCCACCAAATCCGCACGACACGGAAGGAAATGGACCGAAATAAAGCCCCTACTAAATAATAATAACAATAATCGCCCCGTCGGTTAGTCGCGACGCTGTTGTGGCAGCTTCGACTTGGGCGAATATCCGGTTGGTTACAATGTCACCTGTTGGCTAGCTTCGGTGACCCCGACGGAGTGCTTATCACGGTGATTTTGGCTTCCGGTGTGACTGGTGGGGTTGCCACGTGCGGAGCGCGTGAAAGGGTGAGGCTTTCGAATTAGCATTGTTCCTAGACTAGCCTGATGAAAGCATGAGTTGTGGGGATTTCCCCAGAAATAGGTAAATGGAAATGTTCGGCTTTTGATAAAGTGGTCTCCACGGCCGAATTCTTGATTGGTACGCGGGAAAAGTAAGTGACCCAATTTTTTTGATTTGTTTCTAATTTCCATAATACATTACTGGAATAAACCCGGGGGAACGAAGGGCTATCGATCGATTTATTTTCTTGAAGTGTTACTTTGGCGTTGGCGTAAATAGGGTAATATTTGTAGAACTGGAAGGATTGACATAAAACGCGGTAATTGCGAGTGTTATCATGGACAAAATAAAGTGAGATTGATTACTTTATTACGTCTGTTGAAGGCAATATATGTATGACAAAACTAGATGTTCTAACTGAGCCGGCTAATTCAAGTAAATTAAGAAAAAGCCTAAAATTGAGGGAAGTTTGTTAGAATTCGTGTTTTTTTTCTTCTGACGGTTCAATGGAGGCACGAACTCATGGTTATAATAAGATCATAGACCAATTCGAGAAGAAATGAATCTTCAAATCAAAGTTATAGTTGTGGTAAATTTCTTTTGGCTCCACAAATTTATTGTAAAATATTACTAGAGAGACTTCCAGATGGTCAAATTTATTCAAACGGGTTATTTTACTGCAGGGTTCGTTTCTGTTACATTCGATCATACATCCAATTAATTTAATTTTTCTCGCTTTTTTGAATTTTCTTGTTTCTAAGATTAAATTTCAGTTCCGTTTTGAGCGTTCGGTCCGGTATGTCCACGCATCCTTCCTCCCCTGTAGATTCTGTAGATATGTGAGCCGTTCTCAGAATTCTCACTGCAGTGAACACCGCGCAGTAGGGCTGGCCGCTTTAATTTTCGTTGTACGGTTTAGGGTGTTTTCGAATGCAATTATTAATATTGAGAAGGAAAGTGCTAATTACAAATTGAACCTATCTTTGGTGAACAAGAGTGTGTCCCTTTCCATAAAATTACAGTTTACATAAGGTGTGAGAGGGATGAAAACACTCTTGTTGACAAAAGGTATGCGCCCTAATGAAATTAAAGGGAAGAAATTACTATCCTCAATATTCTACCACCGCATCATGTCGAGGCTCAATGAACCAAATTAAGAAAACAAAAAAATGTTTTTTGTGCGCTTCAAATAATCATGTCTAGACTTTTGTAACGAGCATTCAAGTGCCTTCAAACAAATTTAGACTCATTCTATAAAAAAAACATCATTTAAAAACTATATAAAACCACCAGCTTACTGAAAAATAATTACATTTTAAATGTCAATCGATGCTATAAAAAGAGAATCGAAACAGAACAAGTAAAACCTGACATGAAATGCGCAACCTGCAGTGGAAACTACACCGCCAATTTGCGTAACATGGCCTTGCGTTCTTCCAGTTCCACTGCTCTCATACAAATTGTTTAGAACTAGGCAACATTAACTGTGGCTTCGGCTTAGCAACCATGCCTTCGAGAAACCTGTTTTGAACAGTGCGGACTCGCTATTTAAAAAAAAAATGAACTAACAAATCGAAGCAAAGCCAAGAAAGAAAGAAAAAAAGAAGTGGTTCAAGCTGGTATTTATGGAAATGGTTTTTTCGAAGTTGCCAACAATTATGGATTTGTTCAGATTGTAATTATTGGTTTCTAGGTGGACAAGTTCTTGTATTGTAGATTTCATTCATTTCAAAGAGCAACGAAATTCCGCATTTTTCCTATGAAATTATGCATCGACTATTGTTTCGGCTTCGTGTCCAAACAAGCTATAAATTATCTCTTTTATGAATATTCATAACGACCGGTCATAATAACCTCTTTTCCAGTGGTCGTCACCATTCCCACCGGCGGTTTTCTTTAAGCTTCAGGAGACACGTTTTGTTTCGTGTTTTTTGTAAAACGAAAAAGAAATCCTTTCACTGCAGGTCATTTCTACCTTTGCTGTACTGGCGGCTGTACTGTAATTAATTAGACGAAACACGCTGCTTTCACACAGAGAAAATGAGCAAAGGCAATAAACCATCAGGAACGGACTCAGATTGAGCGCTGACACGACACCTTTTGCGGAATTGTGATATTTCGTGAAAAAGTTGCGGTTTTAGTTTACTTCGAAAGCATTTAATTTATTTTTGGGGGGTTTAATGCACTAATATAGGGTTGCACCAATCCAAGTTGTATGAAGTGCTGCTAGCAGGTTTATTGAAATGATCAACGTTTTTCCTAAATTTAGCATTTTGTTTTTGCTTAACGCTCTAAACGTACGTACGTTTAAGAATAAGTTAATGGTTTTATATTTGATAACATCTTTTCTCTTTCATTAACATATGTGTACCTTTTTGCTCAAAATTGTAAGTGCTTATTCCCAGTGAATCTTGATGTGGTTGATCAGCCCATTGGTGGACGAATCGTGGGAGGTAGTTTTGTTGGGGTCGTTCAGATCGACCTCGATGGCCTTGGCCAGAGCCTTGCCCAGCTCAACGCCCCACTGGTCGAACGAGTTGACGTCCCAGATGACACCCTGGGTGAAGATCTTGTGCTCGTACATGGCAATCAGCGCACCCAGCGTGAACGGGGTCACCTTCTTGACGAGGATCGAGTTGGTCGGGCGGTTTCCGGTGAAGACCTTGTGCGGCAACAGCTGCTCCAGCTTGTCACCGGACATACCGGCCTTCTCCAGCTCGGCACGGGCCTGCGACTCGGACTTACCCATCATCAGCGCCTCCGTTTGGGCCAGGAAGTTGGCCAGCAAGATCTTGTGCATGGCGCCGTCCTCGACCGGGTTGTGGGTGATGACCGGAGCGATAAAGTCACACGGGATCAGACGGGTGCCCTGGAAATAGAAAATGAAGTGTGGTTGATGAGTATCGCTAGCGTGTATTTGTCATTTTCATAGCATTGTGGCTCGGAAGGCACGTCGACGTATGGTTGGCAAGTTGGTTCGAAATCATTTTCCCTGTGATGTTTGGACAAAATGCGATTCTTAAATGATTGCAATAACAATTCTAGTTGAGCTTTACCCGATCCAAAATTACGAATTTAGTTTTTTGAATTTCATCCATAACTTATTGAACTTTTAATCTAAAATCGTTGTTTCGAAAATTATGTTATAACTCTTTTCCTTCAGTAGATTTACTCGATTCTTTAAGCGCCTGCAAACTGCGACATAAACTTTGAAAAATATTTGCAACGGCCTTACTATTCCAGAGAAATTTCCAAATCAAATTATTCGCTCTACAGCATTGCCTTGGCGTTCTCGATTGCGAGATTCCTACTCGAAACTAGGTGTCCGAAGGCTTAATTGTTGAGGCAATTTCAAACCTCTTTTTACACCTTAGCTTCCATCCACCCCGGGATTCGAACTGACGACCTTTGGATTGTTAGTCCAACTGCCTACCAGCGACTCCACCGAGACAGGACCCAGGGAGACGACTCCTACACCTGGACTGAGCTAACGACCTAACCTTTAGGTTAGTCCGGGGCCAACATTTACTTCCCTTCCGACGGAAGGCGTGATCAGACAAATCTCGTCTCGAAAAATGCCACCGGGACCGTCTGGGATCGAACCCAGGCCGACTGGGTGAGAGGCAATCACGCTTACCCCTACACCACGGTCATGGCTAGAGAAATATCCAATAAACTCGACTAAATGTCGAAAAAAGTAGACACCCACAGGGTTGTTACGGAAAAGTAGGAAAAAAAATCCGCGCCGTCCCAAAACTCAATCCGCGCGAAATCCGCGCCATATTAGGAAAAATAATTTCGCGACATACATACATATCATATCATAATAATTCATTTTGTATGATGAAAAAGAAAGTATTTGATAACAAAAATTAAATTCGTTTTATATTTAAGAGCTCCATCGGAAGGAATGCAAAAATGCTGTACCAGCGGGAAAAGCCACAACAATAATTTTGGCAAACAAAATCAAAAATATAAATCAAAACATTAAAAAAATAAATATATAACAAATAATTTAAATTATAATTGAAAAATTTGAACTTTTTTTTAAAACATAATATTTAAAAAAATGAAATTTCATAAGTCTAGGGAATTGATAATTTAAACACGAAAAACGAAATTTGAATTATTTCCTTTTCAAAATTTCTCTAACCACACCACTGCTCCACAAATGTTCCAAAGTTCCAGCTTTTCTGAAATCTAAGATGGTGATAAAAATGGTAGCATTTAAGGATTTCCGAAGTTGGCAGTTTTCAATTTTTTAAAAGGTCCGGAATATAAGAATTCTGCAGTTCTTTTTTAATGGTCCAGAATTCAGACATTCTTGAATTTAAAAATTTGAGAATTCAACAATTTAAGCATTTTAATTTATGTTCTCTTCATTGTTTTAATTTTTCTTATTTTTAAATTACAACTCTCCAAATTATAAATTTTTTGAGTTAATTTTTAAATATTTTGATTAAAAACAAAACCTTTTGAATTTTTAAATGTTTTGAATATTTGAATTTTTAACGCTGAACACTTTTATTTTTGAATGTTTTGATCTACTAATTTAATCAAAAGAATATTTAAATTTAAAAAAAATCTTTGTACTAGCCTAGATTATTTCGACGTTTCTTTTTTTCGACATTTCGTTCTAAGAGAAGAAAAACTAACATTTTCGAAAAAAAAAAATTAATATTGTTCCAGTAACAACTTTTGAAAATTCAATTTTTGCACTAAGTGAAAACAAAAATCAAATTATCCTTATTCCTTATAACATTTTTCTTTATAACTTGAAAATAATTTTATATTTCTCAATAATTTAATTTACCAAAATTGCCATCCGCGCGAAATCCGCGCCAGAGCAAAATTAGCCAGCAAATCCGCGTCAAATTCGCGCTATCCGCGCCGTCCGTAACAACCCTGGACCCAGATAAAATAAGCCGTGATTTTAAAAATCTTAAATTTTTCGGTTGAGGCAGTTCATTTTTTTTTGTTTTAAAAATCGGATCAAAATATTAGGAAATAAACTAATTTTTCGTAATTTAAATTCTTTGCAAGACCAGCAAAAAAGAGATCAAAAATGTAAAAAAAATTTCAGAGAATTTTCTCAGCACTCGAAATATATTTTTTTCAAAAATGGACAAGGATGGACACTATTTTAAAACAAATAAAAACAGATTTTTCTGAAAATTTTAGCTTGAAAATCTTCAATTCTTAAACGGTGTATTTTGCCAAAAAATCACAATAGCACTTTTTGATTCTAAATTGAATTTTGCATCCAAAAATCATATTTGGAAGCTTTTTCCTGTAAATGTTCGCTACATTCAAAATATCATAATTTTATTTTCTCAAAAAGGCCACACAAATTCAAAAGAAGTAAAGATTGTCAAAATTGTTTTTTTTTTTGTGATAAAATGGTAATTAAAAATTTCAAATTTTTCCGTGTATCTATTTTTTTCTGAAAATAGTCCTAATCGTAACCTACAACAGTGCCGAAGACACCAAATATATCAGGATTTTTTTTTAAAGATGCAGATTTTTTAATATTTGCATAGCACTTTTCTATGGACAGCTCCCAAATTTGTATGGAGGCTTGTATGTTGAAACCAATGATGTAAAATGGCTTATTTGGACAAATTAATTGATGAACAATTCAATTCAAATAAACAAAATACAAAATATAATTTATCAAAAAATGATTTTCTACATGTTGTATGTAGAAGCATTTTGCATATCGTGATTATTTTTCTAAAATCAATTTTCTTTTTTTGAGATTTACATCCAGAGCCATCATTGACAGTTATTGATACCATATAAAACCTAAATTGTTCTAAAAACTTTATTATAAAGCAGAAAAATAATTCAAACCGAAAGTAATCAGACAATAATTTTCTTATTTGTTTTAAAATAAATTCGGACATATTTTGATTTTTTTTATTTTTCGACACAGGCATAATATTTGATTGATTCTTTTTCATGAATTCTCAGTAATATATCAAATCTTTCGATAATATGTAAATTGTTTTTGCCCATTCCCGACTGAAAAAGATACGTAAAAATGTTCAAAAAAGGTGAATATTTGTATTTTTTTACAAAAAGGCTAAATCTAGTTCTCTCTATTTTTCATGTATCCTTTATTTCCTAAACTATACCCGATTACAAAATATCGAATGCTCAAAAATGTTGGAATTTCACGATTTGATTTAGAAACAATATTTTTCTATGTATTGCTCAAGTTCAAATTATGTTCAACAGTTCAATGTAAAAAAAAGGTCAAATCTTGTTAAGGACGCAAGGTAGCCGAAAATGGCTCCCAAATTTTTTTTTTACTAAAATGATAATTTCTCGAAAACTACAACACCTATCAATCTAATTTATAGTTGGTTCTCTTGGGGGATGTCTAACGAAGATTTTCCGCCACGATTGAGGTTGATAAGTTGAATATGGTGTTCTAATATTTTACCAAAACTTAACATTTTATAAAATTTTGTGGATTTGACGAACTTCTGGTAAAACGTGGAGGCACAATGCCATACCGAGAGCCCAAATCAAGTACAAGCAAGCTTCGCAAGTCAATTCCCTCTGGAACGGCGTTTAGTTTCATTAGGTTTGAGGCTTAGTATGGTAATTAGAAGCAATTTTCTAAATAAATATTTTCAATATTTTCAAACCATTCGACATCATGCAACACGCGTGCAACACGCGCGTGGCATACATACGTTGTACGCTACAACAACAACAAAGCAAGCAAGCAGCAAGCAAGCAGCCGTGCAGACAGCAATAGGGTATTCACTGTAACCAATTTATGAATGGTAACTTTTACAAACATCTTATTCATTTTACTAAATAGTTTTGTTCGTTTTTTTTAGTTTTATGAAATTTGTGTACAATCGATTACGATTTTATATTTCATTTTTCGTTGAAATCTGCTCATTTCATCATCGATTCTTTCCCAAATTTGATTAGATTTTATTGCTGTGCGTATAAAACAAACAAGTTCAATATTGTATTTCAATAAAGCTTCAGAACTCAAATCAATATTTTGTAAAATAAGTCATCGGTTTGAGTATTACTCTATTTCCTTTATGCGGGGCGTCTACCACGTTTGTTTTTGCTGCGCATGATAGTAGTTGTGCTGGGCTAAACGGGCATGAAACGTGGTGGTAGTGAAGTGTGCTTGCTTGTTGTGTTGCAAACGGATGCGGGATGATGCATGCATTTCATAACTTTTAAGATTCTCAAAACATTAAATATGTTTAGAAAACCAGTTGAAGTCTTTAGTATACGGAAATGACCTTTACATAAACTATTTATTGAACAATTTTTTTATAAAATTTTCCAAGAAATGAGGATATATCTACAGAACAAATTGTCTGATCGATGATTTGTCTAGGGACAAAATGAAGATGCCTAAATCAAGAAATTTTATAAAAGTGTATTAGGCTGATGTAAATATTATATAGAAGTTTATGTCCCTCGACACAAGTAAAGATCGCAAAGGGGCCCAGTCACGAAATTCTAGCAGAGTTCTAGCATAGTTCTCACAGAGCTGGAAATTCTTACAGCATTCAAGCATAAATGTTCCACGATTCTAGCATGATTCTGGTAGAACCAGATTTACTAAAATATTTCGTGACTGGGGAGAGGGGAAGTAGAATATAAAGTAATATTTCAAGCCACGATTTTAAAATATAAAAGAATAAAATAATAATAATTCGCTGGCCCATAATTTTTTTAAAACATTTTTAAAGGAAAGCGTAACAAACTCTGAAAAAATTGCTTCAGATCTATTTGATTTCATATTATTATTAGCTGGATTGATGATAATTTCGAGCATCCCCCCCCCTCCCCCCCAAACATTATACCTCTGTACAAAATCGACATCCAAAATCTTTTGAGTAAAAGTTGTTTTGATGTATTTTTCAAAATAAAAAAAAAAACAATAAAATTAAGAAAAACAGAATGTTTCGAGAAACCTACTTTCAGACAAGAAGTAGATTTATTGATTGAAAAATTATATATTTTATAATGCATTCATAATTTTTCAGCGGGATTTTTTTACTAAATGTTGTTTCGCGCTATGGACGTTTTGATGAAGTTTATTCGTCCGAAATAATAATTTGGAGCCTAACGATTTCATCGAATGATAAAAAATACAGAAGACTAATTGGGAAAATTGCATCATCGATTAAATTTATCAAAAATAATTTTAAAATGTATTTCTGTCAGCGTTAGAATATTTTCAAACATAAGCAGTTAAAAACAATTTGGATTTTTTTCGCTTTTCCTTTCCATTTATTTTTAACAAAAGCAAGTCCTTATTTGTTTAAAAATTTAGTTTATGAGCGGTTCCCGACTTTTCTTTGTATTTTTTTATTTGGATGAAACCCTATGTCAAAAGAAGCAATTTTGCATCATTCGTTTTTCATGCCAATCTCCATACAATTTTGGGGGCTGGTCATACAAAAGGGTATTTAAATGTATGAAATTCTGTATCTTGAGAAGGGATTTTCTGATCGATTTGGTGTCTTCGGCAAAGTTGTAGGTTATGATTAGGACTTTTCAGAAAAATCGATTTTTTGTTTATTCAATTTTTTTTCACGAAAAGTAAAATTCCCAAAATACGTATTTTTTTTAATATTTTTTAAAAGTTTTAGGGGACTAAAAAAGACAATTTCTAAGCCATAGTGCGTGATGGTGCAAAAATCTGGTTTTGAAGATATATTTTTTTTTAAATATCGAAAACCTGGACAAAATAATTATTAAAAATCATTTTTAAAGCAAAATCAAATTGGCAATCCAAAAGTACTTTAGGGTAAAGTAGTCATCAATGAGACATTCATTGAGAATTGAAAAGTACTTTTCGGTTGCAAATTTGATAATTCAATAATTAATTAATTGTAATTATTTTTTTTCCATAACCTGTTTTTGCACCATCACGCACTATGGCTCAGAAGATCTCTTTTAAAGTCCCCGAAAACATAAAAAAATCGAAAATTAAAAAATACGTATTTTGGAAATTTTACTTTTAGTGATAATCATAACCTACAACTTTCCCGAAGACAACAAATCGATAAAAACTCCTTCTCAAGATATACATTTACATACCCATTTTGTATGACCAGCTCCCAAAACTGTATGGAGACTTGTATGGAAAATCAAATGATGCATGGATAAAGTTTCATCTAAATAAAAAAACTTAGGAATCGTAGAGAACTACTTTATACATATTTTTGCGTTCATGCATTTTTGAACGGTGAGAAACTCGTGAAATATAGCAAAAGTATATCTAAAAAAATCATGTGAGTTTTTGCAAACGAGCAGCCTTCGCATAAATGTCCCTTATTCAAAAACAGCAAGCTGAGAAAAATGCAAGGCAACTTTGTCCCACACAAAAGGCTACGTGTTAAGTTTTCGCGAAAAAACTGGATTTCTCCCGGTTTTGTAGAACACTGCATATTTTAGTTTTTTTTTTATTTTTAAACAAGCTGCATCAATAACGCAAAATTGATGAAAATGCATATGGGACAATTATGTGTTTTTTGAAATAAATTGGTTTTCAATTTGAAAAAATCCATGAAGTTTTGCATTTTTTCAAAAAACAGAGCAATAGTAGCTATTCAGCTGCGTGTTATAAGCTTGGGGTTTAAAAAAATAAACGATTAATATTTAAAAGTTTATACAATATTACCTACTTGACCAAGATGCCAAGCTCATATTGACGTTCTTCCTCCCCACTCTTCGACAGTCTGATAGCCGTGTGGGCTAAGGCGCAGTCCTCTTTTTGTGTGCTGTGTGGTTTGAATCCTGTCGGTTGCATTTTGACTCCATTTAACTATTGTTGAGTATTTGACTATCTTCCAGACATCATTTTAAATTGAGTGATTTGGAAACCTTTCAACTGAGATCAATTGATAACTTCTCGAGAGAAGGTATATATTTATAGGATTAAATTTGGCATGTTAAGCTCTCTTTGAGGGAAATGAGATTTAAAAAAACAAATTTGGTGAGTGTTTTACACTTTTCTGATTTTGAAGCGTATGGACAAAACAATACAAGTAACAACTGGAAGTTTGTTTGATTATTTTAACTAAATGATTTTAACAGTTATTAACAATATTATTCTTTGCTGCTCACGAAACCAAGAGAGTAATATATAAATATATTTATTTGGTTCAAAATTTAAAGAGTCTAAGCCAAAAATATTTGAAACATCGCTTTTAAAGTTTTCAAGTTATTCAAATTTGATAAAAAAGAGGGAAAATGATCTGAACACCTTTTTGAAAATCCCCTGTACAATTTTTTTTTTAAATGAAACCAACTACTTAACTAATAAATTAACTTTTCTGCTCGAAAAGGAACAATTATTGAGCAATTCTCTGAGATTACGGTCATTCAAAAAGCTGTCCATACAAAAATGATAGCTGAAAGTTCAAAAATCTGTATCTCTTGAGGGAATTTTTTGATCGATTTGGTGTCTTCGGAAAAGTTTTAGGTATGGATATGGACTATACTGAAAAAATATTATACACTGAGATTACGGTCAATCAAAAAGCTGTCCATACAAAAATGATAGCTGAAAGTTCAAAAATCTGTATCTCTTGAGGGAATTTTTTGATCGATTTGGTGTCTTCGGAAAAGTTTTAGGTATGGATATGGACTATACTGAAAAAATATTATACACGGTAAAAAAAATTATGGTGATTTTTAATTTCACTTTTTGTCACTCACTTGATTTGCAAAAAAACACTATTTTTTATTTTTTCATTTTCTAATACGTTTTAGGGGACATCAAATGCCAACTTTTCAGAAATTTCCAGGTTGTGCAAAAAATCTTTGACCGAGTTATGGATTTTTGAATCAATACTGATTTAAAAAAAAAATCGAAATATTGGTCGCAAAAATTTTTAACTCCCTTTTTTGATGTAAAATCAAATTTGCAATCAAAAAGTACTCCAGTGAAATTTTGATAAAGTGCACCGTTTTCAAGTTATAGTAATTTTTATGTAACTTTTTTGAAGATCATTTTTTTTAAAATTAGTGCACATGTTTGCCCACTTTTGAAAAAAAATCGAAAAGCTGAGAAAATTCTCAGTATTTTGCTTTTTTGAACTTTGTTGAAACGATCTCTAGTTGCTGAGATATTGCCATACAAACATTTAAAAACAAGAAAATTGATGTTTTCTAAGTCTCACCCAAACAACCCACAATTTTCTAATGTCTATAACTCAGCAACTAATGCTCCAATTTTCAATGTTAAAATGTGAAACATTCGTGAAATTTTCCGATCTTTTCGAAAATATTGTTTTAATTTTTTTTTCAAATCAAGACTATTATTTTAAAAGGGCCAAACATACAATATTACGCCCTTTTGAAATGTTAGTCTTGATTTGAAAAAAAAAATGAAAATTTAGTTTTCGAAAAGGTCGGAAAATTTCACGAATGTTTCACATTTTAACATTGAAAATCGGAGTATTAGTTGCTGAGATGTCGACATTAGAAAATGGTGGGTCACTCAAACAGAGTGAGACTTAGAAAACATCAATTTTCCTGTTTTTAAATTTTGTATGGCAACATCTCAACAACTAAGGGTCGTATCAAAAAAGTTCAAATAATCAAAAATTCGTAACTCGGTCTAAGATTTTTTGCCCATTCTGGAAATTTTCTGAAAAGTTGGCATTTGATGTACTCTAAAACATATCAGAAAATAAAAAAAATTAAAATAGTGTTTTTTGCAACCCAAATTTTAGTGACAAAAAGTGAAACTAAAAATCAGCAAAAAAAATTACCGTGCATAATTTTTTTTCAGTGTAGTCCTTATCCATACCTAAAACTTTGCGAAGACACCAAATCGATTAAAACAATTCCGTCAAAAGATACAGATTTTTGAACTTTCAGCTATCATTTTTGTATGAACAGCTGCCAAATTTGTATGGAAAATAATATGGGCAAACTAATGATGCAAAATGGCTTCTTTGGGCATACCGAATCCACCAAAAAAGTTTCAGCCAACAATACATTTGTTATAGCTGAAATCTGTGAATATAAAAAAAATAACAAAAACAAAATGGAAATAATCAAAATTCATTTTTCTGTGTTGATTTTTTGGTTTTAGCTTATTTCAACATATTTTGAATATAAGTGAAATTACAAAGTGCAAAATGCATGTTGCATGTTTCTTAGATTTTTTAAAGTAAAGTTTTAATCCCTAGATATTACAGAGTTACAGAGCATTTTACAAATCTCATTGATTTACATTTTTTAAATCGCGGCTTGAAATCCAAATTCGTATTATTATTTTGCCATCCCTAATTTGGATCTTTGCCAAACAGGAAAATATATTTTACCTCCACATGAACAAAACAATATTATTTTCTTTCAATTTTATCGAGGAGCATAAACTTTTGGTATAATAGGGGACCTCATACAACACTGTGAGCCTCAAGAAACAAGCATTTTCGATCATTACCCTCTGAACGGCGATTTTTTTACATGATTGGAAACCAAGCATAACGATTAGATGTATTAAAACAATAATATTAGTCAATGTTTTCAAATCACCCAGCATTTTGTAGCATGCGCGTATGTTCAAAGTTCGTGTTGGTTTGTGCAACAAAACACATTGTTGTGTGTGTTTTGATGCACGCAGCAGCACAAACAATATAGCAAGGATCCACGCCGAGAGCGATAGGGTAATGTTACTTATGTTTCTCATATAACAAACATTCATTTTCTAAGAGTTTGTTTTTCATTTAATGGGCTTCAAAATTTGCTGGAATAAACAAAAATAATTTTACATTATGCTTGATGTGAAATCATATAATACAAGATATTGAACAATATATTTCGAGATTTTTTGCTATACAAATTTTAGCCTAATATTTTACAATTACTTTCCCAACAATAACAAATATTTTGTAAATATATCTTCTTGTTGAAATAAAATAAATCAACTCTACATAGTTCACTTATATAACAATTACCCTATGAATCTCTTTGTGGCATCAACAAGCGTGCTGTCGCTGCTGTGCTGCGCAGCGTATGATAGTATTTGTGTTGTATCAAGCGAGCATAATAGTATACCTCCGGTGGTTGGTCACTATTTTGTTTGACACTTTTTAGTTTGTACCCCGTTGGTTGGACTAAGTCAAACAAAACTAAAAAGTAACGAACTGTCACTTTTTACACGGAACTCACCATTATTATCAAACCATACTTTTTTCAGTTAAAAAGAGTGTCAAACTAAAAAGTGTCAATTTAAGTGACAAAAAATGTTGTCAAACCGTCGTAATTTGAGTGTAGTTATTTGTATTTGCTTGTTTTATTGCAACCGTTTACCGAATTGCGATCTTGCATAATAATCAACGTTAGTTTTTATTTTATTTCAAATATTTATCGATATGCGAACATTTACTACTGATCCACGGAGTAAAAAGAGTTCCCAAAATCGTGAAAAAGCGTTCATGAAAATGGGAACCTCGAACAAAGTGTTCAAATCCCATGGTACGATTTTGAAAAACGTACCGTGAAATTTGAACACTTTGTTCGTGGTTCCCATTTTCATGAACGCTTGTTCACGATTTTGGGAACTCTTTTTTCTCCGTATGGAGATTAGAAGATATCCTAGACTAGAAATTAAAAAATCAACTAAAAAGAAACTGAATTAGTTCATTAGTTTATCAGTTCATTAAGGAGCGTTATTTTATTACGTAACGCATTTATTTTACCCTCTTTATGTGAAACATTCTCATCACACTTATTTTCATTAGATTTTTTCCATGTTTAAATCATCAAGAAATTACTTTATCCAAAATTTCCTTATGGATAATTCTCCGCCAACTCACAAACTTTGTCCTCTAAGGGGTCCCTCCGCCACGAGATATCGAAAAATGTAGCTCTTATTCGTGATCAGGAACAAAAATTATCCCTTAGATCAAAGTTTCACGCAAATCGAAGAGGGGTCGATTCAACTTTTCCGATTTCGTGTGAGTTGACGAAAAATTACCCCTATACAAGTGCCTTTTCTGGCTGGCCATGATGCAGACTTCCAAAATTATTTCAAAAATATCAAATAAATAAATAAATTGTTCGCTCTACAGCATGGTCTTAGAATTCTTTTTTTTTGCAAGATTCCTAGGCCGCGACCTACATTTACTCCCCATCCGACGGAAGGCGTGATCAGACAAATCTCGTCTCGAAAAATGCAACTGAGGCGACTAGGATCAAACCCAGGCTATCTGGGTGAGAAGCAACCACGCTTACCACTACACCACCGAACTCGAAATCATTGTCAGAATTTCACTTCGTAGAATCGATTCAATTTGGTTTATCTGATTATTGGTAATCTGAAATGATGGCCAATATGGCATTGGTAGAATATTGAGAATTTATAATTAGTTACCAATAAGCTGAACTCAAACCAAATAACCTAAATGTCGAGTAATAAAGTACGGGCTGTTTTTGAAAATGTCTGGTGAAATTATTTGAAAAAAAAAGTATTCAAATTTTGATCTCATTATCTTACTGATTGTATTGATAATTAGTAACAAATGTAATAAGCATTTTTGTATAATGAAAATTGTTTTCAATCATTGTAGGAAACAATTTTAGCTAAAAGCATGGGAAATGTGAATGTGCTGTTTATGTATTCGTAACATCATTACGTCAATCAAAATGTTGCGCAACATGTTCAAAAATGTAGCACGGAAGAAGAACAACACAACTTCCCGGCCTACCTTGGGTCCTTAAAGCCATAAATCGCACCCACAAAAGGATTTCAAGAAAAGTTCGTTGTAAATTGCCATAATCAGCTCGAACACGCGAAATAGTCACTAAAATTGAGCACTCATTAATTAAGAACTTAATTTGAGTTCGAGTCAACCCACTCGGACCTCTAGTCCGAATTCGCCATCATGAATAATCAAACACTCGAAATTATGAGGCGTACCATAAATTTATTAGGAATGTAAATCACTCCACGTTTCGGCTCGCGGTTTCAAGAATTGTGTTGACCTTTTCACCTTTTTCTTCCCCCACAACATCACTCGCAGTATGTCGGATTTGGATCAACACCAGAGCCAAGATTGACTTTTGATTGCCTTTATGGTTCTGTTTCGTGCCAAAATACTAGCTTTCATTTGCGTTCGTACAAAAAAAAAAAAAAAAAAAAACAATACAGCTTGGGGAAAGGTTTTAAATTTGTTGGAATCGTGGTTAAGGGAGCTGGTCTTTAATCACCTGCCGGACCTCCACGTGGCCACCAGACCTGCCCAGTTGGGGGTGGAAGTGTGCGAAAGTGTGATACATTATCGGAATCACACCTCACACCACCCAACGAAACCCTGGTGGTGTCGGATCAGGTGATTAACCGCGTACGGACTTTAAGCCAGAGTGAGAAAGGTGGAGTGGGGATTTTTAAGGACCTAGGTACTTGTCCTGAATTTGTGACCACCTTGGCAGGTGAAGAAATTTGGAATGGTTTTATGCAAATTTTTCCACCGGAGCACGATGGTTATCGCGTGACCCTTTGAGTGGGTGGTCATATATTTACAATCTTAAGGACCTACACTTGTAGGGGATTTTTGGTTTGTTAGTTAGATTTAACATTAAATTTCAAAATTCTTACCTTTACAAAACAGTTTTTGAGGAAAAAAAAACCCTCGATTATTGAAATTCTCAAGAAATTTGGGATATTTCACCCAACAATTCAAAGTGAAATATTTACTCATGTAGGACATTTGTAATGGGTGGAAATCTCGGCACCTTGCACCGAACACCAGGCTAAAGTGAACATAAAAAATTAAACTAAGAAAATAGCATGTTACTTCGCACGTTAGGTGCTGATGGCGAACAACGGTCAACAACAAACTATCGCGCGGGAATTTATATCCCTACAAAGATAGTGCTAAATACGTGTAATGGCGTGTTGTCGTGTTTCCACAGATACAGGAGTTGTTGCCAGACCAAATTGAGACATTTGGGGCTACTTTATGATGGTGTAAAAGCAGCTTTAGGTGCTAGCTGGTGAGATTGCCGTGAACTTGTTTCAACGTTCTAAAGGTTCTAAATTTTCCTAAATAGCTTACGACGGTTTTTAGTCGTTATTTTCTGATTCCTGAGAAAAAAAATACAGCAACATTATAGACTGTCCGGACAAGATTATTCGAAGTCCTCGCAATTATTTCACTGTCGATAGATAAATGAATGACGAAAAAATACTTTGTTTTTTTGGATTGTTGAGCATAAATACAACCCCCAAAAATTCTCCAAAGTAATCTGGCAATATGTCCTAGATAGGGGCCAACATGGTGGTGTGAAATAATGTTAATAATCATTTGGAAATGTAATGCACGGTGTGTTTGATAGAAAAATTTAAGATAAAAAATGGGCAGGTCTGATATTTGGCACCAAAAAGCAGGGATCTTTATTTTTTTTTTTAGATGATTTTTCTACAGTAAGTTTGCTGAAATCGATGGATTCATAAAATATCCATCGAATTTCTCGGAATATGCATTGAGACATTTGACCTGTAATTCCGTTCAAAGAGTGTTTTTCGGAATTTAAAAAAAAATGGTATGGAACTCGTTGCAAAACTTGATTTTTAGAACCTCGGTGAACCTCGTTGGATAAATGTACGACTCGTGCTTTTAAAAAATCCTCTTGTTGCATAAACTACTATTTCAACCATCTTTTATATTATTCCTTAACATTTTAAACCTTTTTTAAAATTAATTACATTGTTGAGAACAGTTTGTAGAGCAAGTTCTAAAAAAAACTTGGTTCAATATAAGCAGATATATGCCCAATTTCGTAAATTAAAAAAGCGAATTTCTCCAAAATTTCTGGATTTAATTCCCTTTTACAAGAGAGCTATTCTCTCTCGACGAAATTGGCCTATTTTTTGTTTTTTTTTATTGTTCGATTTAGTTTTTGTTCGGGAAATTCCCTATGGCCAAAGGAGCCATTTTGTGTCAATGGGTTTCAATTGGGTTCGACCATACAAGTCTCCATACAATTTTGACAGCTGTCGATACAAAAATGATACGTAAATATTTGAAAATCTGTATCTCTTAAAGGAATTTTGTGATCGATTTGGTGTCTTGGGCAATGTGTATTAATGAAGAATATTTAGAAAAAAGGTACACGAAAATAATTTATTTTATGTGAAAAAATAATCCCAAAATACGTATTTAAATTTTTTTAGTTTTATTTTGTCAACAATTTTAACTGTAAATCGAATTTGCAAATAAAAAGTTTGTACTCTATACAAATTTAGATAAACTGCACCGTTTCCGTTAGCCACTTAAAATGTAATTTTAACAACACATTTGCAGTACTTCTGTTTTTTTTTCGAGAAGTTCAGAACTCTGCTAGATCGTCGTGACTGGGGAAGATTGGACCTCTGTTTTTTTTTCAATGTTAAAAAATTAAACATTTGAGAAATTTCCTGATCTCTCCGAATCATTATTTTGAAAGTTTGCAATAATGCTTGAAATTTCAAAAGAGCGTAGTATTGAATATTTGCCCTTTTTGTAATGTTAATCTTTATTTAACATTTTCATTAAAAAAATAACATTTTGACAGCTGCAACTATTTTGCAAGTTTCGAGACAACCAGTAACTATTTAACAAATCCAGAAGTGTTGTTCCCTGCTAGGGAGGCCAGCTGTTGTTTTTTACACTTCGAGTTTTGTGAAAAAGTTTCCTAAAGCTTAAGATTTAGCAAAATAGTTCAAATTGTCAAAATGCTTATCCGCCCTTTTCTCGTGTTGCTCCAGAAATGTTTCAGTTTTTAACATTGAAAATTTGATCATTGGTTACCGAGATATTAGAAAATAAGGGGCTTTTGGGTGAAACTTTGAAAACTTCAATTTTCCTGTTTGTTTTTCTTTTCTCAGCTGTATCTCAGCAACCAAAGGTCTAATTTTCAATGTTTCTTTTAATCGAAATTTTAGGAAATTTTCTTAACTATTCGAAATAGTAGTTTATGCAATAAGTTGTAAAAAGAAGTTTTTTTCAGCACGAGTTGTACATTTATCCAACTAGGTTTGTCAACATGTCAACACCCATGTGTTAAGTAAATTTACCGTTTAAAACGAAACAATATTGAAAAATTTTACTATTTCAGTGCTGAAAAGTCGAACTTTTCAGCGTTGGTAATTAAAGGTTTCGTCTCTCAAGAATTACAGGAAAAGTAAGTAGTTTCAATATATTTTCAGAAATTGTCATTTATGGGAAATATTTCAACACATCGAAAATTGCATTTGTTTTTGTCAAAATCAAACAATGTGGCCATATCTCTCAGAAGTACATGGTGTACTTTTCAACAAAAAGGGATGAATCCAGCATAGTTCGGTTTTTATATGTGAGAAACTTATTTTGGATTTGAATTCATAGGACAGAGTGCAATTTTCTATAAAATGCAACCTGTAGAAAGTCTTTTGCTCATATAGTTGCAAAGTTATGATTAAAAGAAAAAAAAAAGAAAATCGTCAAAAAAAGAGAGCGGTGCCAAAAATAGAGGGATGGTCGAATCAGCACCAAACTTGGGATTTCTGTTAACTATCGATAGATGAAAGTTCCCTCCAAGTTTGGTCCAAATCGGTGAAGGTCGAGTCCAAAAGTGTACTCAGTTGACCTGGAATGACCCATACGCATTTTGAAAACTTGCATTTTTATGAAAAAAAAATTAAAGATCGGCAAAAAAAAAATCCGAGGTTTCCTTTTTCATTGGATTGTTGAACACATGGCTTGATACGTTATCTGTATTGGGTCATCATTTTTGTTTCATGCTACGTACCGGATTCGTGTGGTTAAAAATTACAGTTCAAGAGTTTTTTTTTAAAACATAACTTTCATTTTTTGCTTTTTGGGTGTTTTTAAACCGCCTTGAGTCAGGAGTATTCAAAAATTAACAAAAAGCAAAAAAAAATAAAATTTTGTTTAGAGGACCTTTGAAAAAACTCCAGATGTTCTCCCATAGGTAATACATTTTAGAAAAAAGAAAAACTGCTGAAGTGGAAGTGAGTTTAATAATACTGAGCATTATTTTCGAAAAGTGTGGGCAAAATATTTATCTAAGATTATTTTCTCGTGAAATGTCGTTGAAAAGTTGAAAAAGATTTTTGCACGAGAAGTACATCACTTTTGGCCCATAGTCACCCCCACTGACGGTACGTTGAACGTGAAACCAGTAAGTACCAAATTTATAAATCGTTAAGAAAAATCGATTTCAATTTGCTAAATTTACACTCACTGAACATCGTCGCCGCCAACCAATAAAATCTCTATCCATATCACATCACGATTATGAAATCGGTCGTTTGCTCCAACCGCGTGCCGTGCCGTCACTCTCGACTAGCAAATCTTTTTTTTTTTCACCACATTGCATCACACACACCACCCCCCAAACTGGCTTACCTGATGAATCAGCTGGTAAAATGCATGCTGGCCGTTCGTTCCGGGCTCGCCCCACACGATCGGTCCGGTGTTGTAGTTGACCTTCCGCCCCGACTTGGTCACGCCCTTGCCGTTGCTCTCCATGTCACCCTGCTGGAAGTAGGCCGCGAACCGGTGCAGATACTGATCGTACGGCAGCAGGGCCTGAGTTTCCGCTCCGTAAAAGTTCGAGTACCAGATGCCCATCAGGGCCAGGATGACGGGGGCCTTTTGAAGGGAAGTTGGACTTTAGGCAGTTTAAAGGTGGGATTGGGACTAATTATCTTACATTTTCGTTCAGGGGCGCCGTCAGGAAGTGGTTGTCCATGTAGTGGGCACCCTCGAGCAGCTTCTCAAAGTTGTCGAAGCCGATGGACAGGCAGATGGACAGACCGATGGCGGACCACAACGAGTAGCGTCCACCGACCCAGTCCCAGAACGCGAACATGTTCTTGGTGTCGATGCCGAAGGCGGACACCTTTTCCTTGTTGGTCGACAGCGCTACAAAGTGCTTGGCGACATGTTCCTTCTCGCCGCAGCGCTCCAGGAACCAGTTCTTGGCGGCAGTGGCGTTGGTGATAGTCTCCTGCGTGGTGAACGTCTTGGAGGCAATGATGAAGAGAGTCGTCTCCGGGTCGAGCTTCTTCAGCGTTTCGGCAATGTGCGTACCGTCAACGTTGGACACAAAGTGTGACCGGATGCCGGTGTTGTAATGTTTCAGCGCTTCGCTGACCATCAGCGGACCCAGATCGGAACCACCGATGCCGATGTTGACGACATCGCTGATCTTCTTGTTGGTGTAGCCACGCCAGACGCCATTCAGCACCTGCTCGGTGAACTCCTTCATGTGCTCGAGCACGGCGTTCACCTCCGGCATGACGTCCTTGCCGTCGACCAGGATCGGCTTGTTCGAGCGGTTACGCAGGGCAATGTGCAGCACGGCCCGATCCTCGGTGATGTTGATACGTTCACCGCCAAACATGTCGTTCCGGGTCTTGACCACGTCCCGTGATTCGGCCAACTCCAGCAGCATGTTCCACGCATCGTCCGTAATGCGGTTCTTCGAGTAGTCCAGCAGAATATCGCCGTCCTCCGGAGTCGACAGCTTCAAGCTGAAATCAATCGTCAATGGGAGCTATTTTTAGCCAGCAGTTCATTCACTTTCACTTTGAAACCGCTCGCGAGGGTCAAATGTTACTCGCCAACACAGCAAGCGTTGAATTTGGAGCAACATTGCATTACTGCTCACAACTCACCTGAACTTGTCGAAGCGAATGTCATCCTCCTCGAAGATCTTCTTGATGTTAATGGAAGATCCATGCTCCTTGTAGTACGACTGAATCTGCTGGTAGACCGAATCTTCGGACAGTAGCACCTTACCGGACATCTTGCAGCTTAGTTCTTCGCACTAGTAACACCACACAACAGACTACAAGAACAGTGACCACCACACAAGTGCGAACACACGGCTATCAAAATTTCAACACCGCGCAAGAGTCCTTGTTGTTGGAACTCTCGGAAACCGTACCGAATCTTCGAAGCGTAGCTCAACGACTGACGCCCTGAACCAACCAGTACGATCCTTGAAGTATCCTCGTAGCACCACACGCGGGAATGATTCTCGAGCAGCCTTTCAGGAGAACCTAGAACGCGCCTCCTGCGGAACGCGACGCGACGACTTTGGGGCTGTGGTTAATACGGTGCTGCTGGCGAAGTTCGGTTCGGTTGGTTCAATGTCAAATGAATAACACTCGACTCCGGTGGAAAATAGCAGCGAGAGAGAGCGCGCGGCTCTAAACACGCCAACACGGAACGGCTCTCGACGGAGAGCGAATGGTTTTCGGTGTGTGGGGAGGACGCGCGCGCTGTAACAGCGGGAGAGAGAATCGTCATGTGATAAGAAAGAGCCTGGTGTATGTTGGGTGCGTAGATAGTTTTCATGGGTTTAGTCAAAATAGAATGGGTGGAATAGGTTTATGGTTGCAACCATAAACCTATACCACCCATTCTATGTTGGATACATACGAAAAGTGCTAGAAAAATCGAACTCATTGCATTACCAATAACCTATTTTGTCATTTTAAAAGTATTAAGATGAGTTTAACACCTTTCAGATAATCGAAACTTCAGATAATAGAAACACGTAAATTTTTTTTTTTTCGTTGTCTAATTTTTTACAGTCGAGCTTTAGGTAAGACCCCAAAACTACGCTAAAATGATTTACACTGAAAATATGCCACACTTTTTATTCAAGTGCCCAAACACTTGAATGATTGAATAAAGTCACATCGTAGATCTAATTGGTTTGTGTTTCAACATCAATCCAAACCACTATCAAATGCAAGTGTTTGGGCGGTTGACTTTTTGGTATTTTTTAACATGTTATTTTCATTCGGGTGGCTCAAGCTTTCCAATTGTTTTGCTCATGAATTTGTCCCACCTTCTTGAACTATTCAAAGTGATGAGCAAAACACTTGAAAATGATCTTAAGATCTACCCAAAACAGGCACTATTCAAAGTCAACGTGATTATCCAAATGAATTTAATGTGTTTCACTGTTTGATTTTTGCGCGACTTTCATCGAAGGCTAGAAGCGAGACAAGAACCAATAGCACAAAAAACACTCCCGTCTTCAACTGGCCGGCCGGCGCAGTGGTAGCGTGCACGACTAGCAAGCGAGAACCTGTAAATCGCTTGTACGTACTTTTTTTTCAACGCCATTTAAAATTCAAGTGTTTGGCTATTGACATTATTTCATGACCAATCACCGAAATTTCAAGTGTTTTGCGATTGATATTTGAGTGCTCTGTACAGCAGGGCCAGATCATGTGTAGAACACTTCGTTGAGCTGTGTAAGTTTTGCTCAGTGTAGAATTTTTAAATCTAAGATGGCGACCAAAATGGCGGTGATGCAATACTAATGCATTTTATTTTGTAATAGGCAATCAACAACTGAAATTAGCATTAGCATTAGCATTAGCATTAGCATTTCAGGACGCCCTATCCACGGATGGCTCCACAACGCTTATCCCACTGTTTGGTGTGGTTGTGCTAGACCCTCATCCGGAACAATAATCCAACACGGGAGATACCATGTCTTCATCTTTTGATGAGTGTGTAATACAGCCCAGGGCATAAGGGGGTCCTTGCCGGGTCTAAGCTATCCTTTGGGGAACGGAAGGAATGTTAGTAAACACCTATCTAAAGTGCGCAAGGATCCCTGCGTCACCTTAGTGGTATAGATGTTTGTAGGGAGGTTTTGGACTCAATGTTAGTAGAAAGGTAGGACCCTAGGATATACCTCGAAAGGTATTGCGGGTTGATAAAAAGTGGTTTAAATTTTGTTTTTGATTAAACTCGCACAGCCGGCTGTACCGAGGAAAAGAATAGAATTTATATTGATATATATTTTATTTCTATAATAAAAACAAACGATCGGGTGATTGGGAATGCAACTCGCCTAATTATTTTTGTATTTTTTGTGGAATGCGAATTAAACGTGATTTAATTTGATGACAGGATTTTAAACTCAAACAGCCGATCGAAGAAATATTCTACCTGTTATCTATCAAAATATTTTAAAAATACGGCTACACATTATGAAACTCAAAAAACACAAAAAATAGAAACCGCCAAAACATGTAACATTTTAAACTCGAATTAAGTGTTATAATTAAATGAAGACGCGAAAAAATGCAACTAAAGGAAGTTACCAATATAGAACGAGAAAACATGACCCGCGAAAAAATCCTGAAAGAAAAGCATGTAATTAGAATAGGCAATCAACAACTGAAATTAGACTAAAATGGGGTCGTAGAACTAAAATTTTATGTTAAAGAGAAAATGAAAAAAACACGAAAAAGAAATTTTTGTCTTCGTGATTCGATTATCCGAAGTCCCATACAAAACTTCTGATAATCGAACTTCGGACAATCGAAACTTCGGACAATCGAAACTTCGGATAATCGAGTCTGGACTGTATATATTTTATAAATTTTTAATTTTACATTACGATGAAAATGTCAAATATTGTGCATTCCCCTTGTCCCGCTTTGCATAAACTACCACCTACTATTTATTTAAGGAAAGAAATGGATAATCGATTGGAAACTTTTCAGAATACATAAAAAATTAACAACTTCTAGTTACAAGCCAATTACAAGCCATGGTTTCAATGAAAAAGTGTTGTAAAATGCATTATACACCAGTACAGTTGTTTTGCAATTATAAGTTTTCAAAAAACTAAGCTATGATAAAAAAATTGCAAATTTAAACTCTCAAGAAATCGCTCCCTCTCTTTTGTTCTGCTGATCGTAAAGCTGTTTTTTTACCCTTTATACAGGCTGTAAACCTAAATATATGTTTTCCATAACTTCGCTTTGGCTGCAGACTACCAAATTGTAGACTGGATTTCGTCATGTTGAAGTGTTGATTTTCCAATTTCAGGTTGCTTGTCGGTGTATCTTATTTTCCAGAAATAATATTTTGTGTCCGTTCGGTTTTAAGGGTGCACAGCAACGAAGGAAGTTGTTGTCTTATTATTCCAAAATTGTCTAACTTACGAACCCAATCCTGCAACAACGGGTTCGTTAAATTAGTCAAACTTTGTTGTAAATTACTTTGTGGACAGTACTTTAGGGAATGAATGAAAAATCATATCGATAGTTCCCGTAGTTTTGAAGATACTAAAATGTCTGTAACAAAAATATGGGTGCAAAAGCTCTGGTTGATGTGCACCGTTAATCGAGGTTTTAATACAACGATCAATTAAAACTATTTTTTTAAATGGACTTTTAAATATCGTACAGTTTATAAAGAACGATATTAATTAAAAATAAGATTTCTACGTCAACATGTTAAACTACGCTTTATACATTACCAAAATTGACTTTTTTAGATATGGTGGGCCTAATATGATTCTTCGATTCTGGGTTCGATTCCCATCTGCT
Organism: Culex pipiens pallens; assembly: GCF_016801865.2. NCBI lineage: Eukaryota > Metazoa > Arthropoda > Insecta > Diptera > Culicidae > Culex > Culex pipiens. The sequence continues at coordinate 162,114,154 of NC_068938.1, forward strand.
CCAACTTTCCATCGGATGAGGAAGTAAAATGTCGGTCCCGGCCTTGGTTGTTAGGCCGTTAAGTCATTCCAGGTGCAGGAGTCGTCTCCATGCTATAAGTACAAACAACACACCAAACCAAGCCTACTCCGGTGGAATCGCTGGCGGCGGTTGGACTCGCAATCCGAAGGTCGTCAGTTCAAACACTGGGGTGGAAGGTTCCTTGGAGTAGAAAGAGGTTTGGGTGCTCTCCTCATTCAAGCCTTCGGACTCCTAGGTTCGAGCAGAAACTTGCAATAGAGACCACAAAAGACCCAGGGGTCGTTAATGTGGATGGTTTGATTTTTTTGGGCATAATATGAACAAAAAAAAAGTTACTTCTTAGGCCTTTTAGGCCTAAATTTTGAAACAAGCTCCAAACTTTTAAACTTTAAATTTTAAGATGCCCTTTAATAGTGCATTTTTTTATGAACATTTTTAGTTGATTTTGGAAAAAATATTAAACGAACAGGTAGAAGTGACTATTACTATTCCAAAAAAAAGTTAAAAGTATTTCTTACAAAGAATGTTTGGTAAATCTTAATTTATTTTATTATTTCCTTAAGTGAATAGAGTTTTACCTATATAATTAATAGGAATAAATATGCGCTCTCAAATTCTTTGTGTAAATATGGGTATTCGGCGCCGTCGCTCCGTGCCATACTTTCATACACTTAGGAGCCCAGGGCGGCGAAGTCCTTGTAGATAAAAAGGAAGACACTAGTGGTTGGTACTATCAATGGTGGCCGACAGCTATAAAGTCAACTTCGTTCGTTTAAATATGACAGTTTTAGTTTATGTTGCTTCAGATTTTTTTTTAATTTTAAATACTATTTCGAAGCTTTTCTTTATTTATTCTACTTTAGAAAGTATATTGTTTAGTATATGGAACTAAAGATTTAAGAAGTAAGGCATTTCAAATAAAATAAAAGGTATGTTGTCACAAAACTATCATAATATGCTAAATAATTACTTTTTATGAAAATTATAATATATGACTACCAAAAATGTCTAAGAGTCATAAGCGTTTAAGTTTGCCAAACATGTTCGCTGATGGTTTGTGTCTTGTCTAGTTTGTTTGTTTGTCATAGTCTAATACCTCCTTTAGTATTTGTCTTCAAATCTTCGTCAAGGCAATTTAGCATAAGAATGGGATGGGCAGCATAAAACAAGATAAGTCATATTTCTTGTAGTAAAAAGTCTATCAATTCGACCTCCAAATTGTTTTTTTTTTTAAGTGACGGTTATCATTGATTAAAGTTTATAAATATATAAATTTCAAATTTATCAAACCTTCGTGAGACTCTTTTCATTTCTGCCTTACTTCCTTGACGACGACCGTCGCGAGCGTTTTTTTTATTCTCGCGGTCTCCCCTCATTTGAGTCAGCGTCAATCTTTCTCTCTATCATTTCTGAATGTACGTCAGAGTACACATTGAGCTCTCTCTCTCTCTCGCAAGAACAATATTTGAACGAGCATTTGCCCCTCTCAGCCGTTTTGTATTCGTTTCGATAAGGCTCCTCGTACTTATGACTCCAAATGTGTTGGTCAACAGCCCAAGTTCTTGCCAACAGTCAGCAAAACCTGCAAATCAACATCGCCGACACTTCGGGGATCTGGGTGACCTTTCGGGGTCTCCACTGCGCGCCACTTTGTCATAATTTCAACTCTACCTTATTGCGCGTAACGCATAGCAGATTTTTCTTTGTCAGAAGTTTTATTGAATCCGATTGGGGTTGCAGAAGCAAAAACAGACGCAAAGAATTTCGCAGGTGGTAACCGACGAGACCCTTAAGAAAGTGGTTCCCAAACACAAACGCAAGAAATTCCGTTGGTCATGCGGCAATTTGGTCGCGCCACAATGCAATTTATTACCCACCCCAAATTAATGAATTATACGACCTGACGAGTCGGACTTTTTGTTTCTAATCTTGATTTACCTCGCGTCTGCAAAAGGGTGCTTTATTAAAATTTGCTTCGATAAGTGGCCGAAATCTCAGATTGGTTCGCTGTGCCAAGAATAAAACGTACATAAAAACGATTTTACTTTCGAAAGCAATCTTTGAATAAATTTTCGACTTTCGGCGGCACGCAAAGTACCGATAAAGATGGTGATTGGCTGCTGGTCAGTCAGAACATATTGTGCTTGAACGCGAATAATTTGAACGAAATTCTAATCAAGCGCGATATTTCAATTTGATTGGCACGGAACGTGGGCGGGGTCAATTGGACACGGTTGACCTCGCCGGGTTGGGTGAAATTTCATTATGTTCTTATAACGAAAGTTTGAGAAACAAAGGCTCTCCAAATTTGATTACAACTCGCACTTTTTTTCTTTCTACAATTTTATGGCGAACATTGGATTTTCCTATTTCAAGGTTCATGTTACGCAATTTCGACTGCTTATAAACCCAAAAACAAAACAAAAACTACGTTATGACTTTATTACAACCACCTTAATTGTTTGTCATAACATTTTCTCGCAAGAAGCCCAATAAAACAAACACCTTTGAATTAGCATAGGCAAGCAGCTTTTTAAAAGTGTCTGGCCACGTGGTTGAGAAGGTACTGAAACGAAAGGAAAGGAGGTCAGTCAATCGAATGAAGGGCAAGAAATCTCCAAACTGGGGATCAAGCTTCAGTGTGACTCATTGCTTTGAGATTTGAAAAGTGTTATAAAATTAATTCCTAATAGTAAAAATCGATTTTACAAGTTTTTGCAATGAAAACATATTTTTTTTTACAATCTTTCATAGTCCCCTAACTATTGTCGGAATTTCAAAGGGGATGGGGATCAAAAACTTGAAATAAAATTTGCATTGGCCTAAGTTAAGTCAGATTTCAACTTAACATATTCAACAAACTTCTCTTAAATAAATTAAATATGTTTTTTTTCCTCATATTTAATACTATGTTTGATGTTTTAATTCGTAATATACAATGTCATTATGGATTGAATTTCAGTAAATAAGTTTGATTGGAGGTTTTTTTTTACTTTTAATATGTCAGAAATTTTGGTTTGGTAGATATCTAAAATATTTTGGATTGAAATTTAAATATTTTGAAATAGTTGTTTAGTAAATATTTTTTTAACAGCATAATATCTGTCAAAACGTGTTAAGCATGTTGATATAAATGTAAAAAAATAACATTATCTTATCTTTTGATTTATTTTTAAATAAGTTTTGAATTTTTAGGAAATTTTCTGATACACTAGAGAAAAAACAATCAGATTTGTTTATGCTAATTATACAGTTCTTGTTCGGTAACTGGGCTGAGAACGTAGCCCAGTCATCGAATGCTGCTCGCTAACTGGGCTGAACGAAAAATTACGAGGGGACCAACGATGCATAATATTTTCGTGATGAAATATAATATTAAAAGTAACTCAAATTTATTTACTGTGCTTAATTTCATATTTCTTTAATTGTGACTTGAAATTAAATATAAAATTGAAAAAAGTGTTTTTATTTATTAAACATGATTTTTGCATCCAATAACCCCTCGGTCATTTTGGTTTGTTTTGGTTTTTTGACGTTTGTCTGCTTTTTAACTGGGCTACGGCCCAGTTATCGAGCGCCCAGTTAAAAAGCAGCCCAGTTATACAACGCCCAGTTACCGAACAACTACTGTACTTGCAAAAAAGTCATTTTTATAAAAAAAATCAGTTTAGGTACAATGAAGTTGCTGGTTTTAGAATCTATTACTCATATAAAAGTTAAATAAAACGATTATTGACTCTATTTTAGACGTTTTAGGAAAATTAAAATTAATTCAAAAATCGCAAACCTACAGCATTTAGCAGTGATTTTTAACAACTAGTGTTTTTACTTAAAAGTTGACATTTTCAGTAATTAAAAATGTCCAATGATAATGATTTTGTCCAACTCCGTTTTTTTTATTCTTCCCATCAACACTTACAGTTTTGCCGAAGGTACAAAACAGATCAGAAAAAAAAATTAAGGTACCGACTACCGATTCTTGAATAGAGGATTTGCTGCAAAGCTAAAAGACACATGTCGCCACCTATGAACAAATAGCGTAAACCTATGATTTTTTGAAAAAATGTGTTTTTAGCTTCACAATCAACATTTTTATAAAACTTATGCCGGATTCGGATGAGAAAAATTATTTCCAACAATTTGGTGTACAATTTTCCAATATTTGTTTTATTTTTCTATGAGAAAACCGTAAATTTAGAAAAAGATAGTAATTTGGACTATTTGGCAAAAAAGTTTGTCCGAAATTAATAAAAATTGTTGAATATACGTTAACACATTTGTTATCAACTATAAACTGTTTAATCTATTGATATATACGGGGAAACTCATTTTTTCGTGTTACAAAACATGTTTTTCAAAGAAAAAGTTAACAAATTTTTGCGCGCCCAAAAATTGATATTCATTATTTTAAAGCAAAATTTTTTTCTCGTCTTTTGCAACCAGTTTCATTAAAATTGGTGCAGGGGATCATGAGAAATAATCGATTTGCTCTTCAATCCATCAGAAATGAATACGATTTTTGGCAAGTAACCTCATTTTGGCGCCACCTACATTTGAAACGCAGTCGCGCTGCAAAACCTCAATATTATTGAGGTTTTGCAGCGCGACTGCGTTTCAAATGTAGGTGGCGCCAAAATGAGGTTACTTGCCTAAAATCGTATGACTTTCTGCCGATTAAAGAAAAAAATCGATTATTTCTCACGATTCCCTGCATCAATCTTCATGAAACTGGTTGCAAAAGACGAGAAAATTTTTTTGCTTGAAAATAATGAACATCAATTTTTGGAACACGAAAAAATTAGTTTCCCGATATATATCAATGAAATAAATAGTTATATAGTTGATAACAAGTGTGTTAACGTATATTCAACATTTTTTATTGATTTTTGACAGACTTTCTTGCCAAATAGTTCAAATTACTATCTTTTACTAAATTTACAGTTGTCTCATAGTAAAATCAAACAAATATTGGAAAGTTATACACCAAACTGTTGGAAATAATTTTTCTCATCGAAATCCGGCATAAGTTTTGTAAAAATGTTGAATCTGAAGGAAAAAACACATTTTTTCAAAAAATCATAGGTTTACGCTATTTGTTCATAGGTGGCGACATGTGTCTTTTAGCTTTGCTGCAAATTCTCTATCGAGAAATTAAAAGTGAGAGTGTGTGCGTGCAACATGGAGTTAAAGTTTTCAAAGAGTCATGGTAACCTTTACAGCAACTTCATAGAAAGTTTAACTCCATGTTGCACACACTCTCACTTTTAATTTCTCGATAAATGCCTTAAACAGCTGCCAAAATTGAGAGATTCGACAGAAACGTGCACGCATCCTGGTGACGAGTAGAAGCACTACGCAACGATGTTCGGAATGACAGCGTGCTTGGAAATATTAGTTTTTTTGCAGTTTTTGATTTTTATTTCCTTCAAATATTTTTTAACGTCGATGAAAGTTATTGTAAAGTGTGGCAATTGCATAAACGAATCGAATGATGTATAAATCATAGGGGCTGAAGTAATTTTTCATGTTTTTTCCTCAAATTTACCAAAAAGATCTTTTGAAAAATTGATTTAAATAAGATTTATTTGATTGATAATGCTCCTTATGTGTGTATTATTGACAGAACAAACTATTAGAGTCATATTACAGCATAATTACAATAATTTTCTCAAAAAATTGCCAGTTATTCGAATTCTTCCAAAAAATCACCAAAATGCATTTTGAAGGTCAATATTTTGGTCAAACGGGAAGAAAAGTAAAGTATAAACACTTTTACATAATATTTCATCATTACTTTTAACTTTTGCAACATTTAACTCAAGTTATCCAAAATATCGATCATCTTTTTTGAAAAATCGTTTAAATAAAATACCAGTCACAATTAA